>NW_028139217.1:1200000-1788303 GCF_964270905.1 Leucopleurus acutus
AGGAGGTAGACTGGAATTGCATTTAAAGCATAGGAAAAGAGGCAGAACGTCCACAATGATGCACTTGGCCAAAAAGGGCGTATGCGTTTTTTCCTGAATATATTCAGGAAAAAACGCATACGCCCTTTTTGGCCAACCAAGCAAGCTTGCAAAGGAAATCTGCACTACAATGAAGTCTCACTTCCCCAGGTCAAAAGGGCCACCTGAAAAAAGTGTAAAATCCAAAAAGGCAGGACAGGCCATGGAGAACTGGGAGCCTTGTTATGCTGATGGGCGGGATGTAAATTGCCAACAGCCACTCGGGAGAGGTGTATGGTGTTTCCTGAAACATCTAAAAAACAAAGCAACAGAGCCTAGGGCACTTCCACTTATGGTCCTATAGCTTAGGGAAATTAAAATCAAAAAGACACAGCCACCCCAAAGTTTGGGACGGCTCTGTTTACAAGAACCTCGTTTACGGTACAAGTTCAATATCGCAGAAAGTGAAAAATGGATAAAGAATTTGTGGTACTTACGTACAATGCAATATCACTCAGCAATGAAATCTATGTCATCAGGCCCGTAGCAGCATAATGAGTGGATTCAGGTATGATGATTCTAACTGAAATAAGTCACACAGAAAAAGAAACATCATAAGATACCACTAATACACGGAATGTAAACTTGGGTACACAGGAACTGGATTACAAAACAGAACAGGGTCTCAAATTTAGAAAACCAACTTATGCTTGCTTAAGGGGAAAGGTGAGTTGGGGTGCTGCATAAACCAGAGATTGAAATGAGCACAGATAAAGTTCCTTAAGCCAAATATGGAATAGACAAGAACTACTTCTTGCTCAACCAAATGGACTCAACACCCCATATTAAACGCCTAAGAATGTACCTGACTAGTCAGTATCTTAAAACCTATGGATTGCTATGTCTCTGAAAGAAAATCAATCGTGTGTACAGAGGCATAAACGCAGCAGTGATAGGATTGGAGAGGTTCGGTGAACAAATGAAGACCCTTTGAAGTCATATTGCAAGGGACCCATTCCACGGGTCTCAACTCTCCAGGTTTAAGGGATTCTTCCTTCAGCTAAAACATGCACGTGGAACCCAGAGTATGATCAACCGTGTGATCGGGAGACGTGTTCCAATATGTCTCAGTTCTCGTCCCCTGGTACTCGGGTGCAACATTCCAGATGCTTTACTAACACTCTCCCGACTTGGAGAGTCAGTGCCTTTAACCTCCTGTTTGGCCCAGTTTGCAATTTCTGCGGAAGATGTACAGGAATAGGGAGAACCAATGAGAGACTAGCTGGAGGTGTCTGGACGGGCAAATTAAACTCTCATTTCGCACCAGGAAGAAGAATTGACCAAAGGCTCAGCGTGCCGTGTCGGAACCAGATTAGGGCCTGAAGCAATCCTGCGGTGTTGCGGCCAGCTCACAAGAAAGCGAGTTGAAGAAAGGAGCTCAGGGGCACTGTAATTCACAAACCTGCAGAGTTATAAATGACAGCTATCGTCCAAAAATATACTGAAGTAAGGCTGCCAAGAGGACTTGAAAGCGGGGCAGAATTGCAGGAAACCGATTTCAGGAGGTAGACTGGAATTGCATTTAAAGCATAGGAAAAGAGGCAGAACGTCCACAATGATGCACTTGGCCAAAAAGGGAGTATGCGTTTTTTCCTGAATATATTCAGGAAAAAACGCATACGCCCTTTTTGGCCAACCAAGCAAGCTTGCAAAGGAAATCTGCACTACAATGAAGTCTCACTTCCCCCCGGTCAAAAGGGCCACCTGAAAAAAGTGTAAAATCCAGAAAGGCAGGACAGGCCATGGAGAACTGGGAGCCTTGTTATGCTGATGGGCAGGATGTAAATTGCCAACAGCCACTCGGGAGAGGTGTATGGTGTTTCCTGAAACATCTAAAAAACAAAGCAACAGAGCCTAGGGCACTTCCACTTATGGTCCTATAGCTTAGGGAAATTAAAATCAAAAAGACACAGCCACCCGAAAATTTGGGACTGCTCTGTTTACAAGAACCTCATTTACGGTACAAGTTCAATATCGCAGAAAGTGAAAAATGGATAAAGAAGTTGTGGTACTTACGTACAATGCAATATCACTCAGCAATGAAATCTATGTCATCAGGCCCATAGCAGCATAATGAGTGGATTCAGGTATGATGATTCTAACTGAAATAAGTCACACAGAAAAAGAAACATCATAAGATACCACTAATACACGGAATGTAAACTTGGGTACACAGGAACTGGATTACAAAACAGAACAGGGTCTCAAATTTAGAAAACCAACTTATGCTTGCTTAAGGGGAAAGGTGAGTTGGGGTGCTGCATCAAACCAGAGATTGAAATGAGCACAGATAAAGTTCCTTAAGCCAAATATGGAATAGACAAGAACTACTCCTTGCTCAATGAAATGGACTCAACACCCCATATTAAACGCCTAAGAATGTACCTGACTAGTAAGTATCTTAAAACCTATGGAATGCTATGTCTCTGAAAGAAAATCAAGCGTGTGTACAGGGGCATAAATGCAGCAGTGATAGGATTGGAGAGGTTCGGTGAGCAAATGAAGACCCTTTGATGTCATATTGCATGGTACCCATTCCACGGGTCTCAACTCTCCAGGTTTAAGGGATTCTTCCTTCAGCTAAAACATGCACGTGGAACCCAGAGTATGATCAACCGTGTGATCGGGAGACGTGTTCCAATATGTCTCAGTTCTCGTCCCCTGGTACTCGGGTGCAACATTCCAGATGCTTTACTAACACTCTCCCGACTTGGAGAGTCAGTGCCTTTAACCTCCTGTTTGACCCAGTTTGCAATTTCTGCGGAAGATGTACAGGAGTAGGGAGAACCAATGAGAGACTAGCTGGAGGTGTCTGGACGGGCAAATTTAACTCTCATTTCGCACCAGGAAGAAGAATTGACCAAAGGCTCAGCGTGCCGTGCCGGAACCAGATTAGGGCCTGAAGCAATCCTGCGGTGTTGCGGCCAGCTCACAAGAAAGCGAGTTGAAGAAAGGAGCTCAGGGGCACTGTAATTCACAAACCTGCAGAGTTATAAATGACAGCTATCGTCCAAAAATATACTGAAGTAAGGCTGCCAAGAGGACTTGAAAGCGGGGCAGAATTGCAGGAAACCGATTTCAGGAGGTAGACTGGAATTGCATTTAAAGCATAGGAAAAGAGGCAGAACGTCCACAATGATGCACTTGGCCAAAAAGGGCGTATGCGTTTTTTCCTGAATATATTCAGGAAAAAACGCATACGCCCTTTTTGGCCAACCAAGCAAGCTTGCAAAGGAAATCTGCACTACAATGAAGTCTCACTTCCCCCCGGTCAAAAGGGCCACCTGAAAAAAGTGTAAAATCCAGAAAGGCAGGACAGGCCATGGAGAACTGGGAGCCTTGTTATGCTGATGGGCGGGATGTAAATTGCCAACAGCCACTCGGGAGAGGTGTATGGTGTTTCCTGAAACATCTAAAAAACAAAGCAACAGAGCCTAGGGCACTTCCACTTATGGTCCTATAGCTTAGGGAAATTAAAATCAAAAAGACACAGCCACCCCAAAGTTTGGGACGGCTCTGTTTACAAGAACCTCGTTTACGGTACAAGTTCAATATCGCAGAAAGTGAAAAATGGATAAAGAAGTTGTGGTACTTACGTATAATGCAATATCACTCAGCAATGAAATCTATGTCATCAGGCCCGTAGCAGCATAATGAGTGGATTCAGGTATGATGACTCTAACTGAAATAAGTCACACAGAAAAAGAAACATCATAAGATACCACTAATACACGGAATGTAAACTTGGGTACACAGGAACTGGATTACAAAACAGAACAGGGTCTCAAATTTAGAAAACCAACTTATGCTTGCTTAAGGGGAAAGGTGAGTTGGGGTGCTGCATAAAACCAGAGATTGAAATGAGCACAGATAAAGTTCCTTAAGCCAAATATGGAATAGACAAGAACTACTCCTTGCTCAACGAAATGGACTCAACACCCCATATTAAACGCCTAGGAATGTACCTGACTAGTAAGTATCTTAAAACCTATGGATTGCTATGTCTCTGAAAGAAAATCAAGCGTGTGTACAGGGGCATAAACGCAGCAGTGATAGGATTAGAGAGGTTCGGTGAGCAAATGAAGACCCTTTGAAGTCATATTGCATGGGACCCATTCCACGGGTCTCAACTCTCCAGGTTTAAGGGATTCTTCCTTCAGCTAAAACATGCATGTGGAACCCAGAGTATGATCAACCGTGTGATCGGGAGACGTGTTCCAATATGTCTCAGTTCTCGTCCCCTGGTACTCGGGTGCAACATTCCAGATGCTTTACTAACACTCTCCCGACTTGGAGAGTCAGTGCCTTTAACCTCCTGTTTGGCCCAGTTTGCAATTTCTGCGGAAGATGTACAGGAATAGGGAGAACCAATGAGAGACTAGCTGGAGGTGTCTGGACGGGCAAATTTAACTCTCATTTCGCACCAGGAAGAAGAATTGACCAAAGGCTCAGCGTGCCGTGTCGGAACCAGATTAGGGCCTGAAGCAATCCTGCGGTGTTGCGGCCAGCTCACAAGAAAGCGAGTTGAAGAAAGGAGCTCAGGGGCACTGTAATTCACAAACCTGCAGAGTTATAAATGACAGCTATCGTCCAAAAATATACTGAAGTAAGGCTGCCAAGAGGACTTGAAAGCGGGGCAGAATTGCAGGAAACCGATTTCAGGAGGTAGACTGGAATTGCATTTAAAGCATAGGAAAAGAGGCAGAACGTCCACAATGATGCACTTGGCCAAAAAGGGCGTATGCGTTTTTTCCTGAATATATTCAGGAAAAAACGCATACGCCCTTTTTGGCCAACCAAGCAAGCTTGCAAAGGAAATCTGCACTACAATGAAGTCTCACTTCCCCCCGGTCAAAAGGGCCACCTGAAAAAAGTGTAAAATCCAGAAAGGCAGGACAGGCCATGGAGAACTGGGAGCCTTGTTATGCTGATGGGCGGGATGTAAATTGCCAACAGCCACTCGGGAGAGGTGTATGGTGTTTCCTGAAACATCTAAAAAACAAAGCAACAGAGCCTAGGGCACTTCCACTTATGGTCCTATAGCTTAGGGAAATTAAAATCAAAAAGACACAGCCACCCGAAAATTTGGGACTGCTCTGTTTACAAGAACCTCATTTACGGTACAAGTTCAATATCGCAGAAAGTGAAAAATGGATAAAGAAGTTGTGGTACTTACGTACAATGCAATATCACTCAGCAATGAAATCTATGTCATCAGGCCCATAGCAGCATAATGAGTGGATTCAGGTATGATGATTCTAACTGAAATAAGTCACACAGAAAAAGAAACATCATAAGATACCACTAATACACGGAATGTAAACTTGGGTACACAGGAACTGGATTACAAAACAGAACAGGGTCTCAAATTTAGAAAACCAACTTATGCTTGCTTAAGGGGAAAGGTGAGTTGGGGTGCTGCATAAAACCAGAGATTGAAATGAGCACAGATAAAGTTCCTTAAGCCAAATATGGAATAGACAAGAACTACTCCTTGCTCAACGAAATGGACTCAACACCCCATATTAAACGCCTAGGAATGTACCTGACTAGTAAGTATCTTAAAACCTATGGATTGCTATGTCTCTGAAAGAAAATCAAGCGTGTGTACAGGGGCATAAACGCAGCAGTGATAGGATTAGAGAGGTTCGGTGAGCAAATGAAGACCCTTTGAAGTCATATTGCATGGGACCCATTCCACGGGTCTCAACTCTCCAGGTTTAAGGGATTCTTCCTTCAGCTAAAACATGCATGTGGAACCCAGAGTATGATCAACCGTGTGATCGGGAGACGTGTTCCAATATGTCTCAGTTCTCGTCCCCTGGTACTCGGGTGCAACATTCCAGATGCTTTACTAACACTCTCCCGACTTGGAGAGTCAGTGCCTTTAACCTCCTGTTTGGCCCAGTTTGCAATTTCTGCGGAAGATGTACAGGAATAGGGAGAACCAATGAGAGACTAGCTGGAGGTGTCTGGACGGGCAAATTTAACTCTCATTTCGCACCAGGAAGAAGAATTGACCAAAGGCTCAGCGTGCCGTGTCGGAACCAGATTAGGGCCTGAAGCAATCCTGCGGTGTTGCGGCCAGCTCACAAGAAAGCGAGTTGAAGAAAGGAGCTCAGGGGCACTGTAATTCACAAACCTGCAGAGTTATAAATGACAGCTATCGTCCAAAAATATACTGAAGTAAGGCTGCCAAGAGGACTTGAAAGCGGGGCAGAATTGCAGGAAACCGATTTCAGGAGGTAGACTGGAATTGCATTTAAAGCATAGGAAAAGAGGCAGAACGTCCACAATGATGCACTTGGCCAAAAAGGGCGTATGCGTTTTTTCCTGAATATATTCAGGAAAAAACGCATACGCCCTTTTTGGCCAACCAAGCAAGCTTGCAAAGGAAATCTGCACTACAATGAAGTCTCACTTCCCCCCGGTCAAAAGGGCCACCTGAAAAAAGTGTAAAATCCAGAAAGGCAGGACAGGCCATGGAGAACTGGGAGCCTTGTTATGCTGATGGGCGGGATGTAAATTGCCAACAGCCACTCGGGAGAGGTGTATGGTGTTTCCTGAAACATCTAAAAAACAAAGCAACAGAGCCTAGGGCACTTCCACTTATGGTCCTATAGCTTAGGGAAATTAAAATCAAAAAGACACAGCCACCCGAAAATTTGGGACTGCTCTGTTTACAAGAACCTCATTTACGGTACAAGTTCAATATCGCAGAAAGTGAAAAATGGATAAAGAAGTTGTGGTACTTACGTACAATGCAATATCACTCAGCAATGAAATCTATGTCATCAGGCCCATAGCAGCATAATGAGTGGATTCAGGTATGACGATTCTAACTGAAATAAGTCACACAGAAAAAGAAACATCATAAGATACCACTAATACACGGAATGTAAACTTGGGTACACAGGAACTGGATTACAAAACAGAACAGGGTCTCAAATTTAGAAAACCAACTTATGCTTGCTTAAGGGGAAAGGTGAGTTGGGGTGCTGCATAAAACCAGAGATTGAAATGAGCACAGATAAAGTTCCTTAAGCCAAATATGGAATAGACAAGAACTACTCCTTGCTCAATGAAATGGACTCAACACCCCATATTAAACGCCTAAGAATGTACCTGACTAGTAAGTATCTTAAAACCTATGGAATGCTATGTCTCTGAAAGAAAATCAAGCGTGTGTACAGGGGCATAAACGCAGCAGTGATAGGATTGGAGAGGTTCGGTGAGCAAATGAAGACCCTTTGAAGTCATATTGCATGGGACCCATTCCACGGGTCTCAACTCTCCAGGTTTAAGGGATTCTTCCTTCAGCTAAAACATGCACGTGGAACCCAGAGTATGATCAACCGTGTGATCGGGAGACGTGTTCCAATATGTCTCAGTTCTCGTCCCCTGGTACTCGGGTGCAACATTCCAGATGCTTTACTAACACTCTCCCGACTTGGAGAGTCAGTGCCTTTAACCTCCTGTTTGGCCCAGTTTGCAATTTCTGCGGAAGATGTACAGGAATAGGGAGAACCAATGAGAGACTAGCTGGAGGTGTCTGGACGGGCAAATTTAACTCTCATTTCACACCAGGAAGAAGAATTGACCAAAGGCTCAGCGTGCCGTGGCGGAACCAGATTAGGGCCTGAAGCAATCCTGCGGTGTTGCGGCCAGCTCACAAGAAAGCGAGTTGAAGAAAGGAGCTCAGGGGCACTGTAATTCACAAACCTGCAGAGTTATAAATGACAGCTATCGTCCAAAAATATACTGAAGTAAGGCTGCCAAGAGGACTTGAAAGCGGGGCAGAATTGCAGGAAACCGATTTCAGGAGGTAGACTGGAATTGCATTTAAAGCATAGGAAAAGAGGCAGAACGTCCACAATGATGCACTTGGCCAAAAGGGCGTATGCGTTTCTTCCTGAATATATTCAGGAAAAAACGCATACGCCCTTTTTGGCCAACCAAGCAAGCTTGCAAAGGAAATCTGCACTACAATGAAGTCTCACTTCCCCCCGGTCAAAAGGGCCACCTGAAAAAAGTGTAAAATCCAGAAAGGCAGGACAGGCCATGGGGAACTGGGAGCCTTGTTATGCTGATGGGCGGGATGTAATTTGCCAACAGCCACTCGGGAGAGGTGTATGGTGTTTCCTGAAACATCTAAAAAACAAAGCAACAGAGCCTAGGGCACTTCCACTTATGGTCCTATAGCTTAGGGAAATTAAAATCAAAAAGACACAGCCACCCCAAAGTTTGGGACGGCTCTGTTTACAAGAACCTCGTTTACGGTACAAGTTCAATATCGCAGAAAGTGAAAAATGGATAAAGAAGTTGTGGTACTTACGTATAATGCAATATCACTCAGCAATGAAATCTATGTCATCAGGCCCGTAGCAGCATAATGAGTGGATTCAGGTATGATGACTCTAACTGAAATAAGTCACACAGAAAAAGAAACATCATAAGATACCACTAATACACGGAATGTAAACTTGGGTACACAGGAACTGGATTACAAAACAGAACAGGGTCTCAAATTTAGAAAACCAACTTATGCTTGCTTAAGGGGAAAGGTGAGTTGGGGTGCTGCATAAAACCAGAGATTGAAATGAGCACAGATAAAGTTCCTTAAGCCAAATATGGAATAGACAAGAACTACTCCTTGCTCAACGAAATGGACTCAACACCCCATATTAAACGCCTAGGAATGTACCTGACTAGTAAGTATCTTAAAACCTATGGATTGCTATGTCTCTGAAAGAAAATCAAGCGTGTGTACAGGGGCATAAACGCAGCAGTGATAGGATTAGAGAGGTTCGGTGAGCAAATGAAGACCCTTTGAAGTCATATTGCATGGGACCCATTCCACGGGTCTCAACTCTCCAGGTTTAAGGGATTCTTCCTTCAGCTAAAACATGCATGTGGAACCCAGAGTATGATCAACCGTGTGATCGGGAGACGTGTTCCAATATGTCTCAGTTCTCGTCCCCTGGTACTCGGGTGCAAAATTCCAGATGCTTTACTAACACTCTCCCGACTTGGAGAGTCAGTGCCTTTAACCTCCTGTTTGGCCCAGTTTGCAATTTCTGCGGAAGATGTACAGGAATAGGGAGAACCAATGAGAGACTAGCTGGAGGTGTCTGGACGGGCAAATTTAACTCTCATTTCGCACCAGGAAGAAGAATTGACCAAAGGCTCAGCGTGCCGTGTCGGAACCAGATTAGGGCCTGAAGCAATCCTGCGGTGTTGCGGCCAGCTCACAAGAAAGCGAGTTGAAGAAAGGAGCTCAGGGGCACTGTAATTCACAAACCTGCAGAGTTATAAATGACAGCTATCGTCCAAAAATATACTGAAGTAAGGCTGCCAAGAGGACTTGAAAGCGGGGCAGAATTGCAGGAAACCGATTTCAGGAGGTAGACTGGAATTGCATTTAAAGCATAGGAAAAGAGGCAGAACGTCCACAATGATGCACTTGGCCAAAAAGGGCGTATGCGTTTTTTCCTGAATATATTCAGGAAAAAACGCATACGCCCTTTTTGGCCAACCAAGCAAGCTTGCAAAGGAAATCTGCACTACAATGAAGTCTCACTTCCCCCCGGTCAAAAGGGCCACCTGAAAAAAGTGTAAAATCCAGAAAGGCAGGACAGGCCATGGAGAACTGGGAGCCTTGTTATGCTGATGGGCGGGATGTAAATTGCCAACAGCCACTCGGGAGAGGTGTATGGTGTTTCCTGAAACATCTAAAAAACAAAGCAACAGAGCCTAGGGCACTTCCACTTATGGTCCTATAGCTTAGGGAAATTAAAATCAAAAAGACACAGCCACCCGAAAATTTGGGACTGCTCTGTTTACAAGAACCTCATTTACGGTACAAGTTCAATATCGCAGAAAGTGAAAAATGGATAAAGAAGTTGTGGTACTTACGTACAATGCAATATCACTCAGCAATGAAATCTATGTCATCAGGCCCATAGCAGCATAATGAGTGGATTCAGGTATGATGATTCTAACTGAAATAAGTCACACAGAAAAAGAAACATCATAAGATACCACTAATACACGGAATGTAAACTTGGGTACACAGGAACTGGATTACAAAACAGAACAGGGTCTCAAATTTAGAAAACCAACTTATGCTTGCTTAAGGGGAAAGGTGAGTTGGGGTGCTGCATAAAACCAGAGATTGAAATGAGCACAGATAAAGTTCCTTAAGCCAAATATGGAATAGACAAGAACTACTCCTTGCTCAACGAAATGGACTCAACACCCCATATTAAACGCCTAGGAATGTACCTGACTAGTAAGTATCTTAAAACCTATGGATTGCTATGTCTCTGAAAGAAAATCAAGCGTGTGTACAGGGGCATAAACGCAGCAGTGATAGGATTAGAGAGGTTCGGTGAGCAAATGAAGACCCTTTGAAGTCATATTGCATGGGACCCATTCCACGGGTCTCAACTCTCCAGGTTTAAGGGATTCTTCCTTCAGCTAAAACATGCATGTGGAACCCAGAGTATGATCAACCGTGTGATCGGGAGACGTGTTCCAATATGTCTCAGTTCTCGTCCCCTGGTACTCGGGTGCAACATTCCAGATGCTTTACTAACACTCTCCCGACTTGGAGAGTCAGTGCCTTTAACCTCCTGTTTGGCCCAGTTTGCAATTTCTGCGGAAGATGTACAGGAATAGGGAGAACCAATGAGAGACTAGCTGGAGGTGTCTGGACGGGCAAATTTAACTCTCATTTCGCACCAGGAAGAAGAATTGACCAAAGGCTCAGCGTGCCGTGTCGGAACCAGATTAGGGCCTGAAGCAATCCTGCGGTGTTGCGGCCAGCTCACAAGAAAGCGAGTTGAAGAAAGGAGCTCAGGGGCACTGTAATTCACAAACCTGCAGAGTTATAAATGACAGCTATCGTCCAAAAATATACTGAAGTAAGGCTGCCAAGAGGACTTGAAAGCGGGGCAGAATTGCAGGAAACCGATTTCAGGAGGTAGACTGGAATTGCATTTAAAGCATAGGAAAAGAGGCAGAACGTCCACAATGATGCACTTGGCCAAAAAGGGCGTATGCGTTTTTTCCTGAATATATTCAGGAAAAAACGCATACGCCCTTTTTGGCCAACCAAGCAAGCTTGCAAAGGAAATCTGCACTACAATGAAGTCTCACTTCCCCCCGGTCAAAAGGGCCACCTGAAAAAAGTGTAAAATCCAGAAAGGCAGGACAGGCCATGGAGAACTGGGAGCCTTGTTATGCTGATGGGCGGGATGTAAATTGCCAACAGCCACTCGGGAGAGGTGTATGGTGTTTCCTGAAACATCTAAAAAACAAAGCAACAGAGCCTAGGGCACTTCCACTTATGGTCCTATAGCTTAGGGAAATTAAAATCAAAAAGACACAGCCACCCGAAAATTTGGGACTGCTCTGTTTACAAGAACCTCATTTACGGTACAAGTTCAATATCGCAGAAAGTGAAAAATGGATAAAGAAGTTGTGGTACTTACGTACAATGCAATATCACTCAGCAATGAAATCTATGTCATCAGGCCCATAGCAGCATAATGAGTGGATTCAGGTATGACGATTCTAACTGAAATAAGTCACACAGAAAAAGAAACATCATAAGATACCACTAATACACGGAATGTAAACTTGGGTACACAGGAACTGGATTACAAAACAGAACAGGGTCTCAAATTTAGAAAACCAACTTATGCTTGCTTAAGGGGAAAGGTGAGTTGGGGTGCTGCATAAAACCAGAGATTGAAATGAGCACAGATAAAGTTCCTTAAGCCAAATATGGAATAGACAAGAACTACTCCTTGCTCAATGAAATGGACTCAACACCCCATATTAAACGCCTAAGAATGTACCTGACTAGTAAGTATCTTAAAACCTATGGAATGCTATGTCTCTGAAAGAAAATCAAGCGTGTGTACAGGGGCATAAACGCAGCAGTGATAGGATTGGAGAGGTTCGGTGAGCAAATGAAGACCCTTTGAAGTCATATTGCATGGGACCCATTCCACGGGTCTCAACTCTCCAGGTTTAAGGGATTCTTCCTTCAGCTAAAACATGCACGTGGAACCCAGAGTATGATCAACCGTGTGATCGGGAGACGTGTTCCAATATGTCTCAGTTCTCGTCCCCTGGTACTCGGGTGCAACATTCCAGATGCTTTACTAACACTCTCCCGACTTGGAGAGTCAGTGCCTTTAACCTCCTGTTTGGCCCAGTTTGCAATTTCTGCGGAAGATGTACAGGAATAGGGAGAACCAATGAGAGACTAGCTGGAGGTGTCTGGACGGGCAAATTTAACTCTCATTTCACACCAGGAAGAAGAATTGACCAAAGGCTCAGCGTGCCGTGGCGGAACCAGATTAGGGCCTGAAGCAATCCTGCGGTGTTGCGGCCAGCTCACAAGAAAGCGAGTTGAAGAAAGGAGCTCAGGGGCACTGTAATTCACAAACCTGCAGAGTTATAAATGACAGCTATCGTCCAAAAATATACTGAAGTAAGGCTGCCAAGAGGACTTGAAAGCGGGGCAGAATTGCAGGAAACCGATTTCAGGAGGTAGACTGGAATTGCATTTAAAGCATAGGAAAAGAGGCAGAACGTCCACAATGATGCACTTGGCCAAAAGGGCGTATGCGTTTCTTCCTGAATATATTCAGGAAAAAACGCATACGCCCTTTTTGGCCAACCAAGCAAGCTTGCAAAGGAAATCTGCACTACAATGAAGTCTCACTTCCCCCCGGTCAAAAGGGCCACCTGAAAAAAGTGTAAAATCCAGAAAGGCAGGACAGGCCATGGAGAACTGGGAGCCTTGTTATGCTGATGGGCGGGATGTAAATTGCCAACAGCCACTCGGGAGAGGTGTATGGTGTTTCCTGAAACATCTAAAAAACAAAGCAACAGAGCCTAGGGCACTTCCACTTATGGTCCTATAGCTTAGGGAAATTAAAATCAAAAAGACACAGCCACCCGAAAATTTGGGACTGCTCTGTTTACAAGAACCTCATTTACGGTACAAGTTCAATATCGCAGAAAGTGAAAAATGGATAAAGAAGTTGTGGTACTTACGTACAATGCAATATCACTCAGCAATGAAATCTATGTCATCAGGCCCATAGCAGCATAATGAGTGGATTCAGGTATGATGATTCTAACTGAAATAAGTCACACAGAAAAAGAAACATCATAAGATACCACTAATACACGGAATGTAAACTTGGGTACACAGGAACTGGATTACAAAACAGAACAGGGTCTCAAATTTAGAAAACCAACTTATGCTTGCTTAAGGGGAAAGGTGAGTTGGGGTGCTGCATAAAACCAGAGATTGAAATGAGCACAGATAAAGTTCCTTAAGCCAAATATGGAATAGACAAGAACTACTCCTTGCTCAATGAAATGGACTCAACACCCCATATTAAACGCCTAAGAATGTACCTGACTAGTAAGTATCTTAAAACCTATGGAATGCTATGTCTCTGAAAGAAAATCAAGCGTGTGTACAGGGGCATAAACGCAGCAGTGATAGGATTGGAGAGGTTCGGTGAGCAAATGAAGACCCTTTGATGTCATATTGCATGGGACCCATTCCACGGGTCTCAACTCTCCAGGTTTAAGGGATTCTTCCTTCAGCTAAAACATGCACGTGGAACCCAGAGTATGATCAACCGTGTGATCGGGAGACGTGTTCCAATATGTCTCAGTTCTCGTCCCCTGGTACTCGGGTGCAACATTCCAGATGCTTTACTAACACTCTCCCGACTTGGAGAGTCAGTGCCTTTAACCTCCTGTTTGACCCAGTTTGCAATTTCTGCGGAAGATGTACAGGAGTAGGGAGAACCAATGAGAGACTAGCTGGAGGTGTCTGGACGGGCAAATTTAACTCTCATTTCGCACCAGGAAGAAGAATTGACCAAAGGCTCAGCGTGCCGTGCCGGAACCAGATTAGGGCCTGAAGCAATCCTGCGGTGTTGCGGCCAGCTCACAAGAAAGCGAGTTGAAGAAAGGAGCTCAGGGGCACTGTAATTCACAAACCTGCAGAGTTATAAATGACAGCTATCGTCCAAAAATATACTGAAGTAAGGCTGCCAAGAGGACTTGAAAGCGGGGCAGAATTGCAGGAAACCGATTTCAGGAGGTAGACTGGAATTGCATTTAAAGCATAGGAAAAGAGGCAGAACGTCCACAATGATGCACTTGGCCAAAAAGGGCGTATGCGTTTTTTCCTGAATATATTCAGGAAAAAACGCATACGCCCTTTTTGGCCAACCAAGCAAGCTTGCAAAGGAAATCTGCACTACAATGAAGTCTCACTTCCCCCCGGTCAAAAGGGCCACCTGAAAAAAGTGTAAAATCCAGAAAGGCAGGACAGGCCATGGAGAACTGGGAGCCTTGTTATGCTGATGGGCGGGATGTAAATTGCCAACAGCCACTCGGGAGAGGTGTATGGTGTTTCCTGAAACATCTAAAAAACAAAGCAACAGAGCCTAGGGCACTTCCACTTATGGTCCTATAGCTTAGGGAAATTAAAATCAAAAAGACACAGCCACCCCAAAGTTTGGGACGGCTCTGTTTACAAGAACCTCGTTTATGGTACAAGTTCAATATCGCAGAAAGTGAAAAATGGATAAAGAAGTTGTGGTACTTACGTACAATGCAATATCACTCAGCAATGAAATCTATGTCATCAGGCCCGTAGCAGCATAATGAGTGGATTCAGGTATGATGATTCTAACTGAAATAAGTCACACAGAAAAAGAAACATCATAAGATACCACTAATACACGGAATGTAAACTTGGGTACACAGGAACTGGATTACAAAACAGAACAGGGTCTCAAATTTAGAAAACCAACTTATGCTTGCTTAAGGGGAAAGGTGAGTTGGGGTGCTGCATAAAACCAGAGATTGAAATGAGCACAGATAAAGTTCCTTAAGCCAAATATGGAATAGACAAGAACTACTCCTTGCTCAACGAAATGGACTCAACACCCCATATTAAACGCCTAGGAATGTACCTGACTAGTAAGTATCTTAAAACCTATGGATTGCTATGTCTCTGAAAGAAAATCAAGCGTGTGTACAGGGGCATAAACGCAGCAGTGATAGGATTGGAGAGGTTCGGTGAGCAAATGAAGACCCTTTGAAGTCATATTGCATGGGACCCATTCCACGGGTCTCAACTCTCCAGGTTTAAGGGATTCTTCCTTCAGCTAAAACATGCACGTGGAACCCAGAGTATGATCAACCGTGTGATCGGGAGACGTGTTCCAATATGTCTCAGTTCTCGTCCCCTGGTACTCGGGTGCAACATTCCAGATGCTTTACTAACACTCTCCCGACTTGGAGAGTCAGTGCCTTTAACCTCCTGTTTGGCCCAGTTTGCAATTTCTGCGGAAGATGTACAGGAATAGGGAGAACCAATGAGAGACTAGCTGGAGGTGTCTGGACGGGCAAATTTAACTCTCATTTCACACCAGGAAGAAGAATTGACCAAAGGCTCAGCGTGCCGTGGCGGAACCAGATTAGGGCCTGAAGCAATCCTGCGGTGTTGCGGCCAGCTCACAAGAAAGCGAGTTGAAGAAAGGAGCTCAGGGGCACTGTAATTCACAAACCTGCAGAGTTATAAATGACAGCTATCGTCCAAAAATATACTGAAGTAAGGCTGCCAAGAGGACTTGAAAGCGGGGCAGAATTGCAGGAAACCGATTTCAGGAGGTAGACTGGAATTGCATTTAAAGCATAGGAAAAGAGGCAGAACGTCCACAATGATGCACTTGGCCAAAAGGGCGTATGCGTTTCTTCCTGAATATATTCAGGAAAAAACGCATACGCCCTTTTTGGCCAACCAAGCAAGCTTGCAAAGGAAATCTGCACTACAATGAAGTCTCACTTCCCCCCGGTCAAAAGGGCCACCTGAAAAAAGTGTAAAATCCAGAAAGGCAGGACAGGCCATGGAGAACTGGGAGCCTTGTTATGCTGATGGGCGGGATGTAAATTGCCAACAGCCACTCGGGAGAGGTGTATGGTGTTTCCTGAAACATCTAAAAAACAAAGCAACAGAGCCTAGGGCACTTCCACTTATGGTCCTATAGCTTAGGGAAATTAAAATCAAAAAGACACAGCCACCCCAAAGTTTGGGACGGCTCTGTTTACAAGAACCTCGTTTACGGTACAAGTTCAATATCGCAGAAAGTGAAAAATGGATAAAGAAGTTGTGGTACTTACGTATAATGCAATATCACTCGGCAATGAAATCTATGTCATCAGGCCCGTAGCAGCATAATGAGTGGATTCAGGTATGATGATTCTAACTGAAATAAGTCACACAGAAAAAGAAACATCATAAGATACCACTAATACACGGAATGTAAACTTGGGTACACAGGAACTGGATTACAAAACAGAACAGGGTCTCAAATTTAGAAAACCAACTTATGCTTGCTTAAGGGGAAAGGTGAGTTGGGGTGCTGCATAAAACCAGAGATTGAAATGAGCACAGATAAAGTTCCTTAAGCCAAATATGGAATAGACAAGAACTACTCCTTGCTCAACGAAATGGACTCAACACCCCATATTAAACGCCTAGGAATGTACCTGACTAGTAAGTATCTTAAAACCTATGGATTGCTATGTCTCTGAAAGAAAATCAAGCGTTTGTACAGGGGCATAAACGCAGCAGTGATAGGATTAGAGAGGTTCGGTGAGCAAATGAAGACCCTTTGAAGTCATATTGCATGGGACCCATTCCACGGGTCTCAACTCTCCAGGTTTAAGGGATTCTTCCTTCAGCTAAAACATGCACGTGGAACCCAGAGTATGATCAACCGTGTGATCGGGAGACGTGTTCCAATATGTCTCAGTTCTCGTCCCCTGGTACTCGGGTGCAACATTCCAGATGCTTTACTAACACTCTCCCGACTTGGAGAGTCAGTGCCTTTAACCTCCTGTTTGGCCCAGTTTGCAATTTCTGCGGAAGATATACAGGAATAGGGAGAACCAATGAGAGACTAGCTGGAGGTGTCTGGACGGGCAAATTTAACTCTCATTTCGCACCAGGAAGAAGAATTGACCAAAGGCTCAGCGTGCCGTGTCGGAACCAGATTAGGGCCTGAAGCAATCCTGCGGTGTTGCGGCCAGCTCACAAGAAAGCGAGTTGAAGAAAGGAGCTCAGGGGCACTGTAATTCACAAACCTGCAGAGTTATAAATGACAGCTATCGTCCAAAAATATACTGAAGTAAGGCTGCCAAGAGGACTTGAAAGCGGGGCAGAATTGCAGGAAACCGATTTCAGGAGGTAGACTGGAATTGCATTTAAAGCATAGGAAAAGAGGCAGAACGTCCACAATGATGCACTTGGCCAAAAAGGGCGTATGCGTTTTTTCCTGAATATATTCAGGAAAAAACGCATACGCCCTTTTTGGCCAACCAAGCAAGCTTGCAAAGGAAATCTGCACTACAATGAAGTCTCACTTCCCCCCGGTCAAAAGGGCCACCTGAAAAAAGTGTAAAATCGAGAAAGGCAGGACAGGCCATGGAGAACTGGGAGCCTTGTTATGCTGATGGGCAGGATGTAAATTGCCAACAGCCACTCGCGAGAGCTGTATGGTGTTTCCTGAAACATCTAAAAAACAAAGCAACAGAGCCTAGGGCACTTCCACTTATGGTCCTATAGCTTAGGGAAATTAAAATCAAAAAGACACAGCCACCCGAAAATTTGGGACTGCTCTGTTTACAAGAACCTCATTTACGGTACAAGTTCAATATCGCAGAAAGTGAAAAATGGATAAAGAAGTTGTGGTACTTACGTACAATGCAATATCACTCAGCAATGAAATCTATGTCATCAGGCCCATAGCAGCATAATGAGTGGATTCAGGTATGATGATTCTAACTGAAATAAGTCACACAGAAAAAGAAACATCATAAGATACCACTAATACACGGAATGTAAACTTGGGTACACAGGAACTGGATTACAAAACAGAACAGGGTCTCAAATTTAGAAAACCAACTTATGCTTGCTTAAGGGGAAAGGTGAGTTGGGGTGCTGCATAAAACCAGAGATTGAAATGAGCACAGATAAAGTTCCTTAAGCCAAATATGGAATAGACAAGAACTACTCCTTGCTCAATGAAATGGACTCAACACCCCATATTAAACGCCTAAGAATGTACCTGACTAGTAAGTATCTTAAAACCTATGGAATGCTATGTCTCTGAAAGAAAATCAAGCGTGTGTACAGGGGCATAAATGCAGCAGTGATAGGATTGGAGAGGTTCGGTGAGCAAATGAAGACCCTTTGATGTCATATTGCATGGTACCCATTCCACGGGTCTCAACTCTCCAGGTTTAAGGGATTCTTCCTTCAGCTAAAACATGCACGTGGAACCCAGAGTATGATCAACCGTGTGATCGGGAGACGTGTTCCAATATGTCTCAGTTCTCGTCCCCTGGTACTCGGGTGCAACATTCCAGATGCTTTACTAACACTCTCCCGACTTGGAGAGTCAGTGCCTTTAACCTCCTGTTTGACCCAGTTTGCAATTTCTGCGGAAGATGTACAGGAGTAGGGAGAACCAATGAGAGACTAGCTGGAGGTGTCTGGACGGGCAAATTTAACTCTCATTTCGCACCAGGAAGAAGAATTGACCAAAGGCTCAGCGTGCCGTGTCGGAACCAGATTTGGGCCTGAAGCAATCCTGCGGTGTTGCGGCCAGCTCACAAGAAAGCGAGTTGAAGAAAGGAGCTCAGGGGCACTGTAATTCACAAACCTGCAGAGTTATAAATGACAGCTATCGTCCAAAAATATACTGAAGTAAGGCTGCCAAGAGGACTTGAAAGCGGGGCAGAATTGCAGGAAACCGATTTCAGGAGGTAGACTGGAATTGCATTTAAAGCATAGGAAAAGAGGCAGAACGTCCACAATGATGCACTTGGCCAAAAAGGGAGTATGCGTTTTTTCCTGAATATATTCAGGAAAAAACGCATACGCCCTTTTTGGCCAACCAAGCAAGCTTGCAAAGGAAATCTGCACTACAATGAAGTCTCACTTCCCCCCGGTCAAAAGGGCCACCTGAAAAAAGTGTAAAATCCAGAAAGGCAGGACAGGCCATGGAGAACTGGGAGCCTTGTTATGCTGATGGGCGGGATGTAAATTGCCAACAGCCACTCGGGAGAGGTGTATGGTGTTTCCTGAAACATCTAAAAAACAAAGCAACAGAGCCTAGGGCACTTCCACTTATGGTCCTATAGCTTAGGGAAATTAAAATCAAAAAGACACAGCCACCCGAAAATTTGGGACTGCTCTGTTTACAAGAACCTCATTTACGGTACAAGTTCAATATCGCAGAAAGTGAAAAATGGATAAAGAAGTTGTGGTACTTACGTACAATGCAATATCACTCAGCAATGAAATCTATGTCATCAGGCCCATAGCAGCATAATGAGTGGATTCAGGTATGATGATTCTAACTGAAATAAGTCACACAGAAATAGAAACATCATAAGATACCACTAATACACGGAATGTAAACTTGGCTACACAGGAACTGGATTACAAAACAGAACAGGGTCTCAAATTTAGAAAACCAACTTATGCTTGCTTAAGGGGAAAGGTGAGTTCGGGTGCTGCATAAAACCAGAGATTGAAATGAGCACAGATAAAGTTCCTTAAGCCAAATATGGAATAGACAAGAACTACTCCTTGCTCAACGAAGTGGACTCAACACCACATATTAAACGCCTAAGAATGTACCTGACTAGTCAGTATCTTAAAACCTATGGATTGCTATGTCTCTGAAAGAAAATCAATCGTGTGTACAGAGGCATAAACGCAGCAGTGATAGGATTGGAGAGGTTCGGTGAGCAAATGAAGACCCTTTGAAGTCATATTGCATGGGACCCATTCCACGGGTCTCAACTCTCCAGGTTTAAGGGATTCTTCCTTCAGCTAAAACATGCACGTGGAACCCAGAGTATGATCAACCATGTGATCGGGAGACGTGTTCCAATATGTCTCAGTTCTCGTCCCCTGGTACTCGGGTGCAACATTCCAGATGCTTTACTAACACTCTCCCGACTTGGAGAGTCAGTGCCTTTAACCTCCTGTTTGACCCAGTTTGCAATTTCTGCGGAAGATGTACAGGAATAGGGAGAACCAATGAGAGACTAGCTGGAGGTGTCTGGACGGGCAAATTAAACTCTCATTTCGCACCAGGAAGAAGAATTGACCAAAGGCTCAGCGTGCAATGCCGGAACCAGATTAGGGCCTGAAGCAATCCTGCGGTGTTGCGGCCAGCTCACAAGAAAGCGAGTTGAAGAAAGGAGCTCAGGGGCACTGTAATTCACAAACCTGCAGAGTTATAAATGACAGCTGTCGTCCAAAAATATACTGAAGTAAGGCTGCCAAGAGGACTTGAAAGCGGGGCAGAATTGCAGGAAACCGATTTCAGGAGGTAGACTGGAATTGCATTTAAAGCATAGGAAAAGAGGCAGAACGTCCACAATGATGCACTTGGCCAAAAAGGGCGTATGCGTTTTTTCCTGAATAAAAACGCATACGCCCTTTTTGGCCAACCAAGCAAGCTTGCAATGGAAATCTGCACTACAATGAAGTCTCACTTCCCCCCGGTCAAAAGGGCCACCTGAAAAAAGTGTAAAATCCAAAAAGGCAGGACAGGCCATGGAGAACTGGGAGCCTTGTTATGCTGATGGGCGGGATGTAAATTGCCAACAGCCACTCGGGAGAGGTGTATGGTGTTTCCTGAAACATCTAAAAAACAAAGCAACAGAGCCTAGGGCACTTCCACTTATGGTCCTATAGCTTAGGGAAATTAAAATCAAAAAGACACAGCCACCCCAAAGTTTGGGACGGCTCTGTTTACAAGAACCTCGTTTACGGTACAAGTTCAATATCGCAGAAAGTGAAAAATGGATAAAGAATTTGTGGTACTTACGTACAATGCAATATCACTCAGCAATGAAATCTATGTCATCAGGCCCGTAGCAGCATAATGAGTGGATTCAGGTATGATGATTCTAACTGAAATAAGTCACACAGAAAAAGAAACATCATAAGATACCACTAATACACGGAATGTAAACTTGGGTACACAGGAACTGGATTACAAAACAGAACAGGGTCTCAAATTTAGAAAACCAACTTATGCTTGCTTAAGGGGAAAGGTGAGTTGGGGTGCTGCATAAACCAGAGATTGAAATGAGCACAGATAAAGTTCCTTAAGCCAAATATGGAATAGACAAGAACTACTCCTTGCTCAACCAAATGGACTCAACACCCCATATTAAACGCCTAAGAATGTACCTGACTAGTCAGTATCTTAAAACCTATGGATTGCTATGTCTCTGAAAGAAAATCAATCGTGTGTACAGAGGCATAAACGCAGCAGTGATAGGATTGGAGAGGTTCGGTGAGCAAATGAAGACCCTTTGAAGTCATATTGCATGGGACCCATTCCACGGGTCTCAACTCTCCAGGTTTAAGGGATTCTTCCTTCAGCTAAAACATGCACGTGGAACCCAGAGTATGATCAACCGTGTGATCGGGAGACGTGTTCCAATATGTCTCAGTTCTCGTCCCCTGGTACTCGGGTGCAACATTCCAGATGCTTTACTAACACTCTCCCGACTTGGAGAGTCAGTGCCTTTAACCTCCTGTTTGGCCCAGTTTGCAATTTCTGCGGAAGATGTACAGGAATAGGGAGAACCAATGAGAGACTAGCTGGAGGTGTCTGGACGGGCAAATTTAACTCTCATTTCGCACCAGGAAGAAGAATTGACCAAAGGCTCAGCGTGCCGTGTCGGAACCAGATTAGGGCCTGAAGCAATCCTGCGGTGTTGCGGCCAGCTCACAAGAAAGCGAGTTGAAGAAAGGAGCTCAGGGGCACTGTAATTCACAAACCTGCAGAGTTATAAATGACAGCTATCGTCCAAAAATATACTGAAGTAAGGCTGCCAAGAGGACTTGAAAGCGGGGCAGAATTGCAGGAAACCGATTTCAGGAG
Organism: Leucopleurus acutus; assembly: GCF_964270905.1. Classification (NCBI taxonomy): domain Eukaryota; kingdom Metazoa; phylum Chordata; class Mammalia; order Artiodactyla; family Delphinidae; genus Leucopleurus; species Leucopleurus acutus. The sequence goes on from NW_028139217.1 coordinate 1,222,110, forward strand.
GTAGACTGGAATTGCATTTAAAGCATAGGAAAAGAGGCAGAACGTCCACAATGATGCACTTGGCCAAAAAGGGCGTATGCGTTTTTTCCTGAATATATTCAGGAAAAAACGCATACGCCCTTTTTGGCCAACCAAGCAAGCTTGCAAAGGAAATCTGCACTACAATGAAGTCTCACTTCCCCCCAGTCAAAAGGGCCACCTGAAAAAAGTGTAAAATCCAGAAAGGCAGGACAGGCCATGGAGAACTGGGAGCCTTGTTATGCTGATGGGCGGGATGTAAATTGTCAACAGCCACTCGGGAGAGGTGTATGGTGTTTCCTGAAACATCTAAAAAACAAAGCAACAGAGCCTAGGGCACTTCCACTTATGGTCCTATAGCTTAGGGAAATTAAAATCAAAAAGACACAGCCACCCGAAAATTTGGGACTGCTCTGTTTACAAGAACCTCGTTTACGGTACAAGTTCAATATCGCAGAAAGTGAAAAATGGATAAAGAAGTTGTGGTACTTACGTACAATGCAATATCACTCAGCAATGAAATCTATGTCATCAGGCCCATAGCAGCATAATGAGTGGATTCAGGTATGATGATTCTAACTGAAATAAGTCACACAGAAAAAGAAACATCATAAGATACCACTAATACACGGAATGTAAACTTGGGTACACAGGAACTGGATTACAAAACAGAACAGGGTCTCAAATTTAGAAAACCAACTTATGCTTGCTTAAGGGGAAAGGTGAGTTGGGGTGCTGCATAAACCAGAGATTGAAATGAGCACAGATAAAGTTCCTTAAGCCAAATATGGAATAGACAAGAACTACTTCTTGCTCAACCAAATGGACTCAACACCCCATATTAAACGCCTAAGAATGTACCTGACTAGTCAGTATCTTAAAACCTATGGATTGCTATGTCTCTGAAAGAAAATCAATCGTGTGTACAGAGGCATAAACGCAGCAGTGATAGGATTGGAGAGGTTCGGTGAGCAAATGAAGACCCTTTGAAGTCATATTGCATGGGACCCATTCCACGGGTCTCAACTCTCCAGGTTTAAGGGATTCTTCCTTCAGCTAAAACATGCACGTGGAACCCAGAGTATGATCAACCGTGTGATCGGGAGACGTGTTCCAATATGTCTCAGTTCTCGTCCCCTGGTACTCGGGTGCAACATTCCAGATGCTTTACTAACACTCTCCCGACTTGGAGAGTCAGTGCCTTTAACCTCCTGTTTGGCCCAGTTTGCAATTTCTGCGGAAGATGTACAGGAATAGGGAGAACCAATGAGAGACTAGCTGGAGGTGTCTGGACGGGCAAATTTAACTCTCATTTCGCACCAGGAAGAAGAATTGACCAAAGGCTCAGCGTGCCGTGCCGGAACCAGATTAGGGCCTGAAGCAATCCTGCGGTGTTGCGGCCAGCTCACAAGAAAGCGAGTTGAAGAAAGGAGCTCAGGGGCACTGTAATTCACAAACCTGCAGAGTTATAAATGACAGCTATCGTCCAAAAATATACTGAAGTAAGGCTGCCAAGAGGACTTGAAAGCGGGGCAGAATTGCAGGAAACCGATTTCAGGAGCTAGACTGGAATTGCATTTAAAGCATAGGAAAAGAGGCAGAACGTCCACAATGATGCACTTGGCCAAAAAGGGCGTATGCGTTTTTTCCTGAATATATTCAGGAAAAATCGCATACGCCCTTTTTGGCCAACCAAGCAAGCTTGCAAAGGAAATCTGCACTACAATGAAGTCTCACTCCCCCCCGGTCAAAAGGGCCACCTGAAATATGTGTAAAATCCAGAAAGGCAGGACAGGCCATGGAGAACTGGGAGCCTTGTTATGCTGATGGGCGGGATGTAAATTGCCAACAGCCACTCGGGAGAGGTGTATGGTGTTTCCTGAAACATCTAAAAAACAAAGCAACAGAGCCTAGGGCACTTCCACTTATGGTCCTATACATTAGGGAAATTAAAATCAAAAAGACACAGCCACCCCAAAGTTTGGGACAGCTCTGTTTACAAGAACCTCGTTTACGGTACAAGTTCAATATCGCAGAAAGTGAAAAATGGATAAAGAATTTGTGGTACTTACGTACAATGCAATATCACTCAGCAATGAAATCTATGTCATCAGGCCCGTAGCAGCATAATGAGTGGATTCAGGTATGATGATTCTAACTGAAATAAGTCAAACAGAAAAAGAAACATCATAAGATACCACTAATACACGGAATGTAAACTTGGCTACACAGGAACTGGATTACAAAACAGAACAGGGTCTCAAATTTAGAAAACCAACTTATGCTTGCTTAAGGGGAAAGGTGAGTTGGGGTGCTGCATAAAACCAGAGATTGAAATGAGCACAGATAAAGTTCCTTAAGCCAAATATGGAATAGACAAGAACTACTCCTTGCTCAACGAAATGGACTCAACACCCCATATTAAACGCCTAAGAATGTACCTGACTAGTAAGTATCTTAAAACCTATGGATTGCTATGTCTCTGAAAGAAAATCAAGCATGTGTACAGAGGCATAAACGCAGCAGTGATAGGATTGGAGAGGTTCGGTGAGCAAATGAAGACCCTTTGAAGTCATATTGCATGGGACCCATTCCACGGGTCTCAACTCTCCAAGTTTAAGGGATTCTTCCTTCAGCTAAAATATGCACGTGGAACCCAGAGTATGATCAACCGTGTGATCGGGAGACGTGTTCCAATATGTCTCAGTTCGCGTCCCCTGGTACTCGGGTGCAACATTCCAGATGCTTTACTAACACTCTCCCGACTTGGAGAGTCAGTGCCTTTAACCTCCTGTTTGGCCCAGTTTGCAATTTCTGCGGAAGATGTACAGGAATAGGGAGAACCAATGAGAGACTAGCTGGAGGTGTCTGGACGGGCAAATTTAACTCTCATTTCGCACCAGGAAGAAGAATTGACCAAAGGCTCAGCGTGCCGTGCCGGAACCAGATTAGGGCCTGAAGCAATCCTGCGGTGTTGCGGCCAGCTCACAAGAAAGCGAGTTGAAGAAAGGAGCTCAGGGGCACTGTAATTCACAAACCTGCAGAGTTATAAATGACAGCTATCGTCCAAAAATATACTGAAGTAAGGCTGCCAAGAGGACTTGAAAGCGGGGCAGAATTGCAGGAAACCGATTTCAGGAGGTAGACTGGAATTGCATTTAAAGCATAGGAAAAGAGGCAGAACGTCCACAATGATGCACTTGGCCAAAAAGGGCGTATGCGTTTTTTCCTGAATATATTCAGGAAAAAACGCATACGCCCTTTTTGGCCAACCAAGCAAGCTTGCAAAGGAAATCTGCACTACAATGAAGTCTCACTTCCCCCCGGTCAAAAGGGCCACCTGAAAAAAGTGTAAAATCCAGAAAGGCAGGACAGGCCATGGAGAACTGGGAGCCTTGTTATGCTGATGGGCGGGATGTAAATTGCCAACAGCCACTCGGGAGAGGTGTATGGTGTTTCCTGAAACATCTAAAAAACAAAGCAACAGAGCCTAGGACACTTCCACTTATGGTCCTATAGCTTAGGGAAATTAAAATCAAAAAAAAACAGCCACCCGAAAATTTGGGACGGCTCTGTTTACAAGAACCTCATTTACGGTACAAGTTCAATATCGCAGAAAGTGAAAAATGGATAAAGAAGTTGTGGTACTTACGTACAATGCAATATCACTCAGCAATGAAATCTATGTCATCAGGCCCGTAGCAGCATAATGAGTGGATTCAGGTATGATGATTCTAACTGAAATAAGTCACACAGAAAAAGAAACATCATAAGATACCACTAATACACGGAATGTAAACTTGGCTACACAGGAACTGGATTACAAAACAGAACAGGGTCTCAAATTTAGAAAACCAACTTATGCTTGCTTAAGGGGAAAGGTGAGTTGGGGTGCTGCATAAAACCAGAGATTGAAATGAGCACAGATAAAGTTCCTTAAGCCAAATATGGAATAGACAAGAACTACTCCTTGCTCAAAGAAGTGGACTCAACACCCCATATTAAACGCCTAAGAATGTACCTGACTAGTAAGTATCTTAAAACCTATGGATTGCTATGTCTCTGAAAGAAAATCAAGCGTGTGTACAGGGGCATAAACGTAGCAGTGATAGGATTGGAGAGGTTCGGTGAGCAAATGAAGACCCTTTGAAGTCATATTCCATGGTACCCATTCCACGGGTCTCAACTCTCCAGGTTTAAGGGATTCTTCCTTCAGCTAAAACATGCACGTGGAACCCAGAGTATGATCAACCGTGTGATCGGGAGACGTGTTCCAATATGTCTCAGTTCTCGTCCCCTGGTACTCGGGTGCAACATTCCAGATGCTTTACTAACACTCTCCCGACTTGGAGAGTCAGTGCCTTTAACCTCCTGTTTGGCCCAGTTTGCAATTTCTGCGGAAGATGTACAGGAATAGGGAGAACCAATGAGAGACTAGCTGGAGGTGTCTGGACGGGCAAATTTAACTCTCATTTCCCACCAGGCAGAAGAATTAACCAAAGGCTCAGCGTGCCATGCCGGAACCAGATTAGGGCCTGAAGCAATCCTGCGGTGTTGCGGCCAGCTCACAAGAAAGCGAGTTGAAGAAAGGAGCTCAGGGGCACTGTAATTCACAAACCTGCAGAGTTATAAATGACAGCTATCGTCCAAAAATATACTGAAGTAAGGCTGCCAAGAGGACTTGAAAGCGGGGCAGAATTGCAGGAAACCGATTTCAGGAGGTAGACTGGAATTGCATTTAAAGCACAGGAAAAGAGGCAGAACGTCCACAATGATGCACTTGGCCAAAAAGGGCGTATGCGATTTTTCCTGAATATATTCAGGAAAAAACGCATACGCCCTTTTTGGCCAACCAAGCAAGCTTGCAAAGGAAATCTGCACCACAATGAAGTCTCACTTCTCCCCGATCAAAAGGGCCACCTGAAAAAAGTGTAAAATCCAGAAAGGCAGGAAAGGCCATGGAGAACTGGGAGCCTTGTTATGCTGATGGGCGGGATGTAAATTGCCAACAGCCACTCGGGAGAGGTGTATGGTGTTTCCTGAAACATCTAAAAAACAAAGCAACAGAGCCTAGGGCACTTCCACTTATGGTCCTATAGCTTAGGGAAATTAAAATCAAAAAGACACAGCCACCCGAAAGTTTGTGACGGCTCTGTTTACAAGAACCTCATTTACGGTACAAGTTCAATATCGCAGAAAGTGAAAAATGGATAAAGAAGTTGTGGTACTTACGTACAATGCAATATCACTCAGCAATGAAATCTATGTCATCAGGCCCATAGCAGCATAATGAGTGGATTCAGGTATGATGATTCTAACTGAAATAAGTCACACAGAAAAAGAAACATCATAAGATACCACTAATACACGGAATGTAAACTTGGCTACACAGGAACTGGATTACAAAACAGAACAGGGTCTCAAATTTAGAAAACCAACTTATGCTTGCTTAAGGGGAAAGGTGAGTTGGGGTGCTGCATAAAACCAGAGATTGAAATGAGCACAGATAAAGTTTCTTAAGCCAAATATGGAATAGACAAGAACTACTCCTTGCTCAACCAAATGGACTCAACACCCCATATTAAACGCCTAAGAATGTACCTGACTAGTAAGTATCTTAAAACCTATGGATTGCTATGTCTCTGAAAGAAAATCAAGCGTGTGTACAGGGGCATAAACGCAGCAGTGATAGGATTGGAGAGGTTCGGTGAGCAAATGAAGACCCTTTGAAGTCATATTGCATGGGACCCATTCCACGGGTCTCAACTCTCCAGGTTTAAGGGATTCTTCCTTCAGCTAAAACATGCACGTGGAACCCAGAGTATGATCAACCGTGTGATCGGGAGACGTGTTCCAATATGTCTCAGTTCTCGTCCCCTGGTACTCGGGTGCAACATTCCAGATGCTTTACTAACACTCTCCCGACTTGGAGAGTCAGTGCCTTTAACCTCCTGTTTGGCCCAGTTTGCAATTTCTGCGGAAGATGTACAGGAATAGGGAGAACCAATGAGAGACTAGCTGGAGGTGTCTGGACGGGCAAATTTAACTCTCATTTCCCACCAGGAAGAAGAATTGACCAAAGGCTCAGCGTGCCGTGCCGGAACCAGATTAGGGCCTGAAGCAATCCTGCGGTGTTGCGGCCAGCTCACAAGAAAGCGAGTTGAAGAAAGGAGCTCAGGGGCACTGTAATTCACAAACCTGCAGAGTTATAAATGACAGCTATCGTCCAAAAATATACTGAAGTAAGGCTGCCAAGAGGACTTGAAAGCGGGGCAGAATTGCAGGAAACCGATTTCAGGAGGTAGACTGGAATTGCATTTAAAGCATAGGAAAAGAGGCAGAACGTCCACAATGATGCACTTGGCCAAAAAGGGCGTATGCGTTTTTTCCTGAATATATTCAGGAAAAAACGCATACGCCCTTTTTGGCCAACCAAGCAAGCTTGCAAAGGAAATCTGCACTACAATGAAGTCTCACTTCCCCCCGGTCAAAAGGGCCACCTGAAAAAAGTGTAAAATCCAGAAAGGCAGGACAGGCCATGGAGAACTGGGAGCCTTGTTATGCTGATGAGCAGGATGTAAATTGCCAACAGCCACTCCGGAAAAGTGTATGGTGTTTCCTGAAACATGTAAAAAACAAAGCAACAGAGCCTAGGGCACTTCCACTTATGGTCCTATAGCTTAGGGAAATTAAAATCAAAAAGACACAGCCACCCCAAAGTTTGGGACGGCTCTGTTTACAAGAACCTCGTTTACGGTACAAGTTCAATATCGCAGAAAGTGAAAAATGGATAAAGAAATTGTGGTACTTACGTACAATTCAATATCACTCAGCAATGAAATCTATGTCATCAGGCCCGTAGCAGCATAATGAGTGGATTCAGGTATGATGATTCTAACTGAAATAAGTCACACAGAAAAAGAAACATCATAAGATATCAGTAATACATGGAATGTAAACTTGGCTACACAGGAACTGAATTACTAAACAGAACAGGGTCTCAAATTTAGAAAACCAACTTATGCTTGCTTAAGGGGAATGGTGAGATGGGGTGCTCCATAGAACCAGCGATTGAAATGAGCACAGAAAAAGTTCCTTAAGCCAAATATGGAGTAGACAAGAGCTACTCCTTGCTCAACGAAATGGACTCAAAACCCCATATTAAACGCCTAAGAATGTACCTGACTGGTAAGTATCTTAAAACTTATGGATTGCTATGTCTCCAAAAGAGAATCCAGCGTGTGTACAGGGGCATAAATGCAGCAGTGATAGGATTGGAGAGGTTTGGTGAGCAAATGAAGACCCTTTGAAGTCATATTGCATGGGACCCATTCCACGGGTCTCAACTCTCCAGGTTTAAGGGATTCTTCCTTCAGCTAAAACATGCACGTGGAACCCAGAGTATGATCAACCGTGTGATCGGGAGACGTGTTCCAATATGTCTCAGTTCTCGTCCCCTGGTACTCGGGTGCAACATTCCAGATGCTTTACTAACACTCTCCCGACTTGGAGAGTCAGTGCCTTTAACCTCCTGTTTGGCCCAGTTTGCAATTTCTGCGGAAGATGTACAGGAATAGGGAGAACCAATGAGAGACTAGCTGGAGGTGTCTGGACGGGCAAATTTAACTCTCATTTCGCACCAGGAAGAAGAATTGACCAAAGGCTCAGCGTGCCGTGCCGGAACCAGATTAGGGCCTGAAGCAATCCTGCGGTGTTGCGGCCAGCTCACAAGAAAGCGAGTTGAAGAAAGGAGCTCAGGGGCACTGTAATTCACAAACCTGCAGAGTTATAAATGACAGCTATCGTCCAAAAATATACTGAAGTAAGGCTGCCAAGAGGACTTGAAAGCGGGGCAGAATTGCAGGAAACCGATTTCAGGAGGTAGACTGGAATTGCATTTAAAGCATAGGAAAAGAGGCAGAACGTCCACAATGATGCACTTGGCCAAAAGGGCGTATGCGTTTTTTCCTGAATATATTCAGGAAAAAACGCATACGCCCTTTTTGGCCAACCAAGCAAGCTTGCAAAGGAAATCTGCACTACAATGAAGTCTCACTTCCCCCCGGTCAAAAGGGCCACCTGAAAAAAGTGTAAAATCCAGAAAGGCAGGACAGGCCATGGAGAACTGGGAGCCTTGTTATGCTGATGGGCGGGATGTAAATTGCCAACAGCCACTCGGGAGAGGTGTATGGTGCTTCCTGAAACATCTAAAAAACAAAGCAACAGAGCCTAGGGCACTTCCACTTATGGTCCTATAGCTTAGGGAAATTAAAATCAAAAAGACACAGCCACCCCAAAGTTTGGGACGGCTCTGTTTACAAGAACCTCGTTTACGGTACAAGTTCAATATCGCAGAAAGTGAAAAATGGATAAAGAAGTTGTGGTACTTACGTATAATGCAATATCACTCAGCAATGAAATCTATGTCATCAGGCCCGTAGCAGCATAATGAGTGGATTCAGGTATGATGACTCTAACTGAAATAAGTCACACAGAAAAAGAAACATCATAAGATACCACTAATACACGGAATGTAAACTTGGGTACACAGGAACTGGATTACAAAACAGAACAGGGTCTCAAATTTAGAAAACCAACTTATGCTTGCTTAAGGGGAAAGGTGAGTTGGGGTGCTGCATAAAACCAGAGATTGAAATGAGCACAGATAAAGTTCCTTAAGCCAAATATGGAATAGACAAGAACTACTCCTTGCTCAACGAAATGGACTCAACACCCCATATTAAACGCCTAGGAATGTACCTGACTAGTAAGTATCTTAAAACCTATGGATTGCTATGTCTCTGAAAGAAAATCAAGCGTGTGTACAGGGGCATAAACGCAGCAGTGATAGGATTAGAGAGGTTCGGTGAGCAAATGAAGACCCTTTGAAGTCATATTGCATGGGACCCATTCCACGGGTCTCAACTCTCCAGGTTTAAGGGATTCTTCCTTCAGCTAAAACATACACGTGGAACCCAGAGTATGATCAACTGTGTGATCGGGAGACGTGTTCCAATATGTCTCAGTTCTCGTCCCCTGGTACTCGGGTGCAACATTCCAGATGCTTTACTAACACTCTCCCGACTTGGAGAGTCAGTGCCTTTAACCTCCTGTTTGGCCCAGTTTGCAATTTCTGCGGAAGATGTACAGGAATAGGGAGAACCAATGAGAGACTAGCTGGAGGTGTCTGGACGGGCAAATTTAACTCTCATTTCGCACCAAGAAGAAGAATTGACCAAAGGCTCAGCGTGCCGTGCCGGAACCAGATTAGGGCCTGAAGCAATCCTGCGGTGTTGCGGCCAGCTCACAAGAAAGCGAGTTGAAGAAAGGAGCTCAGGGGCACTGTAATTCACAAACCTGCAGAGTTATAAATGACAGCTATCGTCCAAAAATATACTGAAGTAAGGCTGCCAAGAGGACTTGAAAGCGGGGCAGAATTGCAGGAAACCGATTTCAGGAGGTAGACTGGAATTGCATTTAAAGCATAGGAAAAGAGGCAGAACGTCCACAATGATGCACTTGGCCAAAAGGGCGTATGCGTTTTTTCCTGAATATATTCAGGAAAAAACGCATACGCCCTTTTTGGCCAACCAAGCAAGCTTGCAAAGGAAATCTGCACTACAATGAAGTCTCACTTCCCCCCGGTCAAAAGGGCCACCTGAAAAAAGTGTAAAATCCAGAAAGGCAGGACAGGCCATGGAGAACTGGGAGCCTTGTTATGCTGATGGGCGGGATGTAAATTGCCAACAGCCACTCGGGAGAGGTGTATGGTGCTTCCTGAAACATCTAAAAAACAAAGCAACAGAGCCTAGGGCACTTCCACTTATGGTCCTATAGCTTAGGGAAATTAAAATCAAAAAGACACAGCCACCCCAAAGTTTGGGACGGCTCTGTTTACAAGAACCTCGTTTACGGTACAAGTTCAATATCGCAGAAAGTGAAAAATGGATAAAGAAGTTGTGGTACTTACGTATAATGCAATATCACTCAGCAATGAAATCTATGTCATCAGGCCCGTAGCAGCATAATGAGTGGATTCAGGTATGATGACTCTAACTGAAATAAGTCACACAGAAAAAGAAACATCATAAGATACCACTAATACACGGAATGTAAACTTGGGTACACAGGAACTGGATTACAAAACAGAACAGGGTCTCAAATTTAGAAAACCAACTTATGCTTGCTTAAGGGGAAAGGTGAGTTGGGGTGCTGCATAAAACCAGAGATTGAAATGAGCACAGATAAAGTTCCTTAAGCCAAATATGGAATAGACAAGAACTACTCCTTGCTCAACGAAATGGACTCAACACCCCATATTAAACGCCTAGGAATGTACCTGACTAGTAAGTATCTTAAAACCTATGGATTGCTATGTCTCTGAAAGAAAATCAAGCGTGTGTACAGGGGCATAAACGCAGCAGTGATAGGATTAGAGAGGTTCGGTGAGCAAATGAAGACCCTTTGAAGTCATATTGCATGGGACCCATTCCACGGGTCTCAACTCTCCAGGTTTAAGGGATTCTTCCTTCAGCTAAAACATGCACGTGGAACCCAGAGTATGATCAACTGTGTGATCGGGAGACGTGTTCCAATATGTCTCAGTTCTCGTCCCCTGGTACTCGGGTGCAACATTCCAGATGCTTTACTAACACTCTCCCGACTTGGAGAGTCAGTGCCTTTAACCTCCTGTTTGGCCCAGTTTGCAATTTCTGCGGAAGATGTACAGGAATAGGGAGAACCAATGAGAGACTAGCTGGAGGTGTCTGGACGGGCAAATTTAACTCTCATTTCGCACCAAGAAGAAGAATTGACCAAAGGCTCAGCGTGCTGTGCCGGAACCAGATTAGGGCCTGAAGCAATCCTGCGGTGTTGCGGCCAGCTCACAAGAAAGCGAGTTGAAGAAAGGAGCTCAGGGGCACTGTAATTCACAAACCTGCAGAGTTATAAATGACAGCTATCGTCCAAAAATATACTGAAGTAAGGCTGCCAAGAGGACTTGAAAGCGGGGCAGAATTGCAGGAAACCGATTTCAGGAGGTAGACTGGAATTGCATTTAAAGCATAGGAAAAGAGGCAGAACGTCCACAATGATGCACTTGGCCAAAAGGGCGTATGCGTTTTTTCCTGAATATATTCAGGAAAAAACGCATACGCCCTTTTTGGCCAACCAAGCAAGCTTGCAAAGGAAATCTGCACTACAATGAAGTCTCACTTCCCCCCGGTCAAAAGGGCCACCTGAAAAAAGTGTAAAATCCAGAAAGGCAGGACAGGCCATGGAGAACTGGGAGCCTTGTTATGCTGATGGGCGGGATGTAAATTGCCAACAGCCACTCGGGAGAGGTGTATGGTGCTTCCTGAAACATCTAAAAAACAAAGCAACAGAGCCTAGGGCACTTCCACTTATGGTCCTATAGCTTAGGGAAATTAAAATCAAAAAGACACAGCCACCCCAAAGTTTGGGACGGCTCTGTTTACAAGAACCTCGTTTACGGTACAAGTTCAATATCGCAGAAAGTGAAAAATGGATAAAGAAGTTGTGGTACTTACGTATAATGCAATATCACTCAGCAATGAAATCTATGTCATCAGGCCCGTAGCAGCATAATGAGTGGATTCAGGTATGATGACTCTAACTGAAATAAGTCACACAGAAAAAGAAACATCATAAGATACCACTAATACACGGAATGTAAACTTGGGTACACAGGAACTGGATTACAAAACAGAACAGGGTCTCAAATTTAGAAAACCAACTTATGCTTGCTTAAGGGGAAAGGTGAGTTGGGGTGCTGCATAAAACCAGAGATTGAAATGAGCACAGATAAAGTTCCTTAAGCCAAATATGGAATAGACAAGAACTACTCCTTGCTCAACGAAATGGACTCAACACCCCATATTAAACGCCTAGGAATGTACCTGACTAGTAAGTATCTTAAAACCTATGGATTGCTATGTCTCTGAAAGAAAATCAAGCGTGTGTACAGGGGCATAAACGCAGCAGTGATAGGATTAGAGAGGTTCGGTGAGCAAATGAAGACCCTTTGAAGTCATATTGCATGGGACCCATTCCACGGGTCTCAACTCTCCAGGTTTAAGGGATTCTTCCTTCAGCTAAAACATGCACATGGAACCCAGAGTATGATCAACTGTGTGATCGGGAGACGTGTTCCAATATGTCTCAGTTCTCGTCCCCTGGTACTCGGGTGCAACATTCCAGATGCTTTACTAACACTCTCCCGACTTGGAGAGTCAGTGCCTTTAACCTCCTGTTTGGCCCAGTTTGCAATTTCTGCGGAAGATGTACAGGAATAGGGAGAACCAATGAGAGACTAGCTGGAGGTGTCTGGACGGGCAAATTTAACTCTCATTTCGCACCAAGAAGAAGAATTGACCAAAGGCTCAGCGTGCCGTGCCGGAACCAGATTAGGGCCTGAAGCAATCCTGCGGTGTTGCGGCCAGCTCACAAGAAAGCGAGTTGAAGAAAGGAGCTCAGGGGCACTGTAATTCACAAACCTGCAGAGTTATAAATGACAGCTATCGTCCAAAAATATACTGAAGTAAGGCTGCCAAGAGGACTTGAAAGCGGGGCAGAATTGCAGGAAACCGATTTCAGGAGCCAGACTGGAATTGCATTTAAAGCATAGGAAAAGAGGCAGAACGTCCACAATGATGCACTTAGCCAAAAAGGGCGTATGCGTTTTTTCCTGAATATATTTTTTTCCTGAATATATTTTCCTGAATATATATTTCCTGAATATATTCAGGAAAAAACGCATACGCCCTTTTTGGCCAACCAAGCAAGCTTGCAAAGGAAATCTGCACTACAATGAAGTCTCACTTCCCCCCGGTCAAAAGGGCCACCTGAAAAAAGTGTAAAATCCAAAAAGGCAGGACAGGCCATGGAGAACTGGGAGCCTTGTTATGCTGATGGGCGGGATGTAAATTGCCAACAGCCACTCGGGAGAGGTGTATGGTGTTTCCTGAAACATCTAAAAAACAAAGCAACAGAGCCTAGGGCACTTCCACTTATGGTCCTATAGCTTAGGGAAATTAAAATCAAAAAGACACAGCCACCCCAAAGTTTGGGACGGCTCTGTTTACAAGAACCTCGTTTACGGTACAAGTTCAATATCGCAGAAAGTGAAAAATGGATAAAGAATTTGTGGTACTTACGTACAATGCAATATCACTCAGCAATGAAATCTATGTCATCAGGCCCGTAGCAGCATAATGAGTGGATTCAGGTATGATGATTCTAACTGAAATAAGTCACACAGAAAAAGAAACATCATAAGATACCACTAATACACGGAATGTAAACTTGGGTACACAGGAACTGGATTACAAAACAGAACAGGGTCTCAAATTTAGAAAACAAACTTATGCTTGCTTAAGGGGAAAGGTGAGTTGGGGTGCTGCATAAACCAGAGATTGAAATGAGCACAGATAAAGTTCCTTAAGCCAAATATGGAATAGACAAGAACTACTCCTTGCTCAACCAAATGGACTCAACACCCCATATTAAACGCCTAAGAATGTACCTGACTAGTCAGTATCTTAAAACCTATGGATTGCTATGTCTCTGAAAGAAAATCAATCGTGTGTACAGAGGCATAAACGCAGCAGTGATAGGATTGGAGAGGTTCGGTGAGCAAATGAAGACCCTTTGAAGTCATATTGCATGGGACCCATTCCACGGGTCTCAACTCTCCAGGTTTAAGGGATTCTTCCTTCAGCTAAAACATGCACGTGGAACCCAGAGTATGATCAACCGTGTGATCGGGAGACGTGTTCCAATATGTCTCAGTTCTCGTCCCCTGGTACTCGGGTGCAACATTCCAGATGCTTTACTAACACTCTCCCGACTTGGAGAGTCAGTGCCTTTAACCTCCTGTTTGGCCCAGTTTGCAATTTCTGCGGAAGATGTACAGGAATAGGGAGAACCAATGAGAGACTAGCTGGAGGTGTCTGGACGGGCAAATTTAACTCTCATTTCGCACCAGGAAGAAGAATTGACCAAAGGCTCAGCGTGCCGTGCCGGAACCAGATTAGGGCCTGAAGCAATCCTGCGGTGTTGCGGCCAGCTCACAAGAACGCGAGTTGAAGAAAGGAGCTCAGGGGCACTGTAATTCACAAACCTGCAGAGTTATAAATGACAGCTATCGTCCAAAAATATACTGAAGTAAGGCTGCCAAGAGGACTTGAAAGCGGGGCAGAATTGCAGGAAACCGATTTCAGGAGGTAGACTGGAATTGCATTTAAAGCATAGGAAAAGAGGCAGAACGTCCACAATGATGCACTTGGCCAAAAAGGGCGTATGCGTTTTTTCCTGAATATATTCAGGAAAAAACGCATACGCCCTTTTTGGCCAACCAAGCAAGCTTGCAAAGGAAATCTGCACTACAATGAAGTCTCACTTCCCCCCGGTCAAAAAGGCCACCTGAAAAAAGTGTAAAATCCAGAAAGGCAGGACAGGCCATGGAGAACTGGGAGCCTTGTTATGCTGATGGGCGGGATGTAAATTGCCAACAGCCACTCGGGAGAGGTGTATGGTGTTTCCTGAAACATCTAAAAAACAAAGCAACAGAGCCTAGGGCACTTCCACTTATGGTCCTATAGCTTAGGGAAATTAAAATCAAAAAGACACAGCCACCCGAAAATTTGGGACTGCTCTGTTTACAAGAACCTCATTTACGGTACAAGTTCAATATCGCAGAAAGTGAAAAATGGATAAAGAAGTTGTGGTACTTACGTACAATGCAATATCACTCAGCAATGAAATCTATGTCATCAGGCCCATAGCAGCATAATGAGTGGATTCAGGTATGATGATTCTAACTGAAATAAGTCACACAGAAAAAGAAACATCATAAGATACCACTAATACACGGAATGTAAACTTGGGTACACAGGAACTGGATTACAAAACAGAACAGGGTCTCAAATTTAGAAAACCAACTTATGCTTGCTTAAGGGGAAAGGTGAGTTGGGGTGCTGCATCAAACCAGAGATTGAAATGAGCACAGATAAAGTTCCTTAAGCCAAATATGGAATAGACAAGAACTACTCCTTGCTCAATGAAATGGACTCAACACCCCATATTAAACGCCTAAGAATGTACCTGACTAGTAAGTATCTTAAAACCTATGGAATGCTATGTCTCTGAAAGAAAATCAAGCGTGTGTACAGGGGCATAAATGCAGCAGTGATAGGATTGGAGAGGTTCGGTGAGCAAATGAAGACCCTTTGATGTCATATTGCATGGTACCCATTCCACGGGTCTCAACTCTCCAGGTTTAAGGGATTCTTCCTTCAGCTAAAACATGCACGTGGAACCCAGAGTATGATCAACCGTGTGATCGGGAGACGTGTTCCAATATGTCTCAGTTCTCGTCCCCTGGTACTCGGGTGCAACATTCCAGATGCTTTACTAACACTCTCCCGACTTGGAGAGTCAGTGCCTTTAACCTCCTGTTTGACCCAGTTTGCAATTTCTGCGGAAGATGTACAGGAGTAGGGAGAACCAATGAGAGACTAGCTGGAGGTGTCTGGACGGGCAAATTTAACTCTCATTTCGCACCAGGAAGAAGAATTGACCAAAGGCTCAGCGTGCCGTGCCGGAACCAGATTAGGGCCTGAAGCAATCCTGCGGTGTTGCGGCCAGCTCACAAGAAAGCGAGTTGAAGAAAGGAGCTCAGGGGCACTGTAATTCACAAACCTGCAGAGTTATAAATGACAGCTATCGTCCAAAAATATACTGAAGTAAGGCTGCCAAGAGGACTTGAAAGCGGGGCAGAATTGCAGGAAACCGATTTCAGGAGGTAGACTGGAATTGCATTTAAAGCATAGGAAAAGAGGCAGAACGTCCACAATGATGCACTTGGCCAAAAAGGGCGTATGCGTTTTTTCCTGAATATATTCAGGAAAAAACGCATACGCCCTTTTTGGCCAACCAAGCAAGCTTGCAAAGGAAATCTGCACTACAATGAAGTCTCACTTCCCCCCGGTCAAAAGGGCCACCTGAAAAAAGTGTAAAATCCAAAAAGGCAGGACAGGCCATGGAGAACTGGGAGCCTTGTTATGCTGATGGGCGGGATGTAAATTGCCAACAGCCACTCGGGAGAGGTGTATGGTGTTTCCTGAAACATCTAAAAAACAAAGCAACAGAGCCTAGGGCACTTCCACTTATGGTCCTATAGCTTAGGGAAATTAAAATCAAAAAGACACAGCCACCCCAAAGTTTGGGACGGCTCTGTTTACAAGAACCTCGTTTACGGTACAAGTTCAATATCGCAGAAAGTGAAAAATGGATAAAGAATTTGTGGTACTTACGTACAATGCAATATCACTCAGCAATGAAATCTATGTCATCAGGCCCGTAGCAGCATAATGAGTGGATTCAGGTATGATGATTCTAACTGAAATAAGTCACACAGAAAAAGAAACATCATAAGATACCACTAATACACGGAATGTAAACTTGGGTACACAGGAACTGGATTACAAAACAGAACAGGGTCTCAAATTTAGAAAACAAACTTATGCTTGCTTAAGGGGAAAGGTGAGTTGGGGTGCTGCATAAACCAGAGATTGAAATGAGCACAGATAAAGTTCCTTAAGCCAAATATGGAATAGACAAGAACTACTCCTTGCTCAACCAAATGGACTCAACACCCCATATTAAACGCCTAAGAATGTACCTGACTAGTCAGTATCTTAAAACCTATGGATTGCTATGTCTCTGAAAGAAAATCAATCGTGTGTACAGAGGCATAAACGCAGCAGTGATAGGATTGGAGAGGTTCGGTGAGCAAATGAAGACCCTTTGAAGTCATATTGCATGGGACCCATTCCACGGGTCTCAACTCTCCAGGTTTAAGGGATTCTTCCTTCAGCTAAAACATGCACGTGGAACCCAGAGTATGATCAACCGTGTGATCGGGAGACGTGTTCCAATATGTCTCAGTTCTCGTCCCCTGGTACTCGGGTGCAACATTCCAGATGCTTTACTAACACTCTCCCGACTTGGAGAGTCAGTGCCTTTAACCTCCTGTTTGGCCCAGTTTGCAATTTCTGCGGAAGATGTACAGGAATAGGGAGAACCAATGAGAGACTAGCTGGAGGTGTCTGGACGGGAAAATTTAACTCTCATTTCGCACCAGGAAGAAGAATTGACCAAAGGCTCAGCGTGCCGTGTCGGAACCAGATTAGGGCCTGAAGCAATCCTGCGGTGTTGCGGCCAGCTCACAAGAAAGCGAGTTGAAGAAAGGAGCTCAGGGGCACTGTAATTCACAAACCTGCAGAGTTATAAATGACAGCTATCGTCCAAAAATATACTGAAGTAAGGCTGCCAAGAGGACTTGAAAGCGGGGCAGAATTGCAGGAAACCGATTTCAGGAGGTAGACTGGAATTGCATTTAAAGCATAGGAAAAGAGGCAGAACGTCCACAATGATGCACTTGGCCAAAAAGGGCGTATGCGTTTTTTCCTGAATATATTCAGGAAAAAACGCATACGCCCTTTTTGGCCAACCAAGCAAGCTTGCAAAGGAAATCTGCACTACAATGAAGTCTCACTTCCCCCCGGTCAAAAGGGCCACCTGAAAAAAGTGTAAAATCCAGAAAGGCAGGACAGGCCATGGAGAACTGGGAGCCTTGTTATGCTGATGGGCGGGATGTAAATTGCCAACAGCCACTCGGGAGAGGTGTATGGTGTTTCCTGAAACATCTAAAAAACAAAGCAACAGAGCCTAGGGCACTTCCACTTATGGTCCTATAGCTTAGGGAAATTAAAATCAAAAAGACACAGCCACCCGAAAATTTGGGACTGCTCTGTTTACAAGAACCTCATTTACGGTACAAGTTCAATATCGCAGAAAGTGAAAAATGGATAAAGAAGTTGTGGTACTTACGTACAATGCAATATCACTCAGCAATGAAATCTATGTCATCAGGCCCATAGCAGCATAATGAGTGGATTCAGGTATGATGATTCTAACTGAAATAAGTCACACAGAAAAAGAAACATCATAAGATACCACTAATACACGGAATGTAAACTTGGCTACACAGGAACTGGATTACAAAACAGAACAGGGTCTCAAATTTAGAAAACCAACTTATGCTTGCTTAAGGGGAAAGGTGAGTTGGGGTGCTGCATAAAACCAGAGATTGAAATGAGCACAGATAAAGTTCCTTAAGCCAAATATGGAATAGAGAAGAACTACTCCTTGCTCAACGAAATGGACTCAACACCCCATATTAAACGCCTAAGAATGTACCTGACTAGTAAGTATCTTAAAACCTATGGATTGCTATGTCTCTGAAAGAAAATCAAGCGTGTGTACAGGGGCATAAACGCAGCAGTGATAGGATTGGAGAGGTTCGGTGAGCAAATGAAGACCCTTTGAAGTCATATTGCATGGGACCCATTCCACGGGTCTCAACTCTCCAGGTTTAAGGGATTCTTCCTTCAGCTAAAACATGCACGTGGAACCCAGAGTATGATCAACCATGTGATCGGGAGACGTGTTCCAATATGTCTCAGTTCTCGTCCCCTGGTACTCGGGTGCAACATTCCAGATGCTTTACTAACACTCTCCCGACTTGGAGAGTCAGTGCCTTTAACCTCCTGTTTGGCCCAGTTTGCAATTTCTGCGGAAGATGTACAGGAATAGGGAGAACCAATGAGAGACTAGCTGGAGGTGTCTGGACGGTCAAATTTAACTCTCATTTCCCACCAGGAAGAAGAATTGACCAAAGGCTCAGCGTGCCGTGCCGGAACCAGATTCGGGCCTGAAGCAATCCTGCGGTGTTGCGGCCAGCTCACAAGAAAGCGAGTTGAAGAAAGGAGCTCAGGGGCACTGTAATTCACAAACCTGCAGAGTTATAAATGACAGCTATCGTCCAAAAATATACTGAAGTAAGGCTGCCAAGAGGACTTGAAAGCGGGGCAGAATTGCAGGAAACCGATTTCAGGAGGTAGACTGGAATTGCATTTAAAGCATAGGAAAAGAGGCAGAACGTCCACAATGATGCACTTGGCCAAAAAGGGAGTATACGTTTTTTCCTGAATATATTCAGGAAAAAACGCATACGCCCTTTTTGGCCAACCAAGCAAGCTTGCAAAGGAAATCTGCACTACAATGAAGTCTCACTCCCCCCCGGTCAAAAGGGCCACCTGAAAAATGTGTAAAATCCAGAAAGGCAGGACAGGCCATGGAGAACTGGGAGCCTTGTTATGCTGATGGGCGGGATGTAAATTGCCAACAGCCACTCGGGAGAGGTGTATGGTGTTTCCTGAAACATCTAAAAAACAAAGCAACAGAGCCTAGGGCACTTCCACTTATGGTCCTATAGCTTAGGGAAATTAAAATCAAAAAGACACAGCCACCCCAAAGTTTGGGACGGCTCTGTTTACAAGAACCTCGTTTACGGTACAAGTTCAATATCGCAGAAAGTGAAAAATGGATAAAGAAGTTGTGGTACTTACGTACAATGCAATATCACTCAGCAATGAAATCTATGTCATCAGGCCCGTAGCAGCATAATGAGTGGATTCAGGTATGATGATTCTAACTGAAATAAGTCACACAGAAAAAGAAACATCATAAGATACCACTAATACACGGAATGTAAACTTGGCTACACAGGAACTGGATTACAAAACAGAACAGGGTCTCAAATGTAGAAAACCAACTTATGCTTGCTTAAGGGGAAAGGTGAGTTGGGGTGCTGCATAAAACCAGAGATTGAAATGAGCACAGATAAAGTTCCTTAAGCCAAATATGGAATAGACAAGAACTACTCCTTGCTCAACGAAATGGACTCAACACCCCATATTAAACGCCTAAGAATGTACCTGACTAGTAAGTATCTTAAAACCTATGGATTGCTATGTCTCTGAAAGAAAATCAAGCGTGTGTACAGGGGCATAAACGCAGCAGTGATAGGATTGGAGAGGTTCGGTGAGCAAATGAAGACCCTTTGAAGTCTTATTGCATGGGACCCATTCCACGGGTCTCAACTCTCCAAGTTTAAGGGATTCTTCCTTCAGCTAAAACATGCACGTGGAACCCAGAGTATGATCAACCGTGTGATCGGGAGACGTGTTCCAATATGTCTCAGTTCTCGTCCCCTGGTACTCGGGTGCAACATTCCAGATGCTTTACTAACACTCTCCCGACTTGGAGAGTCAGTGCCTTTAACCTCCTGTTTGGCCCAGTTTGCAATTTCTGCGGAAGATGTACAGGAATAGGGAGAACCAATGAGAGACTAGCTGGAGGTGTCTGGACGGGCAAATTTAACTCTCATTTCCCACCAGGAAGAAGAATTGACCAAAGGCTCAGCGTGCCGTGCCGGAACCAGATTAGGGCCTGAAGCAATCCTGCGGTGTTGCGGCCAGCTCACAAGAAAGCGAGTTGAAGAAAGGAGCTCAGGGGCACTGTAATTCACAAACCTGCAGAGTTATAAATGACAGCTATCGTCCAAAAATATACTGAAGTAAGGCTGCCAAGAGGACTTGAAAGCGGGGCAGAATTGCAGGAAACCGATTTCAGGAGGTAGACTGGAATTGCATTTAAAGCATAGGAAAAGAGGCAGAACGTCCACAATGATGCACTTGGCCAAAAAGGGCGTATGCGTTTTTTCCTGAATATATTCAGGAAAAAACGCATACGCCCTTTTTGGCCAACCAACAAGCTTGCAAAGGAAATCTGCACTACAATGAAGTCTCACTTCCCCCCGGTCAAAAGGGTCACCTGAAAAAAGTATAAAATCCAGAAAGGCAGGACAGGTCATGGAGAACTGGGAGCCTTGTTATGCTGATGGGCGGGATGTAAATTGCCAACAGCCACTCGGGAGAGGTGTATGGTGTTTCCTGAAACATCTAAAAAACAAAGCAACAGAGCCTAGGGCACTTCCACTTATGGTCCTATAGCTTAGGGAAATTAAAATCAAAAAGACACAGCCACCCGAAAGTTTGGGACGGCTCTGTTTACAAGAACCTCATTTACGGTACAAGTTCAATATCGCAGAAAGTGAAAAATGGATAAAGAAGTTGTGGTACTTACGTACAATGCAATATCACTCAGCAATGAAATCTATGTCATCAGGCCCATAGCAGCATAATGAGTGGATTCAGGTATGATGATTCTAACTGAAATAAGTCACACAGAAAAAGAAACATCATAAGATATCACTAATACACGGAATGTAAACTTGGCTACACAGGAACTGGATTACAAAACAGAACAGGGTCTCAAATTTAGAAAACCAACTTATGCTTGCTTAAGGGGAAAGGTGAGTTGGGGTGCTGCATAAAACCAGAGATTGAAATGAGCACAGACAAAGTTCCTTAAGCCAAATATGGAATAGACAAGAACTACTCCTTGCTCAACGAAATGGACTCAACACCCCATATTAAACGCCTAAGAATGTACCTGACTAGTAAGTATCTTAAAACCTATGGATTGCTATGTCTCTGAAAGAAAATCAAGCGTGTGTACAGGGGCATAAACGCAGCAGTGATAGGATTGGAGAGGTTCGGTGAGCAAATGAAGACCCTTTGAAGTCATATTGCATGGGACCCATTCCACGGGTCTCAACTCTCCAGGTTTAAGGGATTCTTCCTTCAGCTAAAACATGCATGTGGAACCCAGAGTATGATCAACCGTGTGATCGGGAGACGTGTTCCAATATGTCTCAGTTCTCGTCCCCTGGTACTCGGGTGCAACATTCCAGATGCTTTACTAACACTCTCCCGACTTGGAGAGTCAGTGCCTTTAACCTCCTGTTTGGCCCAGTTTGCAATTTCTGCAGAAGATATACAGGAATAGGGAGAACCAATGAGAGACTAGCTGGAGGTGTCTGGACGGGCAAATTTAACTCTCATTTCGCACCAGGAAGAAGAATTGACCAAAGGCTCAGCGTGCCGTGCCGGAACCAGATTAGGGCCTGAAGCAATCCTGCGGTGTTGCGGCCAGCTCACAAGAAAGCGAGTTGAAGAAAGGAGCTCAGGGGCACTGTAATTCACAAACCTGCAGAGTTATAAATGACAGCTATCGTCCAAAAATATACTGAAGTAAGGCTGCCAAGAGGACTTGAAAGCGGGGCAGAATTGCAGGAAACCGATTTCAGGAGGTAGACTGGAATTGCATTTAAAGCATAGGAAAAGAGGCAGAACGTCCACAATGATGCACTTGGCCAAAAAGGGCGTATGCGTTTTTTCCTGAATATATTCAGGAAAAAACGCATACGCCCTTTTTGGCCAACCAAGCAAGCTTGCAAAGGAAATCTGCACTACAATGAAGTCTCACTTCCCCCCGGTCAAAAGGGCCACCTGAAAAAAGTGTAAAATCCAGAAAGGCAGGACAGGCCATGGAGAACTGGGAGCCTTGTTATGCTGATGGGCGGGATGTAAATTGCCAACAGCCACTCGGGAGAGGTGTATGGTGTTTCCTGAAACATCTAAAAAACAAAGCAACAGAGCCTAGGGCACTTCCACTTATGGTCCTATAGCTTAGGGAAATTAAAATCAAAAAGACACAGCCACCCCAAAGTTTGGGACGGCTCTGTTTACAAGAACCTCATTTACGGTACAAGTTCAATATCGCAGAAAGTGAAAAATGGATAAAGAAGTTGTGGTACTTACGTACAATGCAATATCACTCAGCAATGAAATCTATGTCATCAGGCCCATAGCAGCATAATGAGTGGATTCAGGTATGATGATTCTAACTGAAATAAGTCACACAGAAAAAGAAACATCATAAGATACCACTAATACACGGAATGTAAACTTGGCTACACAGGAACTGGATTACAAAACAGAACAGGGTCTCAAATTTAGAAAACCAACTTATGCTTGCTTAAGGGGAAAGGTGAGTTGGGGTGCTGCATAAAACCAGAGATTGAAATGAGCACAGATAAAGTTCCTTAAGCCAAATATGGAATAGACAAGAACTACTCCTTGCTCAACGAAATGGACTCAACACCCCATATTAAACGCCTAAGAATGTACCTGACTAGTAAGTATCTTAAAACCTATGGATTGCTATGTCTCTGAAAGAAAATCAAGCGTGTGTACAGAGGAATAAACAAAGCAGTGATAGGATTGGAGAGGTTCGGTGAGCAAATGAAGACCCTTTGAAGTCATATTGCATGGGACCCATTCCACGGGTCTCAACTCTCCAGGTTTAAGGGATTCTTCCTTCAGCTAAAACATGCACGTGGAACCCAGAGTATGATCAACCGTGTGATCGGGAGACGTGTTCCAATATGTCTCAGTTCTCGTCCCCTGGTACTCGGGTGCAACATTCCAGATGCTTTACTAACACTCTCCCGACTTGGAGAGTCAGTGCCTTTAACCTCCTGTTTGGCCCAGTTTGCAATTTCTGCGGAAGATGTACAGGAATAGGGAGAACCAATGAGAGACTAGCTGGAGGTGTCTGGACGGGCAAATTTAACTCTCATTTCCCACCAGGAAGAAGAATTGACCAAAGGCTCAGCGTGCCGTGCCGGAACCAGATTAGGGCCTGAAGCAATCCTGCGGTGTTGCGGCCAGCTCACAAGAAAGCGAGTTGAAGAAAGGAGCTCAGGGGCACTGTAATTCACAAACCTGCAGAGTTATAAATGACAGCTATCGTCCAAAAATATACTGAAGTAAGGCTGCCAAGAGGACTTGAAAGCGGGGCAGAATTGCAGGAAACCGATTTCAGGAGGTAGACTGGAATTGCATTTAAAGCATAGGAAAAGAGGCAGAACGTCCACAATGATGCACTTGGCCAAAAAGGGCGTATGCGTTTTTTCCTGAATATATTCAGGAAAAAACGCATACGCCCTTTTTGGCCAACCAACAAGCTTGCAAAGGAAATCTGCACTACAATGAAGTCTCACTTCCCCCCGGTCAAAAGGGTCACCTGAAAAAAGTATAAAATCCAGAAAGGCAGGACAGGTCATGGAGAACTGGGAGCCTTGTTATGCTGATGGGCGGGATGTAAATTGCCAACAGCCACTCGGGAGAGGTGTATGGTGTTTCCTGAAACATCTAAAAAACAAAGCAACAGAGCCTAGGGCACTTCCACTTATGGTCCTATAGCTTAGGGAAATTAAAATCAAAAAGACACAGCCACCCGAAAGTTTGGGACGGCTCTGTTTACAAGAACCTCATTTACGGTACAAGTTCAATATCGCAGAAAGTGAAAAATGGATAAAGAAGTTGTGGTACTTACGTACAATGCAATATCACTCAGCAATGAAATCTATGTCATCAGGCCCATAGCAGCATAATGAGTGGATTCAGGTATGATGATTCTAACTGAAATAAGTCACACAGAAAAAGAAACATCATAAGATATCACTAATACACGGAATGTAAACTTGGCTACACAGGAACTGGATTACAAAACAGAACAGGGTCTCAAATTTAGAAAACCAACTTATGCTTGCTTAAGGGGAAAGGTGAGTTGGGGTGCTGCATAAAACCAGAGATTGAAATGAGCACAGACAAAGTTCCTTAAGCCAAATATGGAATAGACAAGAACTACTCCTTGCTCAACGAAATGGACTCAACACCCCATATTAAACGCCTAAGAATGTACCTGACTAGTAAGTATCTTAAAACCTATGGATTGCTATGTCTCTGAAAGAAAATCAAGCGTGTGTACAGGGGCATAAACGCAGCAGTGATAGGATTGGAGAGGTTCGGTGAGCAAATGAAGACCCTTTGAAGTCATATTGCATGGGACCCATTCCACGGGTCTCAACTCTCCAGGTTTAAGGGATTCTTCCTTCAGCTAAAACATGCATGTGGAACCCAGAGTATGATCAACCGTGTGATCGGGAGACGTGTTCCAATATGTCTCAGTTCTCGTCCCCTGGTACTCGGGTGCAACATTCCAGATGCTTTACTAACACTCTCCCGACTTGGAGAGTCAGTGCCTTTAACCTCCTGTTTGGCCCAGTTTGCAATTTCTGCAGAAGATATACAGGAATAGGGAGAACCAATGAGAGACTAGCTGGAGGTGTCTGGACGGGCAAATTTAACTCTCATTTCGCACCAGGAAGAAGAATTGACCAAAGGCTCAGCGTGCCGTGCCGGAACCAGATTAGGGCCTGAAGCAATCCTGCGGTGTTGCGGCCAGCTCACAAGAAAGCGAGTTGAAGAAAGGAGCTCAGGGGCACTGTAATTCACAAACCTGCAGAGTTATAAATGACAGCTATCGTCCAAAAATATACTGAAGTAAGGCTGCCAAGAGGACTTGAAAGCGGGGCAGAATTGCAGGAAACCGATTTCAGGAGGTAGACTGGAATTGCATTTAAAGCATAGGAAAAGAGGCAGAACGTCCACAATGATGCACTTGGCCAAAAAGGGCGTATGCGTTTTTTCCTGAATATATTCAGGAAAAAACGCATACGCCCTTTTTGGCCAACCAAGCAAGCTTGCAAAGGAAATCTGCACTACAATGAAGTCTCACTTCCCCCCGGTCAAAAGGGCCACCTGAAAAAAGTGTAAAATCCAGAAAGGCAGGACAGGCCATGGAGAACTGGGAGCCTTGTTATGCTGATGGGCGGGATGTAAATTGCCAACAGCCACTCGGGAGAGGTGTATGGTGTTTCCTGAAACATCTAAAAAACAAAGCAACAGAGCCTAGGGCACTTCCACTTATGGTCCTATAGCTTAGGGAAATTAAAATCAAAAAGACACAGCCACCCCAAAGTTTGGGACGGCTCTGTTTACAAGAACCTCATTTACGGTACAAGTTCAATATCGCAGAAAGTGAAAAATGGATAAAGAAGTTGTGGTACTTACGTACAATGCAATATCACTCAGCAATGAAATCTATGTCATCAGGCCCATAGCAGCATAATGAGTGGATTCAGGTATGATGATTCTAACTGAAATAAGTCACACAGAAAAAGAAACATCATAAGATACCACTAATACACGGAATGTAAACTTGGCTACACAGGAACTGGATTACAAAACAGAACAGGGTCTCAAATTTAGAAAACCAACTTATGCTTGCTTAAGGGGAAAGGTGAGTTGGGGTGCTGCATAAAACCAGAGATTGAAATGAGCACAGATAAAGTTCCTTAAGCCAAATATGGAATAGACAAGAACTACTCCTTGCTCAACGAAATGGACTCAACACCCCATATTAAACGCCTAAGAATGTACCTGACTAGTAAGTATCTTAAAACCTATGGATTGCTATGTCTCTGAAAGAAAATCAAGCGTGTGTACAGAGGAATAAACAAAGCAGTGATAGGATTGGAGAGGTTCGGTGAGCAAATGAAGACCCTTTGAAGTCATATTGCATGGGACCCATTCCACGGGTCTCAACTCTCCAGGTTTAAGGGATTCTTCCTTCAGCTAAAACATGCACGTGGAACCCAGAGTATGATCAACCGTGTGATCGGGAGACGTGTTCCAATATGTCTCAGTTCTCGTCCCCTGGTACTCGGGTGCAACATTCCAGATGCTTTACTAACACTCTCCCGACTTGGAGAGTCAGTGCCTTTAACCTCCTGTTTGGCCCAGTTTGCAATTTCTGCGGAAGATGTACAGGAATAGGGAGAACCAATGAGAGACTAGCTGGAGGTGTCTGGACGGGCAAATTTAACTCTCATTTCCCACCAGGCAGAAGAATTAACCAAAGGCTCAGCGTGCCATGCCGGAACCAGATTAGGGCCTGAAGCAATCCTGCGGTGTTGCGGCCAGCTCACAAGAAAGCGAGTTGAAGAAAGGAGCTCAGGGGCACTGTAATTCACAAACCTGCAGAGTTATAAATGACAGCTATCGTCCAAAAATATACTGAAGTAAGGCTGCCAAGAGGACTTGAAAGCGGGGCAGAATTGCAGGAAACCGATTTCAGGAGGTAGACTGGAATTGCATTTAAAGCATAGGAAAAGAGGCAGAACGTCCACAATGATGCACTTGGCCAAAAAGGGCGTATGCGTTTTTTCCTGGGAAAAAACGCATACGCCCTTTTTGGCCAACCAAGCAAGCTTGCAAAGGAAACCTGCACTACAATGAAGTCTCACTTCCCCCCGGTCAAAAGGGCCACCTGAAAAAAGTGTAAAATCCAGAAAGGCAGGACAGGCCATGGAGAACTGGGAGCCTTGTTGTGCTGATGGGCGGGATGTAAATTGCCAACAGCCACTCGGGAGAGGTGTATGGTGTTTCCTGAAACATCTAAAAAACAAAGCAACAGAGCCTAGGGCACTTCCACTTATGGTCCTATAGCTAAGGGAAATTAAAATCAAAAAGACACAGCCACCCCAAAGTTTGGGAGGGCTCTGTTTACAAGAACCTCATTTACGGTACAAGTTCAATATCGCAGAAAGCGAAAAATGGATAAAGAAGTTGTGGTACTTACGTACAATGCAATATCACTCAGCAATGAAATCTATGTCATCAGGCCCATAGCAGCATAATGAGTGGATTCAGGTATGATGATTCTAACTGAAATAAGTCACACAGAAAAAGAAACATCATAAGATATCACTAATACACGGAATGTAAACTTGGCTACACAGGAACTGGATTACAAAACAGAACAGGGTCTCAAATTTAGAAAACCAACTTATGCTTGCTTAAGGGGAAAGGTGAGTTGGGGTGCTGCATAAAACCA
The DNA here is from genome assembly GCF_964270905.1 of Leucopleurus acutus. NCBI lineage: Eukaryota > Metazoa > Chordata > Mammalia > Artiodactyla > Delphinidae > Leucopleurus > Leucopleurus acutus. Next base: position 1,249,764 of record NW_028139217.1, read on the forward strand.
GAGATTGAAATGAGCACAGATAAAGTTTCTTAAGCCAAATATGGAATAGACAAGAACTACTCCTTGCTCAACGAAATGGACTCAACACCCCATATTAAACGCCTAAGAATGTACCTGACTAGTAAGTATCTTAAAACCTATGGATTGCTATGTCTCTGAAAGAAAATCAAGCGTGTGTACAGGGGCATAAACGCAGCAGTGATAGGATTGGATAGTTTCGGTGAGCAAATGAAGACCCTTTGAAGTCATATTGCATGGGACCCATTTCATGGGTCTCAACTCTCCAGGTTTAAGGGATTCTTCCTTCAGCTAAAACATGCACGTGGAACCCAGAGTATGATCAACCGTGTGATCGGGAGACGTGTTCCAATATGTCTCAGTTCTCGTCCCCTGGTACTCGGGTGCAACATTCCAGATGCTTTACTAACACTCTCCCGACTTGGAGAGTCAGTGCCTTTAACCTCCTGTTTGGCCCAGTTTGCAATTTCTGCGGAAGATGTACAGGAATAGGGAGAACCAATGAGAGACTAGCTGGAGGTGTCTGGACGGGCAAATTTAACTCTCATTTCCCACCAGGAAGAAGAATTGACCAAAGGCTCAGCGTGTCGTGCCGGAACCAGATTAGGGCCTGAAGCAATCCTGCGGTGTTGCGGCCAGCTCACAAGAAAGCGAGTTGAAGAAAGGAGCTCAGGGGCACTGTAATTCACAAACCTGCAGAGTTATAAATGACAGCTATCGTCCAAAAATATACTGAAGTAAGGCTGCCAAGAGGACTTGAAAGCAGGGCAGAATTGCAGGAAACCGATTTCAGGAGGTAGACTGGAATTGCATTTAAAGCATAGGAAAAGAGGCAGAACGTCCACAATGATGCACTTGGACAAAAAGGGCGTATGCGTTTTTTCCTGAATATATTCAGGAAAAAACGCATACGCCCTTTTTGGCCAACCAAGCAAGCTTGCAAAGGAAATCTGCACTACAATGAAGTCTCACTTCCCCCCGGTCAAAAGGGCCACCTGAAAAAAGTGTAAAATCCAGAAAGGCAGGACAGGCCATGGAGAACTGGGAGCCTTGTTATGCTGATGGGCGGGATGTAAATTGCCAACAGCCACTCGGGAGAGGTGTATGGTGTTTCCTGAAACATCTAAAAAACAAAGCAACAGAGCCTAGGGCACTTCCACTTATGGTCCTATAGCTTAGGGAAATTAAAATCAAAAAGACACAGCCACCCCAAAGTTTGGGACGGCTCTGTTTACAAGAACCTCGTTTACGGTACAAGTTCAATATCGCAGAAAGTGAAAAATGGATAAAGAAGTTGTGGTACTTACGTACAATGCAATATCACTCAGCAATGAAATCTATGTCATCAGGCCCGTAGCAGCATAATGAGTGGATTCAGGTATGATGATTCTAACTGAAATAAGTCACACAGAAAAAGAAACATCATAAGATACCACTAATACACGGAATGTAAACTTGGCTACACAGGAACTGGATTACAAAACAGAACAGGGTCTCAAATTTAGAAAACCAACTTATGCTTGCTTAAGGGGAAAGGTGAGTTGGGGTGCTGCATAAAACCAGAGATTGAAATGAGCACAGATAAAGTTCCTTAAGCCAAATATGGAATAGACAAGAACTACTCCTTGCTCAACGAAATGGACTCAAAACCCCATATTAAACGCCTAAGAATGTACCTGACTAGTAAGTATCTTAAAACCTATGGATTGCTATGTCTCTGAAAGAAAATCAAGCGTGTGTACAGGGGCATAAACGCAGCAGTGATAGGATTGGAGAGGTTCGGTGAGCAAATGGAGACCCTTTGAAGTCTTATTGCATGGGACCCATTCCACGGGTCTCAACTCTCCAAGTTTAAGGGATTCTTCCTTCAGCTAAAACATGCACGTGGAACCCAGAGTATGATCAACCGTGTGATCGGGAGACGTGTTCCAATATGTCTCAGTTCTCGTCCCCTGGTACTCGGGTGCAACATTCCAGATGCTTTACTAACACTCTCCCGACTTGGAGAGTCAGTGCCTTTAACCTCCTGTTTGGCCCAGTTTGCAATTTCTGCGGAAGATGTACAGGAATAGGGAGAACCAATGAGAGACTAGCTGGAGGTGTCTGGAGGGGCAAATTTAACTCTCATTTCGCACCAGGAAGAAGAATTGACCAAAGGTTCAGCGTGCCGTGCCGGAACCAGATTAGGGCCTGAAGCAATCCTGCGGTGTTGCGGCCAGCTCACAAGAAAGCGAGTTGAAGAAAGGAGCTCAGGGGCACTGTAATTCACAAAACTGCAGAGTTATAAATGACAGCTATCGTCCAAAAATATACTGAAGTAAGGCTGCCAAGAGGACTTGAAAGCGGGGCAGAATTGCAAGAAACCGATTTCAGGAGGTAGACTGGAATTGCATTTAAAGCATAGGAAAAGAGGCAGAACGTCCACAATGATGCACTTGGCCAAAAAGGGCGTATGCGTTTTTTCCTGAATATATTCAGGAAAAAACGCATACGCCCTTTTTGGCCAACCAACAAGCTTGCAAAGGAAATCTGCACTACAATGAAGTCTCACTTCCCCCCGGTCAAAAGGGTCACCTGAAAAAAGTGTAAAATCCAGAAAGGCAGGACAGGTCATGGAGAACTGGGAGCCTTGTTATGCTGATGGGCGGGATGTAAATTGCCAACAGCCACTCGGGAGAGGTGTATGGTGTTTCCTGAAACATCTAAAAAACAAAGCAACAGAGCCTAGGGCACTTCCACTTATGGTCCTATAGCTTAGGGAAATTAAAATCAAAAAGACACAGCCACCCCAAAGTTTGGGACGGCTCTGTTTACAAGAACCTCGTTTACGGTACAAGTTCAATATCGCAGAAAGTGAAAAATGGATAAAGAAGTTGTGGTACTTACGTACAATGCAATATCACTCAGCAATGAAATCTATGTCATCAGGCCCGTAGCAGCATAATGAGTGGATTCAGGTATGATGATTCTAACTGAAATAAGTCACACAGAAAAAGAAACATCATAAGATACCACTAATACACGGAATGTAAACTTGGCTACACAGGAACTGGATTACAAAACAGAACAGGGTCTCAAATGTAGAAAACCAACTTATGCTTGCTTAAGGGGAAAGGTGAGTTGGGGTGCTGCATAAAACCAGAGATTGAAATGAGCACAGATAAAGTTCCTTAAGCCAAATATGGAATAGACAAGAACTACTCCTTGCTCAACGAAATGGACTCAACACCCCATATTAAACGCCTAAGAATGTACCTGACTAGTAAGTATCTTAAAACCTATGGATTGCTATGTCTCTGAAAGAAAATCAAGCGTGTGTACAGGGGCATAAACGCAGCAGTGATAGGATTGGAGAGGTTCGGTGAGCAAATGAAGACCCTTTGAAGTCTTATTGCATGGGACCCATTCCACGGGTCTCAACTCTCCAAGTTTAAGGGATTCTTCCTTCAGCTAAAACATGCACGTGGAACCCAGAGTATGATCAACCGTGTGATCGGGAGACGTGTTCCAATATGTCTCAGTTCTCGTCCCCTGGTACTCGGGTGCAACATTCCAGATGCTTTACTAACACTCTCCCGACTTGGAGAGTCAGTGCCTTTAACCTCCTGTTTGGTCCAGTTTGCAATTTCTGCGGAAGATGTACAGGAATAGGGAGAACCAATGAGAGACTAGCTGGAGGTGTCTGGACGGGCAAATTTAACTCTCATTTCCCACCAGGAAGAAGAATTGACCAAAGGCTCAGCGTGCCGTGCCGGAACCAGATTAGGGCCTGATGCAATCCTGCGGTGTTGCGGCCAGCTCACAAGAAAGCGAGTTGAAGAAAGGAGCTCAGGGGCACTGTAATTCACAAACCTGCAGAGTTATAAATGACAGCTATCGTCCAAAAATATACTGAAGTAAGGCTGCCAAGAGGACTTGAAAGCGGGGCAGAATTGCAGGAAACCGATTTCAGGAGGTAGACTGGAATTGCATTTAAAGCATAGGAAAAGAGGCAGAACGTCCACAATGATGCACTTGGCCAAAAAGGGCGTATGCGTTTTTTCCTGAATATATTCAGGAAAAAACGCATACGCCCTTTTTGGCCAACCAAGCAAGCTTGCAAAGGAAATCTGCACTACAATGAAGTCTCACTTCCCCCCGGTCAAAAGGGCCATCTGAAAAAAGTGTAAAATCCAGAAAGGCAGGACAGGCCATGGAGAACTGGGAGCCTTGTTATGCTGATGGACGGGATGTAAACTGCCAACAGCCACTCGGGAGAGGTGTATGGTGTTTCCTGAAACATCTAAAAAACAAAGCAACAGAGCCTAGGGCACTTCCACTTATGGTCCTATAGCTTAGGGAAATTAAAATCAAAAAGACACAGCCACCCCAAAGTTTGGGACGGCTCTGTTTACAAGAACCTCGTTTACGGTACAAGTTCAATAGCGCAGAAAGTGTAAAATGGATAAAGAAGTTGTGGTACTTACGTACAATGCAATATCACTCAGCAATGAAATCTATGTCATCAGGCCCGTAGCAGCATAATGAGTGGATTCAGGTATGATGATTCTAACTGAAATAAGTCACACAGAAAAAGAAACATCATAAGATATCACTAATACACGGAATGTAAACTTGGCTACACAGGAACTGGATTACAAAACAGAACAGGGTCTCAAATTTAGAAAACCAACTTATGCTTGCTTAAGGGGAAAGGTGAGTTGGGGTGCTGCATAAAACCAGAGATTGAAATGAGCACAGATAAAGTTCCTTAAGCCAAATATGGAATAGACAAGAACTACTCCTTGCTCAACGAAATGGACTCAACACCCCATATTAAAGGCCTAAGAATGTACCTGACTAGTAAGTATCTTAAAACCTATGGATTGCTATGTCTCTGAAAGAAAATGAAGCATGTGTACAGGGGCATAAACGCAGCAGTGATAGGATTGGAGAGGTTCGGTGAGCAAATGAAGACCCTTTGAAGTCATATTGCATGGTACCCATTCCACGGGTCTCAACTCTCCAGGTTTAAGGGATTCTTCCTTCAGCTAAAACATGCACGTGGAACCCAGAGTATGATCAACCGTGTGATCGGGAGACGTGTTCCAATATGTCTCAGTTCTCGTCCCCTGGTACTCGGGTGCAACATTCCAGACGCTTTACTAACACTCTCCCGACTTGGAGAGTCAGTGCCTTTAACCTCCTGTTTGGCCCAGTGTGCAATTTCTGCGGAAGATGAACAGGAATAGGGAGAACCAATGAGAGACTAGCTGGAGGTGTCTGGACGGGCAAATTTAACTCTCATTTCCCACCAGGAAGAGGAATTAACCAAAGGCTCAGCGTGCCGTGCCGGAACCAGATTAGGGCCTGAAGCAATCCTGCGGTGTTGCGGCCAGCTCACAAGAAAGCGAGTTGAAGAAAGGAGCTCAGGGGCACTGTAATTCACAAACCTGCAGAGTTATAAATGACAGCTATCGTCCAAAAATATACTGAAGTAAGGCTGCCAAGAGGACTTGAAAGCGGGGCAGAATTGCAGGAAACCGATTTCAGGAGGTAGACTGGAATTGCATTTAAAGCATAGGAAAAGAGGCAGAACGTCCACAATGATGCACTTGGCCAAAAAGGGCGTATGCGTTTTTTCCTGAATATATTCAGGAAAAAACGCATACGCCCTTTTTGGCCAACCAAGCAAGCTTGCAAAGGAAATCTGCACTACAATGAAGTCTCACTTCCCCCCGGTCAAAGGGCCATCTGAAAAAAGTGTAAAATCCAGAAAGGCAGGACAGGCCATGGAGAACTGGGAGCCTTGTTATGCTGATGGGCGGGATGTAAATTGCCAACAGACACTCGGGAGAGTTGTATGGTGTTTCCTGAAACATCTAAAAAACAAAGCAACAGAGCCTAGGGCACTTCCACTTATGGTCCTATAGTTTAGGGAAATTAAAATCAAAAAGACACAGCCACCGCAAAGTTTGGGCCGGCTCTGTTTACAAGAACCTCGTTTACGGTACAAGTTCAATATCGCAGAAAGTGAAAAATGGATAAAGAAGTTGTGGTACTTACGTACAATGCAATATCACTCAGCAATGAAATCTATGTCATCAGGCCCGTAGCAGCATAATGAGTGGATTCAGGTATGATGATTCTAACTGAAATAAGTCACACAGAAAAAGAAACATCATAAGATATCACTAATACACGGGATGTAAACTTGGCTACACAGGAACTGGATTACAAAACAGAACAGGGTCTCAAATTTAGAAAACCAACTTATGCTTGCTTAAGGGGAAAGGTGAGTTGGGGTGCTGCATAAAACCAGAGATTTAAATGAGCACAGATAAAGTTCCTTAAGCCAAATATGGAATAGACAAGAACTACTCCTTGCTCAACGAAATGGACTCAACACCCCATATTAAACGCCTAAGAATGTACCTGACTAGTAAGTATCTTAAAACCTATGGATTGCTATGTCTCTGAAAGAAAATCAAGCGTGTGTACAGGGGCATAAACGCAGCAGTGATAGGATTGGAGAGGTTCGGTGAGCAAATGAAGACCCTTTGAAGTCATATTGCATGGTACCCATTCCACGGGTCTCAACTCTCCAGGTTTAAGGGATTCTGCCTTCAGCTAAAACATGCACGTGGAACCCAGAGTATGATCAACCGTGTGATCGGGAGACGTGTTCCAATATGTCTCAGTTCTCGTCCCCTGGTACTCGGGTGCAACATTCCAGACGCTTTACTAACACTCTCCCGACTTGGAGAGTCAGTGCCTTTAACCTCCTGTTTGGCCCAGTTTGCAATTTCTGCGGAAGATGAACAGGAATAGGGAGAACCAATGAGAGACTAGCTGGAGGTGTCTGGACGGGCAAATTTAACTCTCATTTCCCACCAGGAAGAGGAATTAACCAAAGGCTCAGCGTGCCGTGCCGGAACCAGATTAGGGCCTGAAGCAATCCTGCGGTGTTGCGGCCAGCTCACAAGAAAGCGAGTTGAAGAAAGGAGCTCAGGGGCACTGTAATTCACAAACCTGCAGAGTTATAAATGACAGCTATTGTCCAAAAATATACTGAAGTAAGGCTGCCAAGAGGACTTGAAAGCGGGGCACAATTGCAGGAAACCGATTTCAGGAGGTAGACTGGAATTGCATTTAAAGCATAGGAAAAGAGGCAGAACGTCCACAATGATGCACTTGGCCAAAAAGGGCGTATGCGTTTTTTCGTGCAGGAAAAAACGCATACGCCCTTTTTGGCCAACCAAGCAAGCTTGCAAAGGACATCTGCACTACAATGAAGTCTCACTTCCCCCCAGCCAAAGGGGCCATCTGAAAAAAGTGTAAAATCCAGAAAGGCAGGACAGGCCATGGAGAACTGGGAGCCTTGTTATGCTGATGGGCGGGATGTAAATTGCCAACAGCCACTCGGGAGAAGTGTATGGTGTTTTCTGAAACATCTAAAAAACAACGCAAGAGAGCCTAGGGCACTTCCACTTATGGTGCTGTAGCTTAGGGAAAGTAAAATCAAAAAGACACAGCCACCCCAAAGTTTGGGACGGCTCTGTTTACAAGAACCTCGTTTACGGTACAAGTTCAATATCGCAGAAAGTGAAAAATGGATAAAGAAGTTGTGGTACGTAAGTTGTGTGTACGTAAGTACAATGCAATATCACTCAGCAATGAAACCTATGTCATCAGGCCCGTAGCAGCATAATGAGTGGATTCAGGTATGATGATTCTAACTGAAATAAATCACACAGAAAAAGAAACATCATAAGATATCACTAATACACGGAATGTGAACTTGGCTACACATGAACTGAATTATAAAACAGAACAGGGTCTCAAGTTCAGAAAACCAACTTATGCTTTTTTAACGGGGAAGGTGAGTTGGGGTGCTGCATAAAACCAGAGTTTGACATTAGCACAGATACTGTTCCATAAGCCAAATGTGTAATAGACAAGACCTACCCCTTGCTCAACAAAATGGACTCAACAATGAGGTATCACCTCACACCTGATAGAATGGGCATCATCAGAAAATCTACAAACAATAAATGCTGGAAAGGGTGTGGAGAAAAGGAACCCTCTTCCACTATTGTTGGGAATATAAATTGTTACATTCACTATGGAGAACAATATGGAGTTTCTTAAGAAACTAACAATAGAATTACCATATGATACAGCAATCCCAGTACTGGACATATACCCAGACAAAACCATAAATCAAAAAGAGACATTCACCGCAATGTTCATTGCATCACTATTTACAATATCGAGGTAATGGAAGCAACCTAAATGCCCACAGACAGACGAATGCATAAAGCTGTGGTACATATATAAAATGGAATATTACTAAGCCATGAAAAGGAATGAAATTGGGTCATTTGTAGAGACGTCGATGGATCTAGAGACTGTCATACAGAGTGAAGTAAGTCAGAAAGAGAAAAACAAATCTTGTATATTCATGCATATATGTGGAACCTAGAAAAACCGTACAGATTAACCATTTTGCAAGGCATAAATAGAGCAACAGATGTAGACAACAAATGTATGGACAACAAGGGGGGAAAGCTGTTGGGGGGGTGGTGGTGGGAGGAGTTGAGAGACTGGGATTGGCATGTATACATTTATATGTATAAAATAGATAACCAATAAGAACCTGCTGTATAAAAATATAAAATAAAATTCAAAATTGAAAAGAAAATTTAAAAAATAAAACAGAAAAAACAATTATTCCCTTCACATACATGTATTTATATGAATAAATTATTTCCATGCTTATATCTGTAAATACAAAAAAGAGGAATAAAATCTACCTTGAACCAAAAACGAAAAAGAGAAAAAAAACACAGAACCCACCAGTTCCACAGAGGAAAACCGTATCAGGGCACTTGCTCCAGTTGTAAACAATTCTGAAGTTGGTCAGTGGTGGGGAATCGTCTCCCATTCAGCCAGCAGCCCCCACGTAACAAGCATCCTCATTGCAAAGCTGGGGCACCGTGCCGAGGCATCTGTGAGTAAACGTGAGCTGAGCCCCAGGCCAGTTGCTGCTGAACTATTCCCACCCGTCCCAGGTAAAACACCTGAATATATACAAGGACTTGAAAGCCTAGAGGAAGGGCCATAGAGCCACATGAGTGACAGCATGCCAGCCGACTTGGTGCCTGCAGGCCAGCCAGGATGGTCCTGGCCCTGGGTGCTCTTCTGGAAGATTTCCATTTCCCTGCCTGAGATACCCGTCCTGTCCCTGCCCCCACTGCTTTTTTCCTTCCTCACCTCTGCCCAGGGAGAAATTCCAGCAGCAGGTATGGGTGACACATCCTCTTCTTTAGCAGGTGGCAGCCTGGCAACTGCTGCAGAAAGTCCAGCAGAGCCCCACTCACACTGGGCCACCCACAAAGCCGTGGCCTCTCACTCCCTCCCACCAGCCCAGCCCCGAGACTGCTGACAGGGCAGAGAAAATGGCGTCAGGCACGGCTGCAGGGGCTCTTGCTGCCTGGAGTGGTATTTATATTGATCTCAACCCAGGCACACCTGGGGAGGGCTGGCCGGCACGGTAAGGCTGCCCAGCTCAGCCAATCATCACCCCTCAGGGGCTCACAGTTGCAGAAAATGGAACTTGCTGAACCGGCCAGGTCCAAGGAACAGGTGTGGGCTCCTGAGAGTCAGGATAGACAAGGGGCTGCAGCTTTGGCTTGTTTTCTAATCATTTTATCTGGCCCATGAGTGGGAGACAACTTCAAGAAAACCCTCTCCTAATGAGAGGAACCCAGGAGTCAGGGAGAGGAGGGGTGAGTGGTGGTTGGAGACAGAGGCCTGGTGCCCCGGGTACAGTGGAAGTCTCTGGAAGACCAGGTGGAGGGAGGCCGCACAGAGTGATGCCCAGGGTCACAGACCTGTCGCAGCTGCTGTTTGTTAGTTCAAGTCCTGCTCTGAGGTGCTCTGTGTCAGCTCTGAGCGACAGGTGAGCTGGGGGTGCTCTGCAATGAGGGCTATGTGCATGGTTCCTGTGTGCCCAGCCCTGCCACGGGACCTGCAAGGGTAGCTCTGTATCCTGGGAAGGGCCTGACCACGAGAGCCCCGTGGGCTGGGGTGGGGGTGGGGTACCTGCCCAGGTGAGCTCCATATTCTGGGATTGGTCTGACCACGAGAGCCCCATGGGCTGCTGGGGACCTGGTAAAGGATGTCAGGACAGTCAGTGAAGCCACCGAGGATATACCTCCAGTTGCTCCTAATTCCTACACCCTGCTGGTCATTCTACCAACCACCAGGACATGGTATTCTGTATTAGTCTTCAATGATGCCTTCTTTTGTATTCCATTAGTCCCAGAGTCACAAGAAATTTTGGCTTGTGAGTGGCAGGACTCAACATACAACTAAAACAATACTTCCGGGCCGTCTTGCCCCAAGGGTGCAAAAATTCCCACACCATCTTTGGGGAAACCTTAGCTAAAGACCTAAAAGTTCTACCTCTGGAAAAGGAAACCCTCCTTCAGTACGCAGACGACATTCTGATCGCCAGCCCTACTAAGGAGGCCTCTGAACTACCAAGCCAATAAAGGATAGAAGTTGTCCAAGAAAAAGCTCAAATATCACAGACTGCGGTGACCTGCCTGGGCTTCATTCTCACAGAAGGTCGGAGAAGCCCATCCCAGGAAAGGGAAGAAACCATTTTCGGCCTTACTCCTTTCTAAAACTAGAAGACAGCTTAGGGGTTCCTGGGGAGGCCAGGGTTTGCTGCTTCTGGATCCCTAACTGCAGTCTACTAGCTGGGCCTCTATATGAAACACTGAAAGGAAAAGATGATGATCCTTTTGAATAGAATCCAGAAGTGGCCTTTCAAGAATGGAAAGAGCAGTCAATTCAGACCCTTGCCCTGGAACTCCCTAATTTAGCTAAACCCTTTGACCTTTACATTCCCGGTGAAAGGTGAATCGCCATTGGAGAATTAGTGCAAAAACTGGGACCACTTGAAATGGAACAATGCAAGAATGCCATCCAGGTAGGATAAACTATGGTCACCAAGGGGCTTGGCCCACTGCCGCATCTGGCCAAGATACTGGCGGTATCTAAAAACCTGGAAATCAGCAGCCCAAAAGGCCACCTCCCTCCTAAGGGAAAAGGACCCCACGTGGTGATCCTAACCACCAACCATGGCCTGAAGTTGCAGGGTTTGCTCCGTGGGCACACCAACCTCGAGTGAGGAGGCCCTCCAACTCCAACATCCAGAGAGATAACCGGGGGCAACAGGGCACCATGACGACTCGTGTGAACATCACTTGACCTGGAGTTTCTCTCATAAAACAACAAGAGTGTGTCCCAAAAGAGTAGACTACTGCTTGCAGGACTTACTGCACCCAGAGGGGAGCTAATAATCTTGGCGGGGGAACCGTATATCACACTGTCACCATAGAAAAGCCTACAGACACCGTGATGATGGTGGCCAATAAGACTGGCTGGACTCCTGTTTACTTCAAAAGGCTGTTGACTCAGTGACCATCATGGTCCTTGATCACCACTGACCCTGGACTGTCTGGGAGTTGAGCGGGCAGGGCTCTGACACCTGGTGCTGTTTGTACGTTAATTCAGGGGCCTAATTGAAGAAAGCGCAGACTACTGGTCAGAGCATCTAGGCTGGCAGAAACGGTCAGCCTAAGGTGGCCGAACAAATGTGGGGCGGGGTGAAACCGGCCCCCACAGCGTCTCTGCACATCTCTTTCCTGGACCCTTAAAGGTCATTAGAATCTATAACGCTTCCAATGCTGGTGCTCGGGTGGACGAGCAGGGAGGCAGGGGGCCTGGGGACAATCAACGTCACCTGGAGGCTGCTGGGGAGAAGCTCTGACCCTCACCCCTTGGTATGAGGGCTCCCAACTCAGCACTCAGCAGTTACAGAAGAAGGGTCTGCACCCTCAGCACTCCAAGAATGAGGAACGGGACAAAAGGCAGAGGAGGGGTTTGTCCCCAGCAAAGCCCATTAAAAATCCCTGGGAGATAAAAATAGAATCTGGGCAATAAAGTCAAGTCTAACCTTTTTTATCCTTTGTGCTTTGTCTAATTTCATGTGCTCCTAGGGTCCCGCATGCAGAGGTTCCACACCCGGCACTTCAGACCAGATTTCCTAGTGCAGAATGGCTGGGTCGACACCTCAGCTCCTGGGGCCCAGTGCAGACTCCGCGATATAGAGCCTGAGCTGCAGCCAACCCGGCCCTCGAGAGCTCCGCCCCCTCCCTCCCACTGACTCTGACAGGATCTCTACACAGCAGCCCAGCCCACAGCCCACGGGGTAGTGCATGCTCTCACCTCTCCATTCTCTGATCAAAATATAAAGTTTCCTTTGCTTGTGAACCAAACTCAGTCTCGATCTGTTGGCCCCAATGACACTGCGCAGGGGGACACTTGTTGGGGTCCACTCTGGAGGATCAGTAACAGAAATTGAGACTATTGTAACCTCAATGAACAGATGTGTGAGCCAAACTGTAGTTAACATAGAACAGTGTATAAGGCTCGGGTAAAATAAGATGTTTCTAACGCTTCCATTGGATATTTCCATCACTTTATTATAAGCAAGTTCAGTGAAAAGGTTTGTCTTATTTGTCAGGTCAATATTAGAGAAACGAAGTGATTTCTTTCCAAGGATGTACATCTAATAATCTTGGTTAAAGCTTCAATCTTGTTTTAAATGCTTTTCCATTGAAAATGATACCTCTCTTTCAGCTCCCCCATTTCTGAGAAGTATAAAATCTTATAATTTATTATTACCAAAGCGGAAAGGTGGGAGGAGGGATAAATTAACAGTTTGGGATTAACACATACACACTGCTATGTATAAAATAGATCATCAACAAGGAACTACTGTATAGCACAGGGAACTACACTCAACATTTTGCAATAACCTATAAGGGGAAATAATCTGAAAAAGAATAGATATTTTTATTGACATCATCTATCAATGACAGTTAAAGTGTAACCTAAGGGAAGCTGGTGGTGAGTGCTTCTGACCCTGAAGACTTCAATCATCTAAAGTTTGGACTCTGCCTACTTCCCAAGGCCCTTAATGAACATATGTGTAGCCGTAGCTTAAAAAATTCCCCAGTTTGGGTTTCGGGGAGACACTGATTTTGAAAAAGCCCTGGTGTTCTCCTTACATGAATGGGACTCTTCCTACTGCTAAAACATGTCTGTCACACCCAGAGGATGGTATACCGTCTGATCGGGAAGAGTTTGGAAAAGGCATCTCATCTCCTCATCTCCTGGTGCTCGGGTTCACCCATCCAGCGTCTTTACTAACAGTCTCCCCACTTGGAGATGACAGCACTGTCAACATCCTGTTGCGTACAGTTTGGAATTTGTCCAGAGGATGAAGCGGAAGGATGAGGAACAATGAGAGACAAGTCCTAGGTGTTCAGACAGGCACATGTCACTCTAATTTCCAATCAGGAAGACGAATTGACCAAAGGCTAGGGTTGCCCATGGAAACAGTATAGGGCTTGAGGAAATCCCGCTGCTTTGTGGCCAGTTCCCATAAACACAAGTTGAACAATGGAACTCAGGGACAGTAAAATTCACGAAACTGCAGAGTTGAAAATATCCATCACTGAAAAATGTCTTGAGGAAAGTCAGAGAAAAGGACTTGTAAGCAAGGGAGAATGGCAGGAAAGGGATTTGAGGAGGTAGAAAGGACTCGCCATTAAGCACAAGAAAAGGAGCTGAACATTGCCAACATTGCAGTTGGCCAAAAAGGGTGTATGCGTTTTTTTCTGTATATATTCAAGAAAAGGGCATACACTTTTTTAGCCAACCAAACAGGTGGGCACTGGAAGTCAATACTACAAGAGATATCACTTCGCATCAGTCAGAAGAGCCATCCTCATAAAGCGTAAACAACAGAAATGCAGGACAGGGCAAGGAGAAGAGGGAGCCCTGTGAGACTTATAGTGGAAATGTATATTGCCAACGGCCATTCTGGAGAAGTGTATTGTGTTTACTAAAGCATCTAAAAAATGAGCTACAGAGCATAGGGCACTTGCACTCATGGGCGTATATCTTGGGAAAAACAAAAATCGAGAGGACACAGGCACCCCAATGTTTACCCCCTCTCTGTTTAAAAGATCCTCGACTAGGATATAACTTAAATGTCTCTGGAGAGAAAAAATGGATAGAGATGTGGTACTTAGGTAGAGTGGAATATTATTCAGCCTGGAAATCAATGAAATATGGCCAGTTGTAACAACTCCGGAGGAGTTACGTATGATCATTCTAAGTGACATAATTCAAAAAGAAAAAGACACATATCATAAGATATCACTTAAAGGTGGAATCCAAAATGGCTACACATGAAATAAATTACAAAACAAAAACATAGTCAAATATGTAGAAAACACGCATAAGGCTGCTAAACGGGAAAGGTGGGGAGGGGTGAGGCATCATCCAGGAGGTTGAAATTAGCAAAGATACCATTCCAAATACCAAACTGATAATCAACAAGGCCTACACGGTAGCTAAAAGAACTGCACTCAGCACACTCAAGTCACCGGAAAAGAATATATACGACTGGTAAGAATCTGAAAAAGAATTTACTGATGTCTCTCTGTACGTGAATCAAGTGGATGTACAGCAGCAAGAAACAGAGCTTTGAAAATCAGCTGTAACCAATATAGTAATAAATTGAAAAAAATAAACGACAGAGAGACAGAGAAAACCTCTTACAACTTTTCCTCAGGGCCGGTGATGCAACATGGATTGAACACATCTAGACCCACAGCAGGATGAGACATAAGGCTGGAAACTGTTTGCACTAAGAGAAATGTGAGGTTGGGTGAGGAAATGCACACCCTTTAAAGTAATACTACCTGGTACCCATTCAATGGGTCCCAAATCTGCAGGTTCAAGGGATCTTCCTACAGCTAAAACATGCATGGAAAACCCAGAGGACTGTACACCATGTGATCGGGAGATGTGTCTAAAATGCAGCTCATTTATCCTCTCCTGGTGCTCCTGTTCACCATTCCAGCCACGTTACTTAGAATCTCCCCACTTGGAGAATCAGCACATTTCAACTTCTGTTTCAAACATTTTGCAAATTGTGAGGAGGATGAACGGGAAGAGGGGGAACCAATGAGAGAATAGTTGTAGGGGTTTGGACGGGCACATATCACTCTAATTTCCCATTAAGAATAAGAATTGAAAAAAGGCTCAGCCCGCCTCGCCCGAGCCAAAATAGGGCCTGAAGCAATCCTGCGGGTTTGAGGCCAGCTCACAAAAGAGCAACTTAAGAAATGGAGCTCAGGGTCACTGCAATTCACAAACCTGCAGAGTTATAAATGAAAACTAACGTCCAAAAATATGTTGAGGTAAGGCAAAGAAGAGGATCTGAATGCAAGACAGAATTGCAAGAAACAGATTTCAAGAGATAGATTGGACTCGTCTTTAAAGCACATGAAAAGCGGCAGAATTTCGACAATGATGCAGTTGGCCCAAAAGGGCATATGCGTTTTTTCCTGATTATATCCAGGAAAAAACGCATACACACTTTATGGGCAACGAAGCAAGCAAGCAATGCAAATGTGCACAACAAAGAAGTCTCATTTCCCACCAGTCAAAAGGGCCATCCTAAACAATTGTAAAAACCAGAAATGCAGGACAGGCCATGGAGAACAGGGAGCCTTTATACGCTGATGGGCAGTGTGTGAACTGCCGAGAGCCACTCTGGAGAAGTGTATGGTGGTTCCTAAATCATCTAAAAAACAGAGCTACAGAGCATAGGACACTTCCAATCATGGGAGTATATCTAGGGAAGTCTAAAAATCAACAAGACACAAGCACACCACAGTTTAGGGCTACTCTGTTTACAAGAACCTCAACTTCAGTACACCTTAAATATCCCAGGAAAGAGAACAATGGATAAAGAAGATGTGGTACTTATGTACAATGGAATATCTCTTCACCATGAAATCAATGTAATAAGGCTAGTAGAAGGATAAAGAGTGGATTTAGGTCCGATAATACTACTTGAAATAAGTCAAACAGAAAAAGAAACATATCATAAGATATCACTTATAGAGGGAGGGTAAATATGGCTGCACAAGAAATGAATTACAGAACAGAACAGTGTCTCACATTTAGAAAACACACTTATTTCAGCTTAAGGGGAAAGGAGAGGTGGGGTGATGCATAAAACCAGAGTTTGAAATTAGCACAGATACCGTTCAATAAACCAAATAGGTATTAGACAAGATCTACACCTTGCTCAATGAACTGGCCTCAACACACCCTATACACCGCAGAGAAATATATCTGAGTAATAAGAATCTTAAAACCCATGTATTGATATATCTCCATAAGGGAATCAAGTGTGTGCAGAGCGGCACAAACACAGCAGTGAAAATGAGCTAAACCCCATTATAGAAATAAATTTTAAAAACAAAACGCAGAAACAATGAAAGAGAGAAAAATTCTTACAAAATTCGCTCAGGGGCTGTGATGCAACCTGGATTGACCACATATAAACCCACAGCTGGATAAGACATAAGGCTGGACACTTGGGGCTGAGAGGATTGGTGAGCTTTGGTGAGCAACTGCCAAAAGTTTAATGCAATACTTCATGCTACTCATTCCAAGGGTCCCAACACTCCAGGTTGAAGGGAATCTTCCTACAGCTAAACCATGCTTGGGAAACCCAGCGACTGGTATACCATATGATCGGGAAAGGTTTCTAAAACGCACCTCATTTTTCCTCTCCTGGGGCTCCGGATCGACATTCCAGCCGCTTTACTAAAAATATCCCCACATGGAGAGTCAATGCCTTTAAGTTCTGGTATCGCACAGTCTGCAGTTAGTGCGGAGGATGAATGGGAATAGGGGGAACCAGTAAGAAACTAGCTGTAGCAGTTTCAATGGGCACATGTCACTCTAATTTCATATCAGTGAGAAAAATAAACCAAAGGCACAGCAAGGTGCCCCAGAAGAACAATAGGGCCTGAAGGAATTCTGTGGTTATGAGGCAAGATCACAAAAATAAGAGCTGTAAAATGGAGCTAAGGGCCACTGCAATTCAAAATCTGCAGAGTTATAAAGGCCAACTATTTTCAAAAAATATATTGAGGTAAGGCTATGAAGAGGCATTGAAAGCAAGGCAGAATTGCAGGAAACCGATTTCAGGAGGTAGACTGGAATTGCATTTAAAGCACAGGAAAAGAGGCAGAACATCAACAATGATGCACTTGGTCAAAAAGGGCATATGCGTTTTTTCCTGAATATATTCAGCAAAAAACACATACGCCCTTTTGGGCCAACCAAGCAAGCTTGCAAAGGAAATCTGCACTACAATGAAGTCTCACTTCCCCCCGGTCAAAAGGGCCATCTGAAAAAAGTGTAAAATCCAGAAAGTCAGGACAGGCCATGGAGACCTGGGAGCCTTGTTATGCTGATGGGCGGGATGTAAATTGCCAACAGCCACTCCTGAGAAGTGTATGGTGTTTCCTGAAACATCCAAAAAACAGAGCAACAGAGCCTAGGGCACTTCCACTTATGGTCCTATAGATTAGGGAAATTAAAATCAAAAAGACACAGCCACCCCAAAGTTTGGGACGGCTCTGTTTACAAGAACATCGTTTACGGTACAAGTTCAATATCGCAGAAAGTGAAAAATGGATAAAGAATTTGTGGTACTTACGTACAATGCAATATCACTCAGCAATGAAATCTATGTCATCAGGCCCGTAGCAGCATAATGAGTGGATTCAGGTATGATGATTCTAACTGAAATAAGTCACACAGAAAAAGAAACATCATAAGATATCACAAATACACGGAATGTAAACTTGGCTACACAGGAACTGGATTACAAAACAGAACAGGGTCTCAAATGTAGAAAACCAACTTATGCTTGCTTAAGGGGGAAGGTGAGTTGGGGTGCTGCATAAAACCAGAGATTGAAATGAGCACAGATAAAGTTCCTTAAGCCAAATATGGAATAGACAAGAGCTACTCCTTGCTCAACGAAATGGACTCAACACCCCATATTAAACGCCTAAGAATGTACCTGACTAGTAAGTATCTTAAAACCTATGGATTGCTATGTCTCTGAAAGAAAATCAAGCGTGTGTACAGGGGCATAAACGCAGCAGTGATAGGATTGGAGAGGTTCGGTGAGCAAATGAAGACCCTTTGAAGTCATATTGCATGGTACCCATTCCACGGGTCTCAACTCTCCAGGTTTAAGGGATTCTTCCTTCAGCTAAAATATGCATGTGGAACCCAGAGTATGATCAACCATTTGATCGGGAGACGTGTTCCAATATGTCTGAGCTCTCATCCCCTGGTACTCGGGTGCAACATTCCAGACGCTTTACTAACACTCTCCCGACTTGGAGAGTCATTGCCTTTAACCTCCTGTTTGACCCAGTTTGCAATTTCTGCGTAAGATGAACAGGAATAGGGAGAACCAATGGGAGACTAGCTGGAGGTGTCTGAACGGGCAAATTTAACTCTCATTTCCCACCAGGAAGAGGAATTAACCAAAGGGTCAGCATGCCGTGCCAGAAACAGATGAGGGCCTGAAGCAATCCTGCGGTGTTGCGGCCAGCTCACAAGAAAGCGAGTTGAAGAAAGGAGCTCAGGGGCACTGTAATTCACAAACCTGCAGAGTTATAAATGACAGCTATCGTCCAAAAATATACTGAAGTAAGGCTGCCAAGAGGACTTGAAAGAGGGTCAGAATTGCAGGAAACCGATTTCAGGAGGTAGACTGGAATTGCATTTAAAGCATAGGAAAAGAGGCAGAACGTCCACAATGATGCACTTGGCCAAAAAGGGCGTATGCGTTTTTTCCTGAATATATTCAGGAAAAAACGCATACGCCCTTTTCGGCCAACCAAGCATGCTTGCAAAGGAAATCTGCACTACAATGAAGTTTCACTTCCCACCAGTCAAAAGGGCCATCTGAAAAAAGTGTAAAATCCAGAAAGGCAGGACAGGCCATGGAGAACTGGGAACCTTGTTATGCTGATGGGCGGGATGTAAATTGCCAACAGCCACATGGGAGAAGTGTATGGTGTTTCCTGAAACATCTAAAAAACAAAGCCACAGAGCCTAGGGCACTTCCACTTATGGTCCTATAGCTTAGGGAAATTAAAATCAAAAAGACACAGCCACCCCAAAATTTGGGACGGCTCTGTTTACAAGAACCCCTTTTATGGTACAAGTTCAATATCGCAGAAATTGAAAAATGAATAAAGAATTTGTGGTACTTACGTACAATGCAATATCACTCAGCAATGAAATCTATGTTATCAGGCCCGTAGAAGCATAATGAGTGGGTTCAGGTATGATGATTCCTACTGAAATAAGTCACACAGAAAAAGAAACATTATAAGATATCACTAATACACGGAATGTAAACTTGGCTACACAGGAACTGAATTACAAAACAGAACAGGGTCTCAAATTTAGAAAACAAACTTATGCTTGCTTAAGGGGAAAGGTGAGTTGGGGTGCTGCATCAAACCAGAGATTGAAATGAGCACAGATAAAGTTCCTTAAGCCAAATATGGAATAGACAAGAGCTACTCCTTGCTCAACGAAATGGACTCAACACCCTATATTAAACGCCTAAGAATGTACCTGACTAGTAAGTATCTTAAAAACTATGGAGTGCTATGTCTCTGAAAGAAAATCAAGCGTGTGTACAGGGGCATAAACGCAGCAGTGATATGATTGGAGAGGTTCGGTGAGCAAATGAAGACCCTTTGAAGTCATATTGCATGGTACCCATTCCACGGGTCTCAACTCTCCAGGTTTAAGGGATTCTTCCTTCAGCTAAAACATGCACGTGGAACCCAGAGTATGATCAACCGTGTGATCGGGAGACGTGGTCCAATATGTCTCAGTTCTCGTCCCCTGGTACTCAGGTGCAACATTCCAGACGCTTTACTAACACTCTCCCGACTTGGAGAGTCAGTGCCTTTAACCTCCTGTTTGGCCCAGTTTGCAATTTCTGCGGAAGATGAACAGGAATAGGGAGAACCAATGAGAGACTAGGTGGAGGTGTCTGGACGGGCAAATTTAACTCTCATTTCCCACCAGGAAGAGGAATTAACCAAAGGCTCAGCGTGCCGTGCCGGAACCAGATTAGGGCCTGAAGCAATCCTGCGGTGTTGCGGCCAGCTCACAAGAAAGCGAGTTGAAGAAAGGAGCTCAGGGGCACTGTAATTCACAAACCTGCAGAGTTATAAATGACAGCTATCGTCCAAAAATATACTGAAGTAAGGCTGCCAAGAGGACTTGAAAGCGGGGCAGAATTGCAGGAAACCGATTTCAGGAGGTAGACTGGAATTGCATTTAAAGCATAGGAAAAGAGGCAGAACGTCCACAATGATGCACTTGGCCAAAAAGGGCGTATGCGTTTTTTCGTGCAGGAAAAAACGCATACGCCCTTTTTGGCCAACCAAGCAAGCTTGCAAAGGAAATCTGCACTACAATGAAGTCTCACTTCCCCCCAGTCAAAGGGGCCATCTGAAAAAAGTGTAAAATCCAGAAAGGCAGGACAGGCCATGGAGAACTGGGAGCCTTGTTATGCTGATGGGCGGGATGTAAATTGCCAACAGCCACTCGGGAGAAGTGTATGGTGTTTTCTGAAACATCTAAAAAACAACGCAAGAGAGCCTAGGGCACTTCCACTTATGGTGCTGTAGCTTAGGGAAAGTAAAATCAAAAAGACACAGCCACCCCAAAGTTTGGGACGGCTCTGTTTACAAGAACCTCGTTTACGGTACAAGTTCAATATCGCAGAAAGTGAAAAATGGATAAAGAAGTTGTGGTACGTAAGTTGTGTGTACGTAAGTACAATGCAATATCACTCAGCAATGAAACCTATGTCATCAGGCCCGTAGCAGCATAATGAGTGGATTCAGGTATGATGATTCTAACTGAAATAAGTCACACAGAAAAAGAAACATCATAAGATATCACTAATACACGGAATGTGAACTTGGCTACACATGAACTGAATTATAAAACAGAACAGGGTCTCAAGTTCAGAAAACCAACTTATGCTTTTTTAACGGGGAAGGTGAGTTGGGGTGCTGCATAAAACCAGAGTTTGACATTAGCACAGATACTGTTCCATAAGCCAAATGTGTAATAGACAAGACCTACCCCTTGCTCAACAAAATGGACTCAACAATGAGGTATCACCTCACACCTGATAGAATGGGCATCATCAGAAAATCTACAAACAATAAATGCTGGAAAGGGTGTGGAGAAAAGGAACCCTCTTCCACTATTGTTGGGAATATAAATTGTTACATTCACTATGGAGAACAATATGGAGTTTCTTAAGAAACTAACAATAGAATTACCATATGATACAGCAATCCCAGTACTGGACATATACCCAGACAAAACCATAAATCAAAAAGAGACATTCACCGCAATGTTCATTGCATCACTATTTACAATATCGAGGTAATGGAAGCAACCTAAATGCCCACAGACAGAAGAATGCATAAAGCTGTGGTACATATATAAAATGGAATATTACTAAGCCATGAAAAGGAATGAAATTGGGTCATTTGTAGAGACGTCGATGGATCTAGAGACTGTCATACAGAGTGAAGTAAGTCAGAAAGAGAAAAACAAATCTTGTATATTCATGCATATATGTGGAACCTAGAAAAACCGTACAGATTAACCATTTTGCAAGGCATAAATAGAGCAACAGATGTAGACAACAAATGTATGGACAACAAGGGGGGAAAGCTGTTGGGGGGGTGGTGGTGGGAGGAGTTGAGAGACTGGGATTGGCATGTATACATTTATATGTATAAAATAGATAACCAATAAGAACCTGCTGTATAAAAATATAAAATAAAATTCAAAATTGAAAAGAAAATTTAAAAAATAAAACAGAAAAAACAATTATTCCCTTCACATACATGTATTTATATGAATAAATTATTTCCATGCTTATATCTGTAAATACAAAAAAGAGGAATAAAATCTACCTTGAACCAAAAACGAAAAAGAGAAAAAAAACACAGAACCCACCAGTTCCACAGAGGAAAACCGTATCAGGGCACTTGCTCCAGTTGTAAACAATTCTGAAGTTGGTCAGTGGTGGGGAATCGTCTCCCATTCAGCCAGCAGCCCCCACGTAACAAGCATCCTCATTGCAAAGCTGGGGCACCGTGCCGAGGCATCTGTGAGTAAACGTGAGCTGAGCCCCAGGCCAGTTGCTGCTGAACTATTCCCACCCGTCCCAGGTAAAACACCTGAATATATACAAGGACTTGAAAGCCTAGAGGAAGGGCCATAGAGCCACATGAGTGACAGCATGCCAGCCGACTTGGTGCCTGAAGGCCAGCCAGGATGGTCCTGGCCCTGGGTGCTCTTCTGGAAGATTTCCATTTCCCTGCCTGAGATACCCGTCCTGTCCCTGCCCCCACTGCTTTTTTCCTTCCTCACCTCTGCCCAGGGAGAAATTCCAGCAGCAGGTATGGGTGACACATCCTCTTCTTTAGCAGGTGGCAGCCTGGCAACTGCTGCAGAAAGTCCAGCAGAGCCCCACTCACACTGGGCCACCCACAAAGCCGTGGCCTCTCACTCCCTCCCACCAGCCCAGCCCCGAGACTGCTGACAGGGCAGAGAAAATGGCGTCAGGCACGGCTGCAGGGGCTCTTGCTGCCTGGAGTGGTATTTATATTGATCTCAACCCAGGCACACCTGGGGAGGGCTGGCCGGCACGGTAAGGCTGCCCAGCTCAGCCAATCATCACCCCTCAGGGGCTCACAGTTGCAGAAAATGGAACTTGCTGAACCGGCCAGGTCCAAGGAACAGGTGTGGGCTCCTGAGAGTCAGGATAGACAAGGGGCTGCAGCTTTGGCTTGTTTTCTAATCATTTTATCTGGCCCATGAGTGGGAGACAACTTCAAGAAAACCCTCTCCTAATGAGAGGAACCCAGGAGTCAGGGAGAGGAGGGGTGAGTGGTGGTTGGAGACAGAGGCCTGGTGCCCCGGGTACAGTGGAAGTCTCTGGAAGACCAGGTGGAGGGAGGCCGCACAGAGTGATGCCCAGGGTCACAGACCTGTCGCAGCTGCTGTTTGTAAGTTCAAGTCCTGCTCTGAGGTGCTCTGTGTCAGCTCTGAGCGACAGGTGAGCTGGGGGTGCTCTGCAATGAGGGCTATGTGCATGGTTCCTGTGTGCCCAGCCCTGCCACGGGACCTGCAAGGGTAGCTCTGTATCCTGGGAAGGGCCTGACCACGAGAGCCCCGTGGGCTGGGGTGGGGGTGGGGTACCTGCCCAGGTGAGCTCCATATTCTGGGATTGGTCTGACCACGAGAGCCCCATGGGCTGCTGGGGACCTGGTAAAGGATGTCAGGACAGTCAGTGAAGCCACCGAGGATATACCTCCAGTTGCTCCTAATTCCTACACCCTGCTGGTCATTCTACCAACCACCAGGACATGGTATTCTGTATTAGTCTTCAATGATGCCTTCTTTTGTATTCCATTAGTCCCAGAGTCACAAGAAATTTTGGCTTGTGAGTGGCAGGACTCAACATACAACTAAAACAATACTTCCGGGCCGTCTTGCCCCAAGGGTGCAAAAATTCCCACACCATCTTTGGGGAAACCTTAGCTAAAGACCTAAAAGTTCTACCTCTGGAAAAGGAAACCCTCCTTCAGTACGCAGACGACATTCTGATCGCCAGCCCTACTAAGGAGGCCTCTGAACTACCAAGCCAATAAAGGATAGAAGTTGTCCAAGAAAAAGCTCAAATATCACAGACTGCGGTGACCTGCCTGGGCTTCATTCTCACAGAAGGTCGGAGAAGCCCATCCCAGGAAAGGGAAGAAACCATTTTCGGCCTTACTCCTTTCTAAAACTAGAAGACAGCTTAGGGGTTCCTGGGGAGGCCAGGGTTTGCTGCTTCTGGATCCCTAACTGCAGTCTACTAGCTGGGCCTCTATATGAAACACTGAAAGGAAAAGATGATGATCCTTTTGAATAGAATCCAGAAGTGGCCTTTCAAGAATGGAAAGAGCAGTCAATTCAGACCCTTGCCCTGGAACTCCCTAATTTAGCTAAACCCTTTGACCTTTACATTCCCGGTGAAAGGTGAATCGCCATTGGAGAATTAGTGTAAAAACTGGGACCACTTGAAATGGAACAATGCAAGAATGCCATCCAGGTAGGATAAACTATGGTCACCAAGGGGCTTGGCCCACTGCCGCATCTGGCCAAGATACTGGCGGTATCTAAAAACCTGGAAATCAGCAGCCCAAAAGGCCTCCTCCCTCCTAAGGGAAAAGGACCCCACGTGGTGATCCTAACCACCAACCATGGCCTGAAGTTGCAGGGTTTGCTCCGTGGGCACACCAACCTCGAGTGAGGAGGCCCTCCAACTCCAACATCCAGAGAGATAACCGGGGGCAACAGGGCACCATGACGACTCGTGTGAACATCACTTGACCTGGAGTTTCTCTCATAAAACAACAGGAGTGTGTCCCAAAAGAGTAGACTACTGCTTGCAGGACTTACTGCACCCAGAGGGGAGCTAGTAATCTTGGCGGGGGAACCGTATATCACACTGTCACCATAGAAAAGCCTACAGACACCGTGATGATGGTGGCCAATAAGACTGGCTGGACTCCTGTTTACTTCAAAAGGCTGTTGACTCAGTGGCCATCATGGTCCTTGATCACCACTGACCCTGGACTGTCTGGGAGTTGAGCGGGCAGGGCTCTGACACCTGGTGCTGTTTGTACGTTAATTCAGGGGCCTAATTGAAGAAAGCGCAGACTACTGGTCAGAGCATCTAGGCTGGCAGAAACGGTCAGCCTAAGGTGGCCGAACAAATGTGGGGCGGGGTGAAACCGGCCCCCACAGCGTCTCTGCACATCTCTTTCCTGGACCCTTAAAGGTCATTAGAATCTATAACGCTTCCAATGCTGGTGCTCGGGTGGACGAGCAGGGAGGCAGGGGGCCTGGGGACAATCAACGTCACCTGGAGGCTGCTGGGGAGAAGCTCTGACCCTCACCCCTTGGTATGAGGGCTCCCAACTCAGCACTCAGCAGTTACAGAAGAAGGGTCTGCACCCTCAGCACTCCAAGAATGAGGAACGGGACAAAAGGCAGAGGAGGGGTTTGTCCCCAGCAAAGCCCATTAAAAATCCCTGGGAGATAAAAATAGAATCTGGGCAATAAAGTCAAGTCTAACCTTTTTTATCCTTTGTGCTTTGTCTAATTTCATGTGCTCCTAGGGTCCCGCATGCAGAGGTTCCACACCCGGCACTTCAGACCAGATTTCCTAGTGCAGAATGGCTGGGTCGACACCTCAGCTCCTGGGGCCCAGTGCAGACTCCGCGATATAGAGCCTGAGCTGCAGCCAACCCGGCCCTCGAGAGCTCCGCCCCCTCCCTCCCACTGACTCTGACAGGATCTCTACACAGCAGCCCAGCCCACAGCCCACGGGGTAGTGCATGCTCTCACCTCTCCATTCTCTGATCAAAATATAAAGTTTCCTTTGCTTGTGAACCAAACTCAGTCTCGATCTGTTGGCCCCAATGACACTGCGCAGGGGGACACTTGTTGGGGTCCACTCTGGAGGATCAGTAACAGAAATTGAGACTATTGTAACCTCAATGAACAGATGTGTGAGCCAAACTGTAGTTAACATAGAACAGTGTATAAGGCTCGGGTAAAATAAGATGTTTCTAACGCTTCCATTGGATATTTCCATCACTTTATTATAAGCAAGTTCAGTGAAAAGGTTTGTCTTATTTGTCAGGTCAATATTAGAGAAACGAAGTGATTTCTTTCCAAGGATGTACATCTAATAATCTTGGTTAAAGCTTCAATCTTGTTTTAAATGCTTTTCCATTGAAAATGATACCTCTCTTTCAGCTCCCCCATTTCTGAGAAGTATAAAATCTTATAATTTATTATTACCAAAGCGGAAAGGTGGGAGGAGGGATAAATTAACAGTTTGGGATTAACACATACACACTGCTATGTATAAAATAGATCATCAACAAGGAACTACTGTATAGCACAGGGAACTACACTCAACATTTTGCAATAACCTATAAGGGGAAATAATCTGAAAAAGAATAGATATTTTTATTGACATCATCTATCAATGACAGTTAAAGTGTAACCTAAGGGAAGCTGGTGGTGAGTGCTTCTGACCCTGAAGACTTCAATCATCTAAAGTTTGGACTCTGCCTACTTCCCAAGGCCCTTAATGAACATATGTGTAGCCGTAGCTTAAAAAATTCCCCAGTTTGGGTTTCGGGGAGACACTGATTTTGAAAAAGCCCTGGTGTTCTCCTTACATGAATGGGACTCTTCCTACTGCTAAAACATGTCTGTCACACCCAGAGGATGGTATACCGTCTGATCGGGAAGAGTTTGGAAAAGGCATCTCATCTCCTCATCTCCTGGTGCTCGGGTTCACCCATCCAGCGTCTTTACTAACAGTCTCCCCACTTGGAGATGACAGCACTGTCAACATCCTGTTGCGTACAGTTTGGAATTTGTCCAGAGGATGAAGCGGAAGGATGAGGAACAATGAGAGACAAGTCCTAGGTGTTCAGACAGGCACATGTCACTCTAATTTCCAATCAGGAAGACGAATTGACCAAAGGCTAGGGTTGCCCATGGAAACAGTATAGGGCTTGAGGAAATCCCGCTGCTTTGTGGCCAGTTCCCATAAACACAAGTTGAACAATGGAACTCAGGGACAGTAAAATTCACGAAACTGCAGAGTTGAAAATATCCATCACTGAAAAATGTCTTGAGGAAAGTCAGAGAAAAGGACTTGTAAGCAAGGGAGAATGGCAGGAAAGGGATTTGAGGAGGTAGAAAGGACTCGCCATTAAGCACAAGAAAAGGAGCTGAACATTGCCAACATTGCAGTTGGCCAAAAAGGGTGTATGCGTTTTTTTCTGTATATATTCAAGAAAAGGGCATACACTTTTTTAGCCAACCAAACAGGTGGGCACTGGAAGTCAATACTACAAGAGATATCACTTCGCATCAGTCAGAAGAGCCATCCTCATAAAGCGTAAACAACAGAAATGCAGGACAGGGCAAGGAGAAGAGGGAGCCCTGTGAGACTTATAGTGGAAATGTATATTGCCAACGGCCATTCTGGAGAAGTGTATTGTGTTTACTAAAGCATCTAAAAAATGAGCTACAGAGCATAGGGCACTTGCACTCATGGGCGTATATCTTGGGAAAAACAAAAATCGAGAGGACACAGGCACCCCAATGTTTACCCCCTCTCTGTTTAAAAGATCCTCGACTAGGATATAACTTAAATGTCTCTGGAGAGAAAAAATGGATAGAGATGTGGTACTTAGGTAGAGTGGAATATTATTCAGCCTGGAAATCAATGAAATATGGCCAGTTGTAACAACTCCGGAGGAGTTACGTATGATCATTCTAAGTGACATAATTCAAAAAGAAAAAGACACATATCATAAGATATCACTTAAAGGTGGAATCCAAAATGGCTACACATGAAATAAATTACAAAACAAAAACATAGTCAAATATGTAGAAAACACGCATAAGGCTGCTAAACGGGAAAGGTGGGGAGGGGTGAGGCATCATCCAGGAGGTTGAAATTAGCAAAGATACCATTCCAAATACCAAACTGATAATCAACAAGGCCTACACGGTAGCTAAAAGAACTGCACTCAGCACACTCAAGTCACCGGAAAAGAATATATACGACTGGTAAGAATCTGAAAAAGAATTTACTGATGTCTCTCTGTACGTGAATCAAGTGGATGTACAGCAGCAAGAAACAGAGCTTTGAAAATCAGCTGTAACCAATATAGTAATAAATTGAAAAAAATAAACGACAGAGAGACAGAGAAAACCTCTTACAACTTTTCCTCAGGGCCGGTGATGCAACATGGATTGAACACATCTAGACCCACAGCAGGATGAGACATAAGGCTGGAAACTGTTTGCACTAAGAGAAATGTGAGGTTGGGTGAGGAAATGCACACCCTTTAAAGTAATACTACCTGGTACCCATTCAATGGGTCCCAAATCTGCAGGTTCAAGGGATCTTCCTACAGCTAAAACATGCATGGAAAACCCAGAGGACTGTACACCATGTGATCGGGAGATGTGTCTAAAATGCAGCTCATTTATCCTCTCCTGGTGCTCCTGTTCACCATTCCAGCCACGTTACTTAGAATCTCCCCACTTGGAGAATCAGCACATTTCAACTTCTGTTTCAAACATTTTGCAAATTGTGAGGAGGATGAACGGGAAGAGGGGGAACCAATGAGAGAATAGTTGTAGGGGTTTGGACGGGCACATATCACTCTAATTTCCCATTAAGAATAAGAATTGAAAAAAGGCTCAGCCCGCCTCGCCCGAGCCAAAATAGGGCCTGAAGCAATCCTGCGGGTTTGAGGCCAGCTCACAAAAGAGCAACTTAAAAAATGGAGCTCAGGGTCACTGCAATTCACAAACCTGCAGAGTTATAAATGAAAACTAACGTCCAAAAATATGTTGAGGTAAGGCAAAGAAGAGGATCTGAATGCAAGACAGAATTGCAAGAAACAGATTTCAAGAGATAGATTGGACTCGTCTTTAAAGCACATGAAAAGCGGCAGAATTTCGACAATGATGCAGTTGGCCCAAAAGGGCGTATGCGTTTTTTCCTGATTATATCCAGGAAAAAACGCATACACACTTTATGGGCAACGAAGCAAGCAAGCAATGCAAATGTGCACAACAAAGAAGTCTCATTTCCCACCAGTCAAAAGGGCCATCCTAAACAATTGTAAAAACCAGAAATGCAGGACAGGCCATGGAGAACAGGGAGCCTTTATACGCTGATGGGCAGTGTGTGAACTGCCGAGAGCCACTCTGGAGAAGTGTATGGTGGTTCCTAAATCATCTAAAAAACAGAGCTACAGAGCATAGGACACTTCCAATCATGGGAGTATATCTAGGGAAGTCTAAAAATCAACAAGACACAAGCACACCACAGTTTAGGGCTACTCTGTTTACAAGAACCTCAACTTCAGTACACCTTAAATATCCCAGGAAAGAGAACAATGGATAAAGAAGATGTGGTACTTATGTACAATGGAATATCTCTTCACCATGAAATCAATGTAATAAGGCTAGTAGAAGGATAAAGAGTGGATTTAGGTCCGATAATACTACTTGAAATAAGTCAAACAGAAAAATAAACATATCATAAGATATCACTTATAGAGGGAGGGTAAATATGGCTGCACAAGAAATGAATTACAGAACAGAACAGTGTCTCACATTTAGAAAACACACTTATTTCAGCTTAAGGGGAAAGGAGAGGTGGGGTGATGCATAAAACCAGAGTTTGAAATTAGCACAGATACCGTTCAATAAACCAAATAGATATTAGACAAGATCTACACCTTGCTCAATGAACTGGCCTCAACACACCCTATACACCGCAGAGAAATATATCTGAGTAATAAGAATCTTAAAACCCATGTATTGATATATCTCCATAAGGGAATCAAGTGTGTGCAGAGCGGCACAAACACAGCAGTGAAAATGAGCTAAACCCCATTATAGAAATAAATTTTAAAAACAAAACGCAGAAACAATGAAAGAGAGAAAAATTCTTACAAAATTCGCTCAGGGGCTGTGATGCAACCTGGATTGACCACATATAAACCCACAGCTGGATAAGACATAAGGCTGGACACTTGGGGCTGAGAGGATTGGTGAGCTTTGGTGAGCAACTGCCAAAAGTTTAATGCAATACTTCATGCTACTCATTCCAAGGGTCCCAACACTCCAGGTTGAAGGGAATCTTCCTACAGCTAAACCATGCTTGGGAAACCCAGCGACTGGTATACCATATGATCGGGAAAGGTTTCTAAAACGCACCTCATTTTTCCTCTCCTGGGGCTCCGGATCGACATTCCAGCCGCTTTACTAAAAATATCCCCACATGGAGAGTCAATGCCTTTAAGTTCTGGTATCGCACAGTCTGCAGTTAGTGCAGAGGATGAATGGGAATAGGGGGAACCAGTAAGAAACTAGCTGTAGCAGTTTCAATGGGCACATGTCACTCTAATTTCATATCAGTGAGAAAAATAAACCAAAGGCACAGTAAGGTGCCCCAGAAGAACAATAGGGCCTGAAGGAATTCTGTGGTTATGAGGCAAGATCACAAAAATAAGAGCTGTAAAATGGAGCTAAGGGCCACTGCAATTCAAAATCTGCAGAGTTATAAAGGCCAACTATTTTCAAAAAGTATATTGAGGTAAGGCTATGAAGAGGCATTGAAAGCAAGGCAGAATTGCAGGAAACCGATTTCAGGAGGTAGACTGGAATTGCATTTAAAGCACAGGAAAAGAGGCAGAACATCAACAATGATGCACTTGGTCAAAAAGGGCATATGCGTTTTTTCCTGAATATATTCAGCAAAAAACACATACGCACTTTTGGGCCAACCAAGCAAGCTTGCAAAGGAAATCTGCACTACAATGAAGTCTCACTTCCCCCGGGTCAAAAGGGCAATCTGAAAAAAGTGTAAAATCCAGAAAGGCAGGACAGGCCTTGGAGAACTGGGAGCCTTGTTATGCTGATGGGCGGGATGTAAATTGCCAAAAGCCACTTGGGAGAAGTGTATGGTGTTTCCTGAAACATCTAAAAAACAAAGCAACAGAGCCTAGGGCACTTCCACATATGGTCCTATAGCTTAGGGAAATTAAAATCAAAAAGACACAGCCACCCCAAAGTTTGGAACGGCTCTGTTTACAAGAACCTCGTTTACGGTACAAGTTCAATATCGCAGAAAGTGAAAAATGGATAAAGAAGTTGTGCTACTTACGTACAATGCAATATCACTCAGCAATGAAATCTATGTCATCAGGCCTGTAGCAGCATAATGAGTGGATTCAGGTATGATGACTCTAACTGAAATAAGTCACACAGAAAAAGAAACATCATAAGATATCACTAATACACGGAATGTAAACTTGGCTACACAGGAACTGGATTACAAAACACAACAGGGTCTCAAATGTAGAAAACCAACTTATGCTTGCTTAAGGGGGAAGGTGAGTTGGGGTGCTGCATAAACCAGAGATTGAAATGAGCACAGATAAAGTTCCTTAAGCCAAACATGGAATAGACAAGAACTACTCCTTGCTCAACGAAATGGACTCAACACCCCATATTCAACGCCTAAGAATGTACCTGACTAGTAAGTATCTTAAAACCTATGGATTGCTATGTCTCTGAAAGAAAATCAAGCGTGTGTACAGGGGCATAAACGCAGCAGTGATAGGATTGGAGAGGTTCGGTGAGCAAATGAAGACCCTTTGAAGTCATATTGCATGGTACCCATTCCACGGGTCTCAACTCTCCAGGTTTAAGGGATTCTTCCTTCAGCTAAAACATGCACGTGGAACCCAGAGTATGATCAACCGTGTGATCGGGAGACGTGTTCCAATATGTCTCAGTTCTCGTCCCCTGGTACTCGGGTGCAACATTCCAGACGCTTTACTAACACTCTCCCGACTTGGAGAGTCAGTGCCTTTAACCTCCTGTTTGGCCCAGTGTGCAATTTCTGCGGAAGATGAACAGGAATAGGGAGAACCAATGAGAGACTAGCTGGAGGTGTCTGGACGGGCAAATTTAACTCTCATTTCCCACCAGGAAGAGGAATTAACCAAAGGCTCAGCGTGCCTAGCCGGAACCAGATTAAGGCCTGAAGCAATCCTGCGGTGTTGCGGCCAGCTCCCAAGAAAGCGAGTTGAAGAAAGGAGCTCAGGGGCACTGTAATTCACAAACCTGCAGAGTTATAAATGACAGCTATCGTCCAAAAATATACTGAAGTAAGGCTGCCAAGAGGACTTGAAAGCGGGGCAGAATTGCAGGAAACCGATTTCAGGAGGTAGACTGGAATTGCATTTAAAGCATAGGAAAAGAGGCAGAACGTCCACAATGATGCACTTGGCCAAAAAGGGCGTATGCGTTTTTTCCTGAATATATTCAGGAAAAAATGCATACGCCCTTTTTGGCCAACCAAGCAAGCTTGCAAAGGAAATCTGCACTACAATGAAGTCTCACTTCCCCCCGGTCAAAAGGGCCATCTGAAAAATGTGTAAAATCCAGAAAGGCAGGACAGGCCATGGAGAACTGGGAGCCTTGTTATGCTGATGGGCGGGATGTAAATTGCAAACAGCCACTCCGGAGAGGTGTATGGTGTTTCCTGAAACATCTAAAAAACAAAGCAACAGAGCCTAGGGCACTTCCACTTATGGTCCTATAGCTTAGGGAAATTAAAATCAAAAAGACACAGCCACCCCAAAGTTTGGGACAGCTCTGTTTACAAGAACCTCGTTTACGGTACAAGTTCAATATCGCAGAAAGTGAAAAATGGATAAAGAAGTTGTCGTACTTACGTACAATGCAATATCACTCAGCAATGAAATCTATGTCATCAGGCCCGTAGCAGCATAATGAGTGGATTCAGGTACGATGATTCTAAGTGAAATTAGTCACACAGAAAAAGAAACATCATAAGATATCACTAATACATGGAATGTAAACTTGGCTACACAGGAACTGGATTACAAAACAGAACAGGGTCTCAAATTTAGAAAACCAACATATGCTTGCTTAAGGAGAAAGTTGAGTTGGGGTGCTGCATAAAACCAGAGATTGAAATGAGCACAGATAAAGTTCCTTAAGCCAAATATGGAATAGACAAGAACTACTCCTTGCTCAACGAAATGGACTCAACACCCCATATTAAACGCCTAAGAATGTACCTGACTAGTAAGTATCTTAAAACCTATGGATTGCTATATCTACGAAAGAGAATCAAGCGTGTGTACAGGGGCATAAACGCAGCAGTGATAGGATTGGAGAGGTTCGGTGAGCAAATGAAGACCCTTTGAAGTCATATTGCATGGTACCCATTCCACGGGTCTCAACTCTCCAGGTTTAAGGGATTCTTCCTTCAGCTAAAACATGCATGTGGAACCCAGCGTATGATCAACCATGTGATCGGGAGACGTGTTCCAATATGTCTCAGTTCTCGTCCCCTGGTACTCGGGTGTAACATTCCAGACGCTTTACTAACACTCTCCCGACTTGGAGAGTCAGTGCCTTTAACCTCCTGTTTGGCCCAGTTTGCAATTGCTCCGGAAGATGAACAGGAATAGGGAGAACCAATGAGAGACTAGCTGGAGGAGTCTGGACGGGCAAATTTAACTCTCATTTCCCACCAGGAAGAGGAATTAACCAAAGGCTCAGCGTGCCGTGCCGGAACCAGATTAGGGCCTGAAGCAATCCTGCGGTGTTGCGGCCAGCTCACAAGAAAGCGAGTTGAAGAAAGGAGCTCAGGGGCACTGTAATTCACAAACCTGCAGAGTTATAAATGACAGCTATCGTCCAAAAATATACTGAAGTAAGGCTGCCAAGAGGACTTGAAAGCGGGGCAGAATTGCAGGAAACCGATTTCAGGAGGTAGACTGGAATTGCATTTAAAGCATAGGAAAAGAGGCAGAACGTCCACAATGATGCACTTGTACAAAAAGGGCGTATGCGTTTTTTCCTGAATATATTCAGGAAAAAACGCATACGCCCTTTTTGGCCAACCAAGCAAGCTTGCAAAGGAAATCTGCACTACAATGAAGTCTCACTTCCCCCCGGTCAAAAGGGCCATCTGAAAAAAGTGTAAAATCCAGAAAGGCAGGACAGGCCATGGAGAACTGGGAGCCTTGTTATGCTGATGGGCGGGATGTTAATTGCCAAGAGCCACTCGGGAGAGGTGTATGGTGTTTCCTGAAACATCTAAAAAACAAAGCAACAGAGCCTAGGGCACTTCCACTTATGGTCCTATAGCTTAGGGAAATTAAAATCAAAAAGACACAGCCACCCCAAAGATTGGGACGGCTCTGTTTACAAGAACCTCGTTTACGGTACAAGTTCAATAGCGCAGAAAGTGAAAAATGGATAAAGAAGTTGTGGTACTTACGTACAATGCAATATCACTCAGCAATGAAATCTATGTCATCAGGCCCGTAGCAGCATACTGAGTGGATTCAGGTATGATGATTCTAACTGAAATAAGTCACACAGAAAAAGAAACATCATAAGATATCACTAATACACGGGATGTAAACTTGGCTACACAGGAACTGGATTACAAAACAGAACAGGGTCTCAAATTTAGAAAACCAACTTATGCTTGCTTAAGGGCAAAGGTGAGTTGGGGTGCTGCATAAAGCCAGAGATTGAAATGAGCACAGATAACGTTCCTTAAGCCAAATATGGAATAGACAAGAACTACTCCTTGCTCAACGAAATGGACTCAACAGCCCGTATTAAACGCCTAAGAATGTACCTGACTAGTAAGTATCTTAAAACCTATGGATTGCTATGTCTCTGAAAGAAAATGAAGCGTGTGTACAGGGGCATAAACGCAGCAGTGATAGGATTGGAGAAGTTCGGTGAGCAAATGAAGACCCTTTGAAGTCATATTGCATGGTACCCATTCCACGGGTCTCAACTCTCCAGGTTTAAGGGATTCTTCCTTCAGCTAAAACATGCATGTGGAACCCAGAGTATGATCAACCATGTGATCGGGAGACGTGTTCCAATATGTCTCAGTTCTCGTCCCCTGGTACTCGGGTGTAACATTCCAGACGCTTTACTAACACTCTCCTGACTTGGAGAGTCAGTGCCTTTAACCTCCTGTTTGGCCCAGTTTGCAATTTCTGCGGAAGATGAACAGGAATAGGGAGAAGCAATGAGAGAATAGCTGGAGGGGTCTGGACGGGCAAATTTAACTCTCATTTCCCACCAG
Organism: Leucopleurus acutus; assembly: GCF_964270905.1. Lineage (NCBI taxonomy): Eukaryota > Metazoa > Chordata > Mammalia > Artiodactyla > Delphinidae > Leucopleurus > Leucopleurus acutus. The sequence continues at coordinate 1,284,613 of NW_028139217.1, forward strand.
GAAGAGGAATTAACCAAAGCCTCAGCGTGCCGTGCCGGAACCAGATTAGGGCCTGTAGCAATCATGCGGTGTTGCGGCCAGCTCACAAGAAAGCGCGTTGAAGAAAGGAGCTCAGGGGCACTGTAATTCACAAACCTGCAGAGTTATAAATGACAGCTATCGTCCAAAAATATACTGAAGTAAGGCTGCCAAGAGGACTTGAAAGCGGGGCAGAATTGCAGGTAACCGATTTCTGGAGGTAGACTGGAATTGCATTTAAAGCATAGGAAAAGAGGCAGAACGTCCACAATGATGCACTTGGCCAAAAAGGGCGTATGCGTTTTTTCATGCAGGAAACAACGCATACGCCCTTTTTGGCCAACCAAGCAAGCTTGCAAAGGAAATCTGCACTACAATGAAGTCTCACTTCCCCCCAGTCAAAGGGGCCATCTGAAAAAAGTGTAAAATCCAGAAAGGCAGGACAGGCCATGGAGAACTGGGAGCCTTGTTATGCTGATGGGCGGGATGTAAATTGCCAAGAGCCACTCCGGAGAAGTGTATGGTGTTTTCTGAAACATCTAAAAAACAACGCAAGAGAGCCTAGGGCACTTCCACTTATGGTGCTGTAGCTTAGGGAAATTAAAATCAAAAAGACACAGCCACCCCAAAGTTTGGGACGGCTCTGTTTACAAGAACCTCGTTTACGGTACAAGTTCAATATCGCAGAAAGTGAAAAATGGATAAAGAAGTTGTGGTACTTACGTACAATGCAATATCACTCAGCAATGAAACCTATGTCATCAGGCCCGTAGCAGCATAATGAGTGGATTCAGGTATGATGATTCTAACTGAAATAAGTCACACAGAAAGAGAAACATCATAAGATATCACTAATACACGGAATGTGAACTTGGCTACACAGGAACTGGATTACAAAACAGAACAGGGTCTCAAATTTAGAAAACCAACTTATGCTTGCTTATGGGGAAAGGTGAGTTGGGGTGCTGCATAAAACCAGAGATTGAAATGAGCACAGATAAAGTTCCTTAAGCCAAATATGGAATAGACAAGAACTACTCCTTGCTCAACGAAATGGACTCAACACCCCATATTAAACGCCTAAGAATGTACCTGACTAGTAAGTATCTTAAAACCTATGGATTGCTATGTCTCTGAAAGAAAATCAAGCGTGTGTACAGGGGCATAAACGCAGCAGTGATAGGATTAGAGAGGTTCGGTGAGCAAATGAAGACCCTTTGAAGTCATATTGCATGGTACCCATTCCACGGGACTCAACTCTCCAGGTTTAAGGGATTCTTCCTTCAGCTAAAACATGCACATGGAACCCAGAGTATGATCAACCGTGTGGTCGGGAGACGTGTTCCAATATGTCTCAGTTCTCGTCCCCTGGTACTCGGGTGCAACATTCCAGACGCTTTACTAACACTCTCCCGACGTGGAGAGTCAGTGCCTTTAACCTCCTGTTTGGCCCATTTGCAATTTCTGAGGAAGATGAACAGGAATAGGGAGAACCAATGAGAGACTAGGTGGAGGTGTCTGGACGGGCAAATTTAACTCTCATTTCCCACCAGGAAGAGGAATTAACCAAAGACTCAGCGTGCCGTGCCGGAACCAGATTAGGGCCTGAACCAATCCTGCGGTGTTGCAGCCAGATCACAAGAAAGCGAGTTGAAGAAAGGAGCTCAGGGGCACTGTAATTCACAAACCTGCAGAGTTATAAATGACAGTTATCGTCCAAAAATATACTGAAGTAAGGCTGCCAAGAGGACTTGAAAGCGGGGCAGAATTGCAGGAAACCGATTTCAGGAGGTAGACTGGAATTGCATTTAAAGCATAGGAAAAGAGGCAGAACGTCCACAATGATGCACTTGGCCAAAAAGGGCGTATGCGTTTTTTCGTGCAGGAAAAAACGCATACGCCCTTTTTGGCCAACCAAGCAAGCTTGCAAAGGAAATCTGCACTACAATGAAGTCTCACTTCCCCCCAGTCAAAGGGGCCATCTGAAAAAAGTGTAAAATCCAGAAAGGCAGGACAGGCCATGGAGAACTGGGAGCCTTGTTATGCTGATGGGCGGGATGTAAATTGCCAAGAGCCACTCCGGAGAAGTGTATGGTGTTTTCTGAAACATCTAAAAAGCAACGCAAGAGAGCCTAGGGCACTTCCACTTATGGTGCTGTAGCTTAGGGAAAGTAAAATCAAAAAGACACAGCCACCCCAAAGTTTGGGACGGCTCTGTTTACAAGAACCTCGTTTACGGTACAAGTTCAATATCGCAGAAAGTGAAAAATGGATAAAGAAGTTGTGGTACTTACGTACAATGCAATATCACTCAGCAATGAAACCTATGTCATCAGGCCCGTAGCAGCATAATGAGTGGATTCAGGTATGATGATTCTAACTGAAATAAGTCACACAGAAAAAGAAACATCATAAGATATCACTAATACACGGAATGTGAACTTGGCTACACATGAACTGAATTATAAAACAGAACAGGGTCTCAAGTTTAGAAAACCAACTTATGCTTTTTTAAGGGGGAAGGTGAGTTGGGGTGCTGCATAATACCAGAGTTTGACATTAGCACAGATACTGTTCCATCAGCCAAATGTGTAATAGACAAGACCTACCCCTTGCTCAACAAAATGGACTCAACAATGAGGTATCACCTCACACCTTATAGAATGGGCATCATCAGAAAATCTACAAACAATAAATGCTGGAAAGGGTGTGGAGAAAAGGAACCCTCTTCCACTATTGTTGGGAATATAAATTGTTACATTCACTATGGAGAACAATATGGAGTTTCTTAAGAAACTAACAATAGAATTACCATATGATACAGCAATCCCAGTACTGGACATATACCCAGACAAAACCATAAATCAAAAAGAGACATTCACCGCAATGTTCATTGCATCACTATTTACAATATCGAGGTAATGGAAGCAACCTAAATGCCCACAGACAGAAGAATGCATAAAGCTGTGGTACATATATAAAATGGAATATTACTAAGCCATGAAAAGGAATGAAATTGGGTCATTTGTAGAGACGTCGATGGATCTAGAGACTGTCATACAGAGTGAAGTAAGTCAGAAAGAGAAAAACAAATCTTGTATATTCATGCATATATGTGGAACCTAGAAAAACCGTACAGATTAACCATTTTGCAAGGCATAAATAGAGCAACAGATGTAGACAACAAATGTATGGACAACAAGGGGGGAAAGCTGTTGGGGGGGTGGTGGTGGGAGGAGTTGAGAGACTGGGATTGGCATGTATACATTTATATGTATAAAATAGATAACCAATAAGAACCTGCTGTATAAAAATATAAAATAAAATTCAAAATTGAAAAGAAAATTTAAAAAATAAAACAGAAAAAACAATTATTCCCTTCACATACATGTATTTATATGAATAAATTATTTCCATGCTTATATCTGTAAATACAAAAAAGAGGAATAAAATCTACCTTGAACCAAAAACGAAAAAGAGAAAAAAAACACAGAACCCACCAGTTCCACAGAGGAAAACCGTATCAGGGCACTTGCTCCAGTTGTAAACAATTCTGAAGTTGGTCAGTGGTGGGGAATCGTCTCCCATTCAGCCAGCAGCCCCCACGTAACAAGCATCCTCATTGCAAAGCTGGGGCACCGTGCCGAGGCATCTGTGAGTAAACGTGAGCTGAGCCCCAGGCCAGTTGCTGCTGAACTATTCCCACCCGTCCCAGGTAAAACACCTGAATATATACAAGGACTTGAAAGCCTAGAGGAAGGACCATAGAGCCACACGAGTGACAGCATGCCAGCCGACTTGGTGCCTGCAGGCCAGCCAGGATGGTCCTGGCCCTGGGTGCTCTTCTGGAAGATTTCCATTTCCCTGCCTGAGATACCCGTCCTGTCCCTGCCCCCACTGCTTTTTTCCTTCCTCACCTCTGCCCAGGGAGAAATTCCAGCAGCAGGTATGGGTGACACATCCTCTTCTTTAGCAGGTGGCAGCCTGGCAACTGCTGCAGAAAGTCCAGCAGAGCCCCACTCACACTGGGCCACCCACAAAGCCGTGGCCTCTCACTCCCTCCCACCAGCCCAGCCCCGAGACTGCTGACAGGGCAGAGAAAATGGCGTCAGGCACGGCTGCAGGGGCTCTTGCTGCCTGGAGTGGTATTTATATTGATCTCAACCCAGGCACACCTGGGGAGGGCTGGCCGGCACGGTAAGGCTGCCCAGCTCAGCCAATCATCACCCCTCAGGGGCTCACAGTTGCAGAAAATGGAACTTGCTGAACCGGCCAGGTCCAAGGAACAGGTGTGGGCTCCTGAGAGTCAGGATAGACAAGGGGCTGCAGCTTTGGCTTGTTTTCTAATCATTTTATCTGGCCCATGAGTGGGAGACAACTTCAAGAAAACCCTCTCCTAATGAGAGGAACCCAGGAGTCAGGGAGAGGAGGGGTGAGTGGTGGTTGGAGACAGAGGCCTGGTGCCCCGGGTACAGTGGAAGTCTCTGGAAGACCAGGTGGAGGGAGGCCGCACAGAGTGATGCCCAGGGTCACAGACCTGTCGCAGCTGCTGTTTGTTAGTTCAAGTCCTGCTCTGAGGTGCTCTGTGTCAGCTCTGAGCGACAGGTGAGCTGGGGGTGCTCTGCAATGAGGGCTATGTGCATGGTTCCTGTGTGCCCAGCCCTGCCACGGGACCTGCAAGGGTAGCTCTGTATCCTGGGAAGGGCCTGACCACGAGAGCCCCGTGGGCTGGGGTGGGGGTGGGGTACCTGCCCAGGTGAGCTCCATATTCTGGGATTGGTCTGACCACGAGAGCCCCATGGGCTGCTGGGGACCTGGTAAAGGATGTCAGGACAGTCAGTGAAGCCACCGAGGATATACCTCCAGTTGCTCCTAATTCCTACACCCTGCTGGTCATTCTACCAACCACCAGGACATGGTATTCTGTATTAGTCTTCAATGATGCCTTCTTTTGTATTCCATTAGTCCCAGAGTCACAAGAAATTTTGGCTTGTGAGTGGCAGGACTCAACATACAACTAAAACAATACTTCCGGGCCGTCTTGCCCCAAGGGTGCAAAAATTCCCACACCATCTTTGGGGAAACCTTAGCTAAAGACCTAAAAGTTCTACCTCTGGAAAAGGAAACCCTCCTTCAGTACGCAGATGACATTCTGATCGCCAGCCCTACTAAGGAGGCCTCTGAACTACCAAGCCAATAAAGGATAGAAGTTGTCCAAGAAAAAGCTCAAATATCACAGACTGCGGTGACCTGCCTGGGCTTCATTCTCACAGAAGGTCGGAGAAGCCCATCCCAGGAAAGGGAAGAAACCATTTTCGGCCTTACTCCTTTCTAAAACTAGAAGACAGCTTAGGGGTTCCTGGGGAGGCCAGGGTTTGCTGCTTCTGGATCCCTAACTGCAGTCTACTAGCTGGGCCTCTATATGAAACACTGAAAGGAAAAGATGATGATCCTTTTGAATAGAATCCAGAAGTGGCCTTTCAAGAATGGAAAGAGCAGTCAATTCAGACCCTTGCCCTGGAACTCCCTAATTTAGCTAAACCCTTTGACCTTTACATTCCCGGTGAAAGGTGAATCGCCATTGGAGAATTAGTGTAAAAACTGGGACCACTTGAAATGGAACAATGCAAGAATGCCATCCAGGTAGGATAAACTATGGTCACCAAGGGGCTTGGCCCACTGCCGCATCTGGCCAAGATACTGGCGGTATCTAAAAACCTGGAAATCAGCAGCCCAAAAGGCCTCCTCCCTCCTAAGGGAAAAGGACCCCACGTGGTGATCCTAACCACCAACCATGGCCTGAAGTTGCAGGGTTTGCTCCGTGGGCACACCAACCTCGAGTGAGGAGGCCCTCCAACTCCAACATCCAGAGAGATAACCGGGGGCAACAGGGCACCATGACGACTCGTGTGAACATCACTTGACCTGGAGTTTCTCTCATAAAACAACAGGAGTGTGTCCCAAAAGAGTAGACTACTGCTTGCAGGACTTACTGCACCCAGAGGGGAGCTAGTAATCTTGGCGGGGGAACCGTATATCACACTGTCACCATAGAAAAGCCTACAGACACCGTGATGATGGTGGCCAATAAGACTGGCTGGACTCCTGTTTACTTCAAAAGGCTGTTGACTCAGTGGCCATCATGGTCCTTGATCACCACTGACCCTGGACTGTCTGGGAGTTGAGCGGGCAGGGCTCTGACACCTGGTGCTGTTTGTACGTTAATTCAGGGGCCTAATTGAAGAAAGCGCAGACTACTGGTCAGAGCATCTAGGCTGGCAGAAACGGTCAGCCTAAGGTGGCCGAACAAATGTGGGGCGGGGTGAAACCGGCCCCCACAGCGTCTCTGCACATCTCTTTCCTGGACCCTTAAAGGTCATTAGAATCTATAACGCTTCCAATGCTGGTGCTCGGGTGGACGAGCAGGGAGGCAGGGGGCCTGGGGACAATCAACGTCACCTGGAGGCTGCTGGGGAGAAGCTCTGACCCTCACCCCTTGGTATGAGGGCTCCCAACTCAGCACTCAGCAGTTACAGAAGAAGGGTCTGCACCCTCAGCACTCCAAGAATGAGGAACGGGACAAAAGGCAGAGGAGGGGTTTGTCCCCAGCAAAGCCCATTAAAAATCCCTGGGAGATAAAAATAGAATCTGGGCAATAAAGTCAAGTCTAACCTTTTTTATCCTTTGTGCTTTGTCTAATTTCATGTGCTCCTAGGGTCCCGCATGCAGAGGTTCCACACCCGGCACTTCAGACCAGATTTCCTAGTGCAGAATGGCTGGGTCGACACCTCAGCTCCTGGGGCCCAGTGCAGACTCCGCGATATAGAGCCTGAGCTGCAGCCAACCCGGCCCTCGAGAGCTCCGCCCCCTCCCTCCCACTGACTCTGACAGGATCTCTACACAGCAGCCCAGCCCACAGCCCACGGGGTAGTGCATGCTCTCACCTCTCCATTCTCTGATCAAAATATAAAGTTTCCTTTGCTTGTGAACCAAACTCAGTCTCGATCTGTTGGCCCCAATGACACTGCGCAGGGGGACACTTGTTGGGGTCCACTCTGGAGGATCAGTAACAGAAATTGAGACTATTGTAACCTCAATGAACAGATGTGTGAGCCAAACTGTAGTTAACATAGAACAGTGTATAAGGCTCGGGTAAAATAAGATGTTTCTAACGCTTCCATTGGATATTTCCATCACTTTATTATAAGCAAGTTCAGTGAAAAGGTTTGTCTTATTTGTCAGGTCAATATTAGAGAAACGAAGTGATTTCTTTCCAAGGATGTACATCTAATAATCTTGGTTAAAGCTTCAATCTTGTTTTAAATGCTTTTCCATTGAAAATGATACCTCTCTTTCAGCTCCCCCATTTCTGAGAAGTATAAAATCTTATAATTTATTATTACCAAAGCGGAAAGGTGGGAGGAGGGATAAATTAACAGTTTGGGATTAACACATACACACTGCTATGTATAAAATAGATCATCAACAAGGAACTACTGTATAGCACAGGGAACTACACTCAACATTTTGCAATAACCTATAAGGGGAAATAATCTGAAAAAGAATAGATATTTTTATTGACATCATCTATCAATGACAGTTAAAGTGTAACCTAAGGGAAGCTGGTGGTGAGTGCTTCTGACCCTGAAGACTTCAATCATCTAAAGTTTGGACTCTGCCTACTTCCCAAGGCCCTTAATGAACATATGTGTAGCCGTAGCTTAAAAAATTCCCCAGTTTGGGTTTCGGGGAGACACTGATTTTGAAAAAGCCCTGGTGTTCTCCTTACATGAATGGGACTCTTCCTACTGCTAAAACATGTCTGGCACACCCAGAGGATGGTATACCGTCTGATCGGGAAGAGTTTGGAAAAGGCATCTCATCTCCTCATCTCCTGGTGCTCGGGTTCACCCATCCAGCGTCTTTACTAACAGTCTCCCCACTTGGAGATGACAGCACTGTCAACATCCTGTTGCGTACAGTTTGGAATTTGTCCAGAGGATGAAGCGGAAGGATGAGGAACAATGAGAGACAAGTCCTAGGTGTTCAGACAGGCACATGTCACTCTAATTTCCAATCAGGAAGACGAATTGACCAAAGGCTAGGGTTGCCCATGGAAACAGTATAGGGCTTGAGGAAATCCCGCTGCTTTGTGGCCAGTTCCCATAAACACAAGTTGAACAATGGAACTCAGGGACAGTAAAATTCACGAAACTGCAGAGTTGAAAATATCCATCACTGAAAAATGTCTTGAGGAAAGTCAGAGAAAAGGACTTGTAAGCAAGGGAGAATGGCAGGAAAGGGATTTGAGGAGGTAGAAAGGACTCGCCATTAAGCACAAGAAAAGGAGCTGAACATTGCCAACATTGCAGTTGGCCAAAAAGGGTGTATGCGTTTTTTTCTGTATATATTCAAGAAAAGGGCATACACTTTTTTAGCCAACCAAACAGGTGGGCACTGGAAGTCAATACTACAAGAGATATCACTTCGCATCAGTCAGAAGAGCCATCCTCATAAAGCGTAAACAACAGAAATGCAGGACAGGGCAAGGAGAAGAGGGAGCCCTGTGAGACTTATAGTGGAAATGTATATTGCCAACGGCCATTCTGGAGAAGTGTATTGTGTTTACTAAAGCATCTAAAAAATGAGCTACAGAGCATAGGGCACTTGCACTCATGGGCGTATATCTTGGGAAAAACAAAAATCGAGAGGACACAGGCACCCCAATGTTTACCCCCTCTCTGTTTAAAAGATCCTCGACTAGGATATAACTTAAATGTCTCTGGAGAGAAAAAATGGATAGAGATGTGGTACTTAGGTAGAGTGGAATATTATTCAGCCTGGAAATCAATGAAATATGGCCAGTTGTAACAACTCCGGAGGAGTTACGTATGATCATTCTAAGTGACATAATTCAAAAAGAAAAAGACACATATCATAAGATATCACTTAAAGGTGGAATCCAAAATGGCTACACATGAAATAAATTACAAAACAAAAACATAGTCAAATATGTAGAAAACACGCATAAGGCTGCTAAACGGGAAAGGTGGGGAGGGGTGAGGCATCATCCAGGAGGTTGAAATTAGCAAAGATACCATTCCAAATACCAAACTGATAATCAACAAGGCCTACACGGTAGCTAAAAGAACTGCACTCAGCACACTCAAGTCACCGGAAAAGAATATATACGACTGGTAAGAATCTGAAAAAGAATTTACTGATGTCTCTCTGTACGTGAATCAAGTGGATGTACAGCAGCAAGAAACAGAGCTTTGAAAATCAGCTGTAACCAATATAGTAATAAATTGAAAAAAATAAACGACAGAGAGACAGAGAAAACCTCTTACAACTTTTCCTCAGGGCCGGTGATGCAACATGGATTGAACACATCTAGACCCACAGCAGGATGAGACATAAGGCTGGAAACTGTTTGCACTAAGAGAAATGTGAGGTTGGGTGAGGAAATGCACACCCTTTAAAGTAATACTACCTGGTACCCATTCAATGGGTCCCAAATCTGCAGGTTCAAGGGATCTTCCTACAGCTAAAACATGCATGGAAAACCCAGAGGACTGTACACCATGTGATCGGGAGATGTGTCTAAAATGCAGCTCATTTATCCTCTCCTGGTGCTCCTGTTCACCATTCCAGCCACGTTACTTAGAATCTCCCCACTTGGAGAATCAGCACATTTCAACTTCTGTTTCAAACATTTTGCAAATTGTGAGGAGGATGAACGGGAAGAGGGGGAACCAATGAGAGAATAGTTGTAGGGGTTTGGACGGGCACATATCACTCTAATTTCCCATTAAGAATAAGAATTGAAAAAAGGCTCAGCCCGCCTCGCCCGAGCCAAAATAGGGCCTGAAGCAATCCTGCGGGTTTGAGGCCAGCTCACAAAAGAGCAACTTAAAAAATGGAGCTCAGGGTCACTGCAATTCACAAACCTGCAGAGTTATAAATGAAAACTAACGTCCAAAAATATGTTGAGGTAAGGCAAAGAAGAGGATCTGAATGCAAGACAGAATTGCAAGAAACAGATTTCAAGAGATAGATTGGACTCGTCTTTAAAGCACATGAAAAGCGGCAGAATTTCGACAATGATGCAGTTGGCCCAAAAGGGCGTATGCGTTTTTTCCTGATTATATCCAGGAAAAAACGCATACACACTTTATGGGCAACGAAGCAAGCAAGCAATGCAAATGTGCACAACAAAGAAGTCTCATTTCCCACCAGTCAAAAGGGCCATCCTAAACAATTGTAAAAACCAGAAATGCAGGACAGGCCATGGAGAACAGGGAGCCTTTATACGCTGATGGGCAGTGTGTGAACTGCCGAGAGCCACTCTGGAGAAGTGTATGGTGGTTCCTAAATCATCTAAAAAACAGAGCTACAGAGCATAGGACACTTCCAATCATGGGAGTATATCTAGGGAAGTCTAAAAATCAACAAGACACAAGCACACCACAGTTTAGGGCTACTCTGTTTACAAGAACCTCAACTTCAGTACACCTTAAATATCCCAGGAAAGAGAACAATGGATAAAGAAGATGTGGTACTTATGTACAATGGAATATCTCTTCACCATGAAATCAATGTAATAAGGCTAGTAGAAGGATAAAGAGTGGATTTAGGTCCGATAATACTACTTGAAATAAGTCAAACAGAAAAAGAAACATATCATAAGATATCACTTATAGAGGGAGGGTAAATATGGCTGCACAAGAAATGAATTACAGAACAGAACAGTGTCTCACATTTAGAAAACACACTTATTTCAGCTTAAGGGGAAAGGAGAGGTGGGGTGATGCATAAAACCAGAGTTTGAAATTAGCACAGATACCGTTCAATAAACCAAATAGATATTAGACAAGATCTACACCTTGCTCAATGAACTGGCCTCAACACACCCTATACACCGCAGAGAAATATATCTGAGTAATAAGAATCTTAAAACCCATGTATTGATATATCTCCATAAGGGAATCAAGTGTGTGCAGAGCGGCACAAACACAGCAGTGAAAATGAGCTAAACCCCATTATAGAAATAAATTTTAAAAACAAAACGCAGAAACAATGAAAGAGAGAAAAATTCTTACAAAATTCGCTCAGGGGCTGTGATGCAACCTAGATTGACCACATATAAACCCACAGCTGGATAAGACATAAGGCTGGACACTTGGGGCTGAGAGGATTGGTGAGCTTTGGTGAGCAACTGCCAAAAGTTTAATGCAATACTTCATGCTACTCATTCCAAGGGTCCCAACACTCCAGGTTGAAGGGAATCTTCCTACAGCTAAACCATGCTTGGGAAACCCAGCGACTGGTATACCATATGATCGGGAAAGGTTTCTAAAACACACCTCATTTTTCCTCTCCTGGGGCTCCGGATCGACATTCCAGCCGCTTTACTAAAAATATCCCCACATGGAGAGTCAATGCCTTTAAGTTCTGGTATCGCACAGTCTGCAGTTAGTGCAGAGGATGAATGGGAATAGGGGGAACCAGTAAGAAACTAGCTGTAGCAGTTTCAATGGGCACATGTCACTCTAATTTCATATCAGTGAGAAAAATAAACCAAAGGCACAGTAAGGTGCCCCAGAAGAACAATAGGGCCTGAAGGAATTCTGTGGTTATGAGGCAAGATCACAAAAATAAGAGCTGTAAAATGGAGCTAAGGGCCACTGTAATTCAAAATCTGCAGAGTTATAAAGGCCAACTATTTTCAAAAAGTATATTGAGGTAAGGCTATGAAGAGGCATTGAAAGCAAGGCAGAATTGCAGGAAACCGATTTCAGGAGGTAGACTGGAATTGCATTTAAAGCACAGGAAAAGAGGCAGAACATCAACAATGATGCACTTGGTCAAAAAGGGCATATGCGTTTTTTCCTGAATATATTCAGCAAAAAACACATACGCACTTTTGGGCCAACCAAGCAAGCTTGCAAAGGAAATCTGCACTACAATGAAGTCTCACTTCCCCCGGGTCAAAAGGGCAATCTGAAAAAAGTGTAAAATCCAGAAAGGCAGGACAGGCCTTGGAGAACTGGGAGCCTTGTTATGCTGATGGGCGGGATGTAAATTGCCAACAGCCACTTGGGAGAAGTGTATGGTGTTTCCTGAAACATCTAAAAAACAAAGCAACAGAGCCTAGGGCACTTCCACATATGGTCCTATAGCTTAGGGAAATTAAAATCAAAAAGACACAGCCACCCCAAAGTTTGGAACGGCTCTGTTTACAAGAACCTCGTTTACGGTACAAGTTCAATATCGCAGAAAGTGAAAAATGGATAAAGAAGTTGTGCTACTTACGTACAATGCAATATCACTCAGCAATGAAATCTATGTCATCAGGCCTGTAGCAGCATAATGAGTGGATTCAGGTATGATGACTCTAACTGAAATAAGTCACACAGAAAAAGAATCATCATAAGATATCACTAATACACGGAATGTAAACTTGGCTACACAGGAACTGGATTACAAAACACAACAGGGTCTCAAATGTAGAAAACCAACTTATGCTTGCTTAAGGGGGAAGGTGAGTTGGGGTGCTGCATAAACCAGAGATTGAAATGAGCACAGATAAAGTTCCTTAAGCCAAACATGGAATAGACAAGAACTACTCCTTGCTCAACGAAATGGACTCAACACCCCATATTAAACGCCTAAGAATGTACCTGACTAGTAAGTATCTTAAAACCTATGGATTGCTATGTCTCTGAAAGAAAATCAAGCGTGTGTACAGGGGCATAAACGCAGCAGTGATAGGATTGGAGAGGTTCGGTGAGCAAATGAAGACCCTTTGAAGTCATATTGCATGGTACCCATTCCACGGGTCTCAACTCTCCAGGTTTAAGGGATTCTTCCTTCAGCTAAAACATGCACGTGGAACCCAGAGTATGATCAACCGTGTGATCGGGAGACGTGTTCCAATATGTCTCAGTTCTCGTCCCCTGGTACTCGGGTGCAACATTCCAGACGCTTTACTAACACTCTCCCGACTTGGAGAGTCAGTGCCTTTAACCTCCTGTTTGGCCCAGTGTGCAATTTCTGCGGAAGATGAACAGGAATAGGGAGAACCAATGAGAGACTAGCTGGAGGTGTCTGGACGGGCAAATTTAACTCTCATTTCCCACCAGGAAGAGGAATTAACCAAAGGCTCAGCGTGCCGAGCCGGAACCAGATTAAGGCCTGAAGCAATCCTGCGGTGTTGCGGCCAGCTCCCAAGAAAGCGAGTTGAAGAAAGGAGCTCAGGGGCACTGTAATTCACAAACCTGCAGAGTTATAAATGACAGCTATCGTCCAAAAATATACTGAAGTAAGGCTGCCAAGAGGACTTGAAAGCGGGGCAGAATTGCAGGAAACCGATTTCAGGAGGTAGACTGGAATTGCATTTAAAGCATAGGAAAAGAGGCAGAACGTCCACAATGATGCACTTGGCCAAAAAGGGCGTATGCGTTTTTTCCTGAATATATTCAGGAAAAAACGCATACGCCCTTTTTGGCCAACCAAGCAAGCTTGCAAAGGAAATCTGCACTACAATGAAGTCTCACTTCCCCCCGGTCAAAAGGGCCATCTGAAAAATGTGTAAAATCCAGAAAGGCAGGACAGGCCATGGAGAACTGGGAGCCTTGTTATGCTGATGGGCGGGATGTAAATTGCAAACAGCCACTCCGGAGAGGTGTATGGTGTTTCCTGAAACATCTAAAAAACAAAGCAACAGAGCCTAGGGCACTTCCACTTATGGTCCTATAGCTTAGGGAAATTAAAATCAAAAAGACACAGCCACCCCAAAGTTTGGGACAGCTCTGTTTACAAGAACCTCGTTTACGGTACAAGTTCAATATCGCAGAAAGTGAAAAATGGATAAAGAAGTTGTGGTACTTACGTACAATGCAATATCACTCAGCAATGAAATCTATGTCATCAGGCCCGTAGCAGCATAATGAGTGGATTCAGGTACGATGATTCTAAGTGAAATTAGTCACACAGAAAAAGAAACATCATAAGATATCACTAATACATGGAATGTAAACTTGGCTACACAGGAACTGGATTACAAAACAGAACAGGGTCTCAAATTTAGAAAACCAACATATGCTTGCTTAAGGAGAAAGTTGAGTTGGGGTGCTGCATAAAACCAGAGATTGAAATGAGCACAGATAAAGTTCCTTAAGCCAAATATGGAATAGACAAGAAGTACTCCTTGCTCAACGAAATGGACTCAACACCCCATATTAAACGCCTAAGAATGTACCTGACTAGTAAGTATCTTAAAACCTATGGATTGCTATGTCTCTGAAAGAAAATCAAGCGTGTGTACAGGGGCATAAACGCAGCAGTGATAGAATTGGAGAGGTTCGGTGAGCAAATGAAGACCCTTTGAAGTCATATTGCATGGTACCCATTCCATGGGTCTCAACTCTCCAGGTTTAAGGGATTCTTCCTTCAGCTAAAACATGCACGTGGAACCCAGAGTATGATCAACCGTGTGATCGGGAGACGTGTTCCAATATGTCTCAGTTCTCGTCCCCTGGTACTCGGGTGCAACATTCCAGACGCTTTACTAACACTCTCCCGACTTGGAGAGTCAGTGCCTTTAACCTCCTGTTTGGCCCAGTTTGCAATTTCTGCGGAAGATGAACAGGAATAGGGAGAACCAATGAGAGACTAGCTGGAGGTGTCTGGACGGGCAAATTTAACTCTCATTTCCCACCAGGAAGAGGAATTAACCAAAGGCTCAGCGTGCCGTGCCGGAACCAGATTAGGGCCTGAAGCAATGCTGCGGTGTTCCGGCCAGCTCCCATGAAAGCGAGTTGAAAAAAGGAGCTCAGGGGCACTGTAATTCACAAACCTGCAGAGTTATAAATGACAGCTATCGTCCAAAAATATACTGAAGTAAGGCTGCCAAGAGGACTTGAAAGCGGGGCAGAATTGCAGGAAACCGATTTCAGCAGGTAGACCGGAATTGCATTTAAAGCCTAGGAAAAGAGGCAGAACGTCCACAATGATGCACTTGGCCAAAAAGGGCGTATGCGTTTTTTCCTGAATATATTCAGGAAAAAACGCATACGC
The DNA here is from genome assembly GCF_964270905.1 of Leucopleurus acutus. NCBI lineage: Eukaryota > Metazoa > Chordata > Mammalia > Artiodactyla > Delphinidae > Leucopleurus > Leucopleurus acutus. The sequence continues at coordinate 1,299,712 of NW_028139217.1, forward strand.
CCTTTTTGGCCAACCAAGCAAGCTTGCAAAGGAAATCTGCACTACAATGAAGTCTCACTTCCCCCCGGTCAAAAGGGCCATCTGAAAAAAGTGTAAAATCCAGAAAGGCAGGACAGGCCATGGAGAACTGGGAGCCTTGTTATGCTGATGGGCGGGATGTAAATTGCCAACAGCCACTCGGGAGAGGTGTATGGTGCTTCCTGAAACATCTAAAAAACATAGCACCGGAGCCTAGGGCACTTCCACTTATGGTCCTATAGCTTAGGGAAATTAAAATCAAAAAGACACAGCCACCCCAAAGTTTGGGACGGCTCTGTTTACAAGAACCTCGTTTACGGTACAAGTTCAATATCGCAGGAAGTGAAAAATGGATAAAGAAGTTGTGGTACTTACGTACAATGCAATATCACTCAGCAATGAAATCTATGTCATCAGGCCCGTAGCAGTATAATGAGTGGATTCAGGTATGATGATTCTAACTGAAATAAGTCACACAGAAAAAGAAACATCATAAGATATCACTAATACACGGGATGTAAACTTGGCTACACAGGAACTGGATTACAAAACAGAACAGGGTCTCAAATTTAGAAAACCAACTTATGCTTGCTTAAGGGGAAAGGTGAGTTGGGGTGCTGCATAAAACCAGAGATTTAAATGAGCACAGATAATGTTCCTTAAGCCAAATATAGAATAGACAAGAACTACTCCTTGCTCAACGAAATGGACTCAACACCGCATATTAAAGGCCTAAGAATGTACCTGACTAGTAAGTATCTTAAAACCTATGGATTGCTATGTCTCTGAAAGAAAATCAAGCGTGTGTACAGGGACATAAACGCAGCAGTGATAGGATTGGAGAAGTTCGGTAAGCAAATGAAGACCCTTTGAAGTCATATTGCATGGTACCCATTCCACGGGTCTCAACTCTCCAGGTTTAAGGGATTCTTCCTTCAGCTAAAACATGCACGTGGAACCCAGAGTATGATCAACCGTGTGATCGGGAGACGTGTTCCAATATGTCTCAGTTCTCGTCCCCTGGTACTCGGGTGCAACATTCCAGACGCTTTACTAACACTCTCCCGACTTGGAGAGTCAGTGCCTTTAACCTCCTGTTTGGCCCATTTGCAATTTCTGAGGAAGATGAACAGGAATAGGGAGAACCAATGAGATTCTAGGTGGAGGTGTCTGGACGGGCAAATTTAACTCTCATTTCCCACCAGGAAGAGGAATTAACCAAAGGCTCAGCGTGCCGTGCCGGAACCAGATTAGGGCCTGAAGCAATCCTGCGGTGTTGCGGCCAGCTCACAAGAAAGCGAGTTGAAGAAAGGAGCTCAGGGGCACTGTAATTCACAAACCTGCAGAGTTATAAATGACAGCTATCGTCCAAAAATATACTGAAGTAAGGCTGCCAAGAGGACTTGAAAGCGGGGCAGAATTGCAGGAAACCGATTTCAGGAGGTAGACTGGAATTGCATTTAAAGCATAGGAAAAGAGGCAGAACGTCCACAATGATGCACTTGGCCAAAAAGGGCGTATGCGTTTTTTCCTGAATATATTCAGGAAAAAACGCATACGCCCTTTTTGGCCAACCAAGCAAGCTTGCAAAGGAAATCTGCACTACAATGAAGTCTCACTTCCCCCCGGTCAAAAGGGCCATCTGAAAAAAGTGTAAAATCCAGAAAGGCAGGACAGGCCATGGAGAACTGGGAGCCTTGTTATGCTGATGGGCGGGATGTAAATTGCCAACAGCCACTTGGGAGAAGTGTATGGTGTTTCCTGAAACATCTAAAAAACAAAGCCACAGAGCCTAGGGCACTTCCACTTATGGTCCTATAGCTTAGGGAAATTAAAATCAAAAAGACACAGCCACCCCAAAATTTGGGACGGCTCTGTTTACAAGAACCCCGTTTATGGTACAAGTTCAATATCGCAGAAATTGAAAAATGAATAAAGAAGTTGTGGTACTTACGTACAATGCAATATCACTCAGCAATAAAATCTATGTTATCAGGCCCGTAGAAGCATAATGAGTGGATTCAGGTATGATGATTCTAAGTGAAATAAGTCACACAGAAAAAGAAACATCATAAGATATCACTAATACACGGAATGTAAACTTGGCTACACAGGAACTGGATTACAAAACACAACAGTGTCTCAAATGTAGAAAACCAACTTATGCTTGCTCAAGGGGGAAGGTGAGTTGGGGTGCTACATAAACCAGAGATTGAAATGAGCACAGATAAAGTTCCTTAAGCCAAACATGGAATAGACAAGAACTACTCCTTGCTCAACGAAATGGACTCAACACCCCATATTAAACGCCTAAGAATGTACCTGACTAGTAAGTATCTTAAAACCTATGGATTGCTATGTCTCTGAAAGAAAATCAAGCGTGTGTACAGGGGCATAAACGCAGCAGTGATACGATTGGAGAGGTTCGGTGATCAAATGAAGACCCTTTGAAATCATATTGCATGGTACCCATTCCACGGGTCTCAACTCTCCAGGTTTAAGGGATTCTTCCTTCAGCTAAAACATGCACGTGGAACCCAGAGTATGATCAACCGTGTGATCGGGAGACGTGTTCCAATATGTCTCAGTTCTCGTCCCCTGGTACTCGGGTGCAACATTCCAGACGCTTTACTAACACTCTCCCGACTTGGAGAGTCAGTGCCTTTAACCTCCTGTTTGGCCCAGTTTGCAATTTCTGCGGAAGATGAACAGGAATAGGGAGAACCAATGAGAGACTAGCTGGAGGTGTCTGGACGGGCAAATTTAACTCTCATTTCCCACCAGGAAGAGGAATTAACCAAAGGCTCAGCGTGCCGTGCCGGAACCAGATTAGGGTCTGAAGCAATGCTGCGGTGTTCCGGCCAGCTCCCATGAAAGCGAGTTGAAAAAAGGAGCTCAGGGGCACTGTAATTCACAAACCTGCAGAGTTATAAATGACAGCTATCGTCCAAAAATATACTGAAGTAAGGCTGCCAAGAGGACTTGAAAGCGGGGCAGAATTGCAGGAAACCGATTTCAGCAGGTAGACCGGAATTGCATTTAAAGCACAGGAAAAGAGGCAGAACGTCCACAATGATGCACTTGGCCAAAAAGGGCGTATGCGTTTTTTCCTGAATATATTCAGGAAAAAACGCATACGCCCTTTTTGGCCAACCAAGCAAGCTTGCAAAGGAAATCTGCACTACAATGAAGTCTCACTTCCCCCCGGTCAAAAGGGCCACCTGAAAAAAGTGTAAAATCCAGAAAGGCAGGACAGGCCATGGAGAACTGGGAGCCTTGTTATGCTGATGGGTGGGATGTAAATTGCCAACAGCCACTCCAGAGAAGTGTATGGTGATTCCTGAAACATCTAAAAAACAAAGCAACAGAGCCTAGGGCACTTCCACTTATGGTCCTATAGCTTAGGGAAATTAAAATCAAAAAGACACAGCCACCCCAAAGTTTGGGACGGCTCTGTTTACAAGAACCTCGTTTACGGTACAAGTTCAATATCGCAGAAAGTGAAAAATGGATAAAGAAGTTGTGGTACTTACGTACAATGCAATATCACTCAGCAATGAAATCTATGTCATCAGGCCCGTAGCAGCATAATGAGTGGATTCAGGTATGATGATTCTAACTGAAATAAGTCACACAGAAAAAGAAACATCATAAGATATCACAAATACACGGAATGTAAACTTGGCTACACAGGAACTGGATTACAAAACAGAACAGGGTCTCAAATGTAGAAAACCAACTTATGCTTGCTTAAGGGGGAAGGTGAGTTGGGGTGCTGCATAAAACCACAGATTGAAATGAGCACAGATAAAGTTCCTTAAGCCAAATATGGAATAGACAAGAGCTACTCCTTGCTCAACGAAATGGACTCAACACACCGTATTAAACGCCTAAGAATGTACCTGACTAGTAAGTATCTTAAAACCTATGGATGGCTATATCTACGAAAGAGAATCAAGCGTGTGTACAGGGGCATAAACGCAGCAGTGATAGGATTGGAGAGGTTCGTTGAGCAAATGAAGACCCTTTGAAGTCATATTGCATGGTACCCATTCCACGGGTCTCAACTCTCCAGGTTTAAGGGATTCTTCCTTCAGCTAAAACATGCATGTGGAACTCAGCGTATGATCAACCATGTGATCGGGAGACGTGTTCCAATATGTCTCAGTTCTCGTCCCCTGGTACTCGGGTGTAACATTCCAGACGCTTTACTAACACTCTCCCGACTTGGAGAGTCAGTGCCTTTAACCTCCTGTTTGGCCCAGTTTGCAATTGCTCCGGAAGATGAACAGGAATAGGGAGAACCAATGAGAGACTAGCTGGAGGTGTCTGGACGGGCAAATTTAACTCTCATTTCCCACCAGGAAGAGGAATTAACCAAAGGCTCAGCGTGCCGTGCCGGAACCAGATTAGGGCCTGAAGCAATGCTGCGGTGTTCCGGCCAGCTCCCATGAAAGCGAGTTGAAAAAAGGAGCTCAGGGGCACTGTAATTCACAAACCTGCAGAGTTATAAATGACAGCTATCGTCCAAAAATATACTGAAGTAAGGCTGCCAAGAGGACTTGAAAGCGGGGCAGAATTGCAGGAAACCGATTTCAGCAGGTAGACCGGAATTGCATTTAAAGCATAGGAAAAGAGGCAGAACGTCCACAATGATGCACTTGGCCAAAAAGGGCGTATGCGTTTTTTCCTGAATATATTCAGGAAAAAACGCATACGCCCTTTTTGGCCAACCAAGCAAGCTTGCAAAGGAAATCTGCACTACAATGAAGTCTCACTTCCCCCCGGTCAAAAGGGCCATCTGAAAAATGTGTAAAATCCAGAAAGGCAGGACAGGCCATGGAGAACTGGGAGCCTTGTTATGCTGATGGGCGGGATGTAAATTGCCAACAGCCACTCGGGAGAGGTGTATGGTGCTTCCTGAAACATCTAAAAAACATAGCAGCGGAGCCTAGGGCACTTCCACTTATGGTCCTATAGCTTAGGGAAATTAAAATCAAAAAGACACAGCCACCCCAAAGTTTGGGACGGCTCTGTTTACAAGAACCTCGTTTACGGTACAAGTTCAATATCGCAGGAAGTGAAAAATGGATAAAGAAGTTGTGGTACTTACGTACAATGCAATATCACTCAGCAATGAAATCTATGTCATCAGGCCCGTAGCAGTATAATGAGTGGATTCAGGTATGATGATTCTAACTGAAATAAGTCACACAGAAAAAGAAACATCATAAGATATCACTAATACACGGGATGTAAACTTGGCTACACAGGAACTGGATTACAAAACAGAACAGGGTCTCAAATTTAGAAAACCAACTTATGCTTGCTTAAGGGGAAAGGTGAGTTGGGGTGCTGCATAAAACCAGAGATTTAAATGAGCACAGATAATGTTCCTTAAGCCAAATATAGAATAGACAAGAACTACTCCTTGCTCAACGAAATGGACTCAACACCGCATATTAAACGCCTAAGAATGTACCTGACTAGTAAGTATCTTAAAACCTATGGATTGCTATGTCTCTGAAAGAAAATCAAGCGTGTGTACAGGGACATAAACGCAGCAGTGATAGGATTGGAGAAGTTCGGTAAGCAAATGAAGACCCTTTGAAGTCATATTGCATGGTACCCATTCCACGGGTCTCAACTCTCCAGGTTTAAGGGATTCTTCCTTCAGCTAAAACATGCACGTGGAACCCAGAGTATGATCAACCGTGTGATCGGGAGACGTGTTCCAATATGTCTCAGTTCTCGTCCCCTGGTACTCGGGTGCAACATTCCAGACGCTTTACTAACACTCTCCCGACTTGGAGAGTCAGTGCCTTTAACCTCCTGTTTGGCCCATTTGCAATTTCTGAGGAAGATGAACAGGAATAGGGAGAACCAATGAGATTCTAGGTGGAGGTGTCTGGACGGGCAAATTTAACTCTCATTTCCCACCAGGAATAGGAATTAACCAAAGGCTCAGCGTGCCGTGCCGGAACCAGATTAGGGCCTGAAGCAATCCTGCGGTGTTGCGGCCAGCTCACAAGAAAGCGAGTTGAAGAAAGGAGCTCAGGGGCACTGTAATTCACAAACCTGCAGAGTTATAAATGACAGCTATCGTCCAAAAATATACTGAAGTAAGGCTGCCAAGAGGACTTGAAAGCGGGGCAGAATTGCAGGAAACCGATTTCAGGAGGTAGACTGGAATTGCATTTAAAGCATAGGAAAAGAGGCAGAACGTCCACAATGATGCACTTGGCCAAAAAGGGCGTATGCGTTTTTTCCTGAATATATTCAGGAAAAAACGCATACGCACTTTTTGGCCAACCAAGCAAGCTTGCAAAGGAAATCTGCACTACAATGAAGTCTCACTTCCCCCAGGTCAAAAGGGCCATCTGAAAAAAGTGTAAAATCCAGAAAGGCAGGACAGGCCATGGAGAACTGGGAGCCTTGTTATGCTGATGGGCGGGATGTAAATTGCCAACAGCCACTTGGGAGAAGTGTATGGTGTTTCCTGAAACATCTAAAAAACAAAGCCACAGAGCCTAGGGCACTTCCACTTATGGTCCTATAGCTTAGGGAAATTAAAATCAAAAAGACACAGCCACCCCAAAATTTGGGACGGCTCTGTTTACAAGAACCCCGTTTATGGTACAAGTTCAATATCGCAGAAATTGAAAAATGAATAAAGAAGTTGTGGTACTTACGTACAATGCAATATCACTCAGCAATAAAATCTATGTTATCAGGCCCGTAGAAGCATAATGAGTGGATTCAGGTATGATGATTCTAAGTGAAATAAGTCACACAGAAAAAGAAACATCATAAGATATCACTAATACACGGAATGTAAACTTGGCTACACAGGAACTGGATTACAAAACACAACAGGGTCTCAAATGTAGAAAACCAACTTATGCTTGCTTAAGGGGGAAGGTGAGTTGGGGTGCTGCATAAACCAGAGATTGAAATGAGCACAGATAAAGTTCCTTAAGCCAAACATGGAATAGACAAGAACTACTCCTTGCTCAACGAAATGGACTCAACACCCCATATTAAACGCCTAAGAATGTACCTGACTAGTAAGTATCTTAAAACCTATGGATTGCTATGTCTCTGAAAGAAAATCAAGCGTGTGTACAGGGGCATAAACGCAGCAGTGATACGATTGGAGAGGTTCGGTGATCAAATGAAGACCCTTTGAAGTCATATTGCATGGTACCCATTCCACGGGTCTCAACTCTCCAGGTTTAAGGGATTCTTCCTTCAGCTAAAACATGCACGTGGAACCCAGAGTATGATCAACCGTGTGATCGGGAGACGTGTTCCAATATGTCTCAGTTCTCGTCCCCTGGTACTCGGGTGCAACATTCCAGACGCTTTACTAACACTCTCCCGACTTGGAGAGTCAGTGCCTTTAACCTCCTGTTTGGCCCAGTTTGCAATTTCTGCGGAAGATGAACAGGAATAGGGAGAACCAATGAGAGACTAGCTGGAGGTGTCTGGACGGGCAAATTTAACTCTCATTTCCCACCAGGAAGAGGAATTAACCAAAGGCTCAGCGTGCCGTGCCGGAACCAGATTAGGGCCTGAAGCAATGCTGCGGTGTTCCGGCCAGCTCCCATGAAAGCGAGTTGAAAAAAGGAGCTCAGGGGCACTGTAATTCACAAACCTGCAGAGTTATAAATGACAGCTATCGTCCAAAAATATACTGAAGTAAGGCTGCCAAGAGGACTTGAAAGCGGGGCAGAATTGCAGGAAACCGATTTCAGCAGGTAGACCGGAATTGCATTTAAAGCATAGGAAAAGAGGCAGAACGTCCACAATGATGCACTTGGCCAAAAAGGGCGTATATATTCAGGAAAAAACGCATACGCCCTTTTTGGCCAACCAAGCAAGCTTGCAAAGGAAATCTGCACTACAATGAAGTCTCACTTCCCCCCGGTCAAAAGGGCCATCTGAAAAAAGTGTAAAATCCAGAAAGGCAGGACAGGCCATGGAGAACTGGGAGCCTTGTTATGCTGATGGGCGGGATGTAAATTGCCAACAGCCACTCGGGAGAGGTGTATGGTGCTTCCTGAAACATCTAAAAAACATAGCAGCGGAGCCTAGGGCACTTCCACTTATGGTCCTATAGCTTAGGGAAATTAAAATCAAAAAGACACAGCCACCCCAAAGTTTGGGACGGCTCTGTTTACAAGAACCTCGTTTACGGTACAAGTTCAATATCGCAGGAAGTGAAAAATGGATAAAGAAGTTGTGGTACTTACGTACAATGCAATATCACTCAGCAATGAAATCTATGTCATCAGGCCCGTAGCAGTATAATGAGTGGATTCAGGTATGATGATTCTAACTGAAATAAGTCACACAGAAAAAGAAACATCATAAGATATCACTAATACACGGGATGTAAACTTGGCTACACAGGAACTGGATTACAAAACAGAACAGGGTCTCAAATTTAGAAAACCAACTTATGCTTGCTTAAGGGGAAAGGTGAGTTGGGGTGCTGCATAAAACCAGAGATTTAAATGAGCACAGATAAAGTTCCTTAAGCCAAACATGGAATAGACAAGAACTACTCCTTGCTCAACGAAATGGACTCAACACCCCATATTAAACGCCTAAGAATGTACCTGACTAGTAAGTATCTTAAAACCTATGGATTGCTATGTCTCTGAAAGAAAATCAAGCGTGTGTACAGGGGCATAAACGCAGCAGTGATACGATTGGAGAGGTTCGGTGATCAAATGAAGACCCTTTGAAGTCATATTGCATGGTACCCATTCCACGGGTCTCAACTCTCCAGGTTTAAGGGATTCTTCCTTCAGCTAAAACATGCACGTGGAACCCAGAGTATGATCAACCGTGTGATCGGGAGACGTGTTCCAATATGTCTCAGTTCTCGTCCCCTGGTACTCGGGTGCAACATTCCAGACGCTTTACTAACACTCTCCCGACTTGGAGAGTCAGTGCCTTTAACCTCCTGTTTGGCCCAGTTTGCAATTTCTGCGGAAGATGAACAGGAATAGGGAGAACCAATGAGAGACTAGCTGGAGGTGTCTGGACGGGCAAATTTAACTCTCATTTCCCACCAGGAAGAGGAATTAACCAAAGGCTCAGCGTGCCGTGCCGGAACCAGATTAGGGCCTGAAGCAATGCTGCGGTGTTCCGGCCAGCTCCCATGAAAGCGAGTTGAAAAAAGGAGCTCAGGGGCACTGTAATTCACAAACCTGCAGAGTTATAAATGACAGCTATCGTCCAAAAATATACTGAAGTAAGGCTGCCAAGAGGACTTGAAAGCGGGGCAGAATTGCAGGAAACCGATTTCAGCAGGTAGACCGGAATTGCATTTAAAGCATAGGAAAAGAGGCAGAACGTCCACAATGATGCACTTGGCCAAAAAGGGCGTATGCGTTTTTTCCTGAATATATTCAGGAAAAAACGCATACGCCCTTTTTGGCCAACCAAGCAAGCTTGCAAAGGAAATCTGCACTACAATGAAGTCTCACTTCCCCCCGGTCAAAAGGGCCATCTGAAAAAAGTGTAAAATCCAGAAAGGCAGGACAGGCCATGGAGAACTGGGAGCCTTGTTATGCTGATGGGCGGGATGTAAATTGCCAACAGCCACTCGGGAGAGGTGTATGGTGCTTCCTGAAACATCTAAAAAACATAGCAGCGGAGCCTAGGGCACTTCCACTTATGGTCCTATAGCTTAGGGAAATTAAAATCAAAAAGACACAGCCACCCCAAAGTTTGGGACGGCTCTGTTTACAAGAACCTCGTTTACGGTACAAGTTCAATATCGCAGGAAGTGAAAAATGGATAAAGAAGTTGTGGTACTTACGTACAATGCAATATCACTCAGCAATGAAATCTATGTCATCAGGCCCGTAGCAGTATAATGAGTGGATTCAGGTATGATGATTCTAACTGAAATAAGTCACACAGAAAAAGAAACATCATAAGATATCACTAATACACGGGATGTAAACTTGGCTACACAGGAACTGGATTACAAAACAGAACAGGGTCTCAAATTTAGAAAACCAACTTATGCTTGCTTAAGGGGAAAGGTGAGTTGGGGTGCTGCATAAAACCAGAGATTTAAATGAGCACAGATAATGTTCCTTAAGCCAAATATAGAATAGACAAGAACTACTCCTTGCTCAACGAAATGGACTCAACACCGCATATTAAAGGCCTAAGAATGTACCTGACTAGTAAGTATCTTAAAACCTATGGATTGCTATGTCTCTGAAAGAAAATCAAGCGTGTGTACAGGGACATAAACGCAGCAGTGATAGGATTGGAGAAGTTCGGTAAGCAAATGAAGACCCTTTGAAGTCATATTGCATGGTACCCATTCCACGGGTCTCAACTCTCCAGGTTTAAGGGATTCTTCCTTCAGCTAAAACATGCACGTGGAACCCAGAGTATGATCAACCGTGTGATCGGGAGACGTGTTCCAATATGTCTCAGTTCTCGTCCCCTGGTACTCGGGTGCAACATTCCAGACGCTTTACTAACACTCTCCCGACTTGGAGAGTCAGTGCCTTTAACCTCCTGTTTGGCCCATTTGCAATTTCTGAGGAAGATGAACAGGAATAGGGAGAACCAATGAGATTCTAGGTGGAGGTGTCTGGACGGGCAAATTTAACTCTCATTTCCCACCAGGAAGAGGAATTAACCAAAGGCTCAGCGTGCCGTGCCGGAACCAGATTAGGGCCTGAAGCAATCCTGCGGTGTTGCGGCCAGCTCACAAGAAAGCGAGTTGAAGAAAGGAGCTCAGGGGCACTGTAATTCACAAACCTGCAGAGTTATAAATGACAGCTATCGTCCAAAAATATACTGAAGTAAGGCTGCCAAGAGGACTTGAAAGCGGGGCAGAATTGCAGGAAACCGATTTCAGGAGGTAGACTGGAATTGCATTTAAAGCATAGGAAAAGAGGCAGAACGTCCACAATGATGCACTTGGCCAAAAAGGGCGTATGCGTTTTTTCCTGAATCAGGAAAAAACGCATACGCCCTTTTTGGCCAACCAAGCAAGCTTGCAAAGGAAATCTGCACTACAATGAAGTCTCACTTCCCCCCGGTCAAAAGGGCCATCTGAAAAAAGTGTAAAATCCAGAAAGGCAGGACAGGCCATGGAGAACTGGGAGCCTTGTTATGCTGATGGGCGGGATGTAAATTGCCAACAGCCACTTGGGAGAAGTGTATGGTGTTTCCTGAAACATCTAAAAAACAAAGCCACAGAGCCTAGGGCACTTCCACTTATGGTCCTATAGCTTAGGGAAATTAAAATCAAAAAGTCACAGCCACCCCAAAATTTGGGACAGCTCTGTTTACAAGAACCCCGTTTATGGTACAAGTTCAATATCGCAGAAATTGAAAAATGAATAAAGAAGTTGTGGTACTTACGTACAATGCAATATCACTCAGCAATAAAATCTATGTTATCAGGCCCGTAGAAGCATAATGAGTGGATTCAGGTATGATGATTCTAAGTGAAATAAGTCACACAGAAAAAGAAACATCATAAGATATCACTAATACACGGAATGTAAACTTGGCTACACAGGAACTGGATTACAAAACACAACAGGGTCTCAAATGTAGAAAACCAACTTATGCTTGCTTAAGGGGGAAGGTGAGTTGGGGTGCTACATAAACCAGAGATTGAAATGAGCACAGATAAAGTTCCTTAAGCCAAACATGGAATAGACAAGAACTACTCCTTGCTCAACGAAATGGACTCAACACCCCATATTAAACGCCTAAGAATGTACCTGACTAGTAAGTATCTTAAAACCTATGGATTGCTATGTCTCTGAAAGAAAATCAAGCGTGTGTACAGGGGCATAAACGCAGCAGTGATACGATTGGAGAGGTTCGGTGATCAAATGAAGACCCTTTGAAATCATATTGCATGGTACCCATTCCACGGGTCTCAACTCTCCAGGTTTAAGGGATTCTTCCTTCAGCTAAAACATGCACATGGAACCCAGAGTATGATCAACCGTGTGATCGGGAGACGTGTTCCAATATGTCTCAGTTCTCGTCCCCTGGTACTCGGGTGCAACATTCCAGACGCTTTACTAACACTCTCCCGACTTGGAGAGTCAGTGCCTTTAACCTCCTGTTTGGCCCAGTTTGCAATTTCTGCGGAAGATGAACAGGAATAGGGAGAACCAATGAGAGACTAGCTGGAGGTGTCTGGACGGGCAAATTTAACTCTCATTTCCCACCAGGAAGAGGAATTAACCAAAGGCTCAGCGTGCCGTGCCGGAACCAGATTAGGGTCTGAAGCAATGCTGCGGTGTTCCGGCCAGCTCCCATGAAAGCGAGTTGAAAAAAGGAGCTCAGGGGCACTGTAATTCACAAACCTGCAGAGTTATAAATGACAGCTATCGTCCAAAAATATACTGAAGTAAGGCTGCCAAGAGGACTTGAAAGCGGGGCAGAATTGCAGGAAACCGATTTCAGCAGGTAGACCGGAATTGCATTTAAAGCACAGGAAAAGAGGCAGAACGTCCACAATGATGCACTTGGCCAAAAAGGGCGTATGCGTTTTTTCCTGAATATATTCAGGAAAAAACGCATACGCCCTTTTTGGCCAACCAAGCAAGCTTGCAAAGGAAATCTGCACTACAATGAAGTCTCACTTCCCCCCGGTCAAAAGGGCCACCTGAAAAAAGTGTAAAATCCAGAAAGGCAGGACAGGCCATGGAGAACTGGGAGCCTTGTTATGCTGATGGGCGGGATGTAAATTGCCAACAGCCACTCGGGAGAGGTGTATGGTGCTTCCTGAAACATCTAAAAAACATAGCAGCGGAGCCTAGGGCACTTCCACTTATGGTCCTATAGCTTAGGGAAATTAAAATCAAAAAGACACAGCCACCCCAAAGTTTGGGACGGCTCTGTTTACAAGAACCTCGTTTACGGTACAAGTTCAATATCGCAGGAAGTGAAAAATGGATAAAGAAGTTGTGGTACTTACGTACAATGCAATATCACTCAGCAATGAAATCTATGTCATCAGGCCCGTAGCAGTATAATGAGTGGATTCAGGTATGATGATTCTAACTGAAATAAGTCACACAGAAAAAGAAACATCATAAGATATCACTAATACACGGGATGTAAACTTGGCTACACAGGAACTGGATTACAAAACAGAACAGGGTCTCAAATTTAGAAAACCAACTTATGCTTGCTTAAGGGGAAAGGTGAGTTGGGGTGCTGCATAAAACCAGAGATTTAAATGAGCACAGATAATGTTCCTTAAGCCAAATATAGAATAGACAAGAACTACTCCTTGCTCAACGAAATGGACTCAACACCGCATATTAAACGCCTAAGAATGTACCTGACTAGTAAGTATCTTAAAACCTATGGATTGCTATGTCTCTGAAAGAAAATCAAGCGTGTGTACAGGGACATAAACGCAGCAGTGATAGGATTGGAGAAGTTCGGTAAGCAAATGAAGACCCTTTGAAGTCATATTGCATGGTACCCATTCCACGGGTCTCAACTCTCCAGGTTTAAGGGATTCTTCCTTCAGCTAAAACATGCACGTGGAACCCAGAGTATGATCAACCGTGTGATTGGGAGACGTGTTCCAATATGTCTCAGTTCTCGTCCCCTGGTACTCGGGTGCAACATTCCAGACGCTTTACTAACACTCTCCCGACTTGGAGAGTCAGTGCCTTTAACCTCCTGTTTGGCCCATTTGCAATTTCTGAGGAAGATGAACAGGAATAGGGAGAACCAATGAGATTCTAGGTGGAGGTGTCTGGACGGGCAAATTTAACTCTCATTTCCCACCAGGAAGAGGAATTAACCAAAGGCTCAGCGTGCCGTGCCGGAACCAGATTAGGGCCTGAAGCAATCCTGCGGTGTTGCGGCCAGCTCACAAGAAAGCGAGTTGAAGAAAGGAGCTCAGGGGCACTGTAATTCACAAACCTGCAGAGTTATAAATGACAGCTATCGTCCAAAAATATACTGAAGTAAGGCTGCCAAGAGGACTTGAAAGCGGGGCAGAATTGCAGGAAACCGATTTCAGGAGGTAGACTGGAATTGCATTTAAAGCATAGGAAAAGAGGCAGAACGTCCACAATGATGCACTTGGCCAAAAAGGGCGTATGCGTTTTTTCCTGAATATATTCAGGAAAAAACGCATACGCCCTTTTTGGCCAACCAAGCAAGCTTGCAAAGGAAATCTGCACTACAATGAAGTCTCACTTCCCCCCGGTCAAAAGGGCCATCTGAAAAAAGTGTAAAATCCAGAAAGGCAGGACAGGCCATGGAGAACTGGGAGCCTTGTTATGCTGATGGGCGGGATGTAAATTGCCAACAGCCACTTGGGAGAAGTGTATGGTGTTTCCTGAAACATCTAAAAAACAAAGCCACAGAGCCTAGGGCACTTCCACTTATGGTCCTATAGCTTAGGGAAATTAAAATCAAAAAGACACAGCCACCCCAAAATTTGGGACGGCTCTGTTTACAAGAACCCCGTTTATGGTACAAGTTCAATATCGCAGAAATTGAAAAATGAATAAAGAAGTTGTGGTACTTACGTACAATGCAATATCACTCAGCAATAAAATCTATGTTATCAGGCCCGTAGAAGCATAATGAGTGGATTCAGGTATGATGATTCTAAGTGAAATAAGTCACACAGAAAAAGAAACATCATAAGATATCACTAATACACGGAATGTAAACTTGGCTACACAGGAACTGGATTACAAAACACAACAGGGTCTCAAATGTAGAAAACCAACTTATGCTTGCTTAAGGGGGAAGGTGAGTTGGGGTGCTACATAAACCAGAGATTGAAATGAGCACAGATAAAGTTCCTTAAGCCAAACATGGAATAGACAAGAACTACTCCTTGCTCAACGAAATGGACTCAACACCCCATATTAAACGCCTAAGAATGTACCTGACTAGTAAGTATCTTAAAACCTATGGATTGCTATGTCTCTGAAAGAAAATCAAGCGTGTGTACAGGGGCATAAACGCAGCAGTGATACGATTGGAGAGGTTCGGTGATCAAATGAAGACCCTTTGAAATCATATTGCATGGTACCCATTCCACGGGTCTCAACTCTCCAGGTTTAAGGGATTCTTCCTTCAGCTAAAACATGCACGTGGAACCCAGAGTATGATCAACCGTGTGATCGGGAGACGTGTTCCAATATGTCTCAGTTCTCGTCCCCTGGTACTCGGGTGCAACATTCCAGACGCTTTACTAACACTCTCCCGACTTGGAGAGTCAGTGCCTTTAACCTCCTGTTTGGCCCAGTTTGCAATTTCTGCGGAAGATGAACAGGAATAGGGAGAACCAATGAGAGACTAGCTGGAGGTGTCTGGACGGGCAAATTTAACTCTCATTTCCCACCAGGAAGAGGAATTAACCAAAGGCTCAGCGTGCCGTGCCGGAACCAGATTAGGGTCTGAAGCAATGCTGCGGTGTTCCGGCCAGCTCCCATGAAAGCGAGTTGAAAAAAGGAGCTCAGGGGCACTGTAATTCACAAACCTGCAGAGTTATAAATGACAGCTATCGTCCAAAAATATACTGAAGTAAGGCTGCCAAGAGGACTTGAAAGCGGGGCAGAATTGCAGGAAACCGATTTCAGCAGGTAGACCGGAATTGCATTTAAAGCACAGGAAAAGAGGCAGAACGTCCACAATGATGCACTTGGCCAAAAAGGGCGTATGCGTTTTTTCCTGAATATATTCAGGAAAAAACGCATACGCCCTTTTTGGCCAACCAAGCAAGCTTGCAAAGGAAATCTGCACTACAATGAAGTCTCACTTCCCCCCGGTCAAAAGGGCCACCTGAAAAAAGTGTAAAATCCAGAAAGGCAGGACAGGCCATGGAGAACTGGGAGCCTTGTTATGCTGATGGGCGGGATGTAAATTGCCAACAGCCACTCCAGAGAAGTGTATGGTGATTCCTGAAACATCTAAAAAACAAAGCAACAGAGCCTAGGGCACTTCCACTTATGGTCCTATAGCTTAGGGAAATTAAAATCAAAAAGACACAGCCACCCCAAAGTTTGGGACGGCTCTGTTTACAAGAACCTCGTTTACGGTACAAGTTCAATATCGCAGAAAGTGAAAAATGGATAAAGAAGTTGTGGTACTTACGTACAATGCAATATCACTCAGCAATGAAATCTATGTCATCAGGCCCGTAGCAGCATAATGAGTGGATTCAGGTATGATGATTCTAACTGAAATAAGTCACACAGAAAAAGAAACATCATAAGATATCACAAATACACGGAATGTAAACTTGGCTACACAGGAACTGGATTACAAAACAGAACAGGGTCTCAAATGTAGAAAACCAACTTATGCTTGCTTAAGGGGGAAGGTGAGTTGGGGTGCTGCATAAAACCACAGATTGAAATGAGCACAGATAAAGTTCCTTAAGCCAAATATGGAATAGACAAGAGCTACTCCTTGCTCAACGAAATGGACTCAACACACCGTATTAAACGCCTAAGAATGTACCTGACTAGTAAGTATCTTAAAACCTATGGATGGCTATATCTACGAAAGAGAATCAAGCGTGTGTACAGGGGCATAAACGCAGCAGTGATAGGATTGGAGAGGTTCGGTGAGCAAATGAAGACCCTTTGAAGTCATATTGCATGGTACCCATTCCACGGGTCTCAACTCTCCAGGTTTAAGGGATTCTTCCTTCAGCTAAAACATGCATGTGGAACTCAGCGTATGATCAACCATGTGATCGGGAGACGTGTTCCAATATGTCTCAGTTCTCGTCCCCTGGTACTCGGGTGTAACATTCCAGACGCTTTACTAACACTCTCCCGACTTGGAGAGTCAGTGCCTTTAACCTCCTGTTTGGCCCAGTTTGCAATTGCTCCGGAAGATGAACAGGAATAGGGAGAACCAATGAGATTCTAGGTGGAGGTGTCTGGACGGGCAAATTTAACTCTCATTTCCCACCAGGAAGAGGAATTAACCAAAGGCTCAGCGTGCCGTGCCGGAACCAGATTAGGGCCTGAAGCAATCCTGCGGTGTTGCGGCCAGCTCACAAGAAAGCGAGTTGAAGAAAGGAGCTCAGGGGCACTGTAATTCACAAACCTGCAGAGTTATAAATGACAGCTATCGTCCAAAAATATACTGAAGTAAGGCTGCCAAGAGGACTTGAAAGCGGGGCAGAATTGCAGGAAACCGATTTCAGGAGGTAGACTGGAATTGCATTTAAAGCATAGGAAAAGAGGCAGAACGTCCACAATGATGCACTTGTACAAAAAGGGCGTATGCGTTTTTTCCTGAATATATTCAGGAAAAAACGCATACGCCCTTTTTGGCCAACCAAGCAAGCTTGCAAAGGAAATCTGCACTACAATGAAGTCTCACTTCCCCCCGGTCAAAAGGGCCATCTGAAAAAAGTGTAAAATCCAGAAAGGCAGGACAGGCCATGGAGAACTGGGAGCCTTGTTATGCTGATGGGCGGGATGTAAATTGCCAACAGCCACTTGGGAGAAGTGTATGGTGTTTCCTGAAACATCTAAAAAACAAAGCCACAGAGCCTAGGGCACTTCCACTTATGGTCCTATAGCTTAGGGAAATTAAAATCAAAAAGACACAGCCACCCCAAAATTTGGGACGGCTCTGTTTACAAGAACCCCGTTTATGGTACAAGTTCAATATCGCAGAAATTGAAAAATGAATAAAGAAGTTGTGGTACTTACGTACAATGCAATATCACTCAGCAATAAAATCTATGTTATCAGGCCCGTAGAAGCATAATGAGTGGATTCAGGTATGATGATTCTAAGTGAAATAAGTCACACAGAAAAAGAAACATCATAAGATATCACTAATACACGGAATGTAAACTTGGCTACACAGGAACTGGATTACAAAACACAACAGGGTCTCAAATGTAGAAAACCAACTTATGCTTGCTTAAGGGGGAAGGTGAGTTGGGGTGCTACATAAACCAGAGATTGAAATGAGCACAGATAAAGTTCCTTAAGCCAAACATGGAATAGACAAGAACTACTCCTTGCTCAACGAAATGGACTCAACACCCCATATTAAACGCCTAAGAATGTACCTGACTAGTAAGTATCTTAAAACCTATGGATTGCTATGTCTCTGAAAGAAAATCAAGCGTGTGTACAGGGGCATAAACGCAGCAGTGATAGGATTGGAGAGGTTCGGTGAGCAAATGAAGACCCTTTGAAGTCATATTGCATGGTACCCATTCCACGGGTCTCAACTCTCCAGGTTTAAGGGATTCTTCCTTCAGCTAAAACATGCACGTGGAACCCAGAGTATGATCAACCGTGTGATCGGGAGACGTGTTCCAATATGTCTCAGTTCTCGTCCCCTGGTACTCGGGTGCAACATTCCAGACGCTTTACTAACACTCTCCCGACTTGGAGAGTCAGTGCCTTTAACCTCCTGTTTGGCCCAGTGTGCAATTTCTGCGGAAGATGAACAGGAATAGGGAGAACCAATGAGAGACTAGCTGGAGGTGTCTGGACGGGCAAATTTAACTCTCATTTCCCACCAGGAAGAGGAATTAACCAAAGGCTCAGCGTGCCGAGCCGGAACCAGATTAAGGCCTGAAGCAATCCTGCGGTGTTGCGGCCAGCTCCCAAGAAAGCGAGTTGAAGAAAGGAGCTCAGGGGCACTGTAATTCACAAACCTGCAGAGTTATAAATGACAGCTATCGTCCAAAAATATACTGAAGTAAGGCTGCCAAGAGGACTTGAAAGCGGGGCAGAATTGCAGGAAACCGATTTCAGGAGGTAGACTGGAATTGCATTTAAAGCATAGGAAAAGAGGCAGAACGTCCACAATGATGCACTTGGCCAAAAAGGGCGTATGCGTTTTTTCCTGAATATATTCAGGAAAAAACGCATACGCCCTTTTTGGCCAACCAAGCAAGCTTGCAAAGGAAATCTGCACTACAATGAAGTCTCACTTCCCCCCGGTCAAAAGGGCCATCTGAAAAATGTGTAAAATCCAGAAAGGCAGGACAGGCCATGGAGAACTGGGAGCCTTGTTATGCTGATGGGCGGGATGTAAATTGCAAACAGCCACTCCGGAGAGGTGTATGGTGTTTCCTGAAACATCTAAAAAACAAAGCAACAGAGCCTAGGGCACTTCCACTTATGGTCCTATAGCTTAGGGAAATTAAAATCAAAAAGACACAGCCACCCCAAAGTTTGGGACAGCTCTGTTTACAAGAACCTCGTTTACGGTACAAGTTCAATATCGCAGAAAGTGAAAAATGGATAAAGAAGTTGTGGTACTTACGTACAATGCAATATCACTCAGCAATGAAATCTATGTCATCAGGCCCGTAGCAGCATAATGAGTGGATTCAGGTACGATGATTCTAAGTGAAATTAGTCACACAGAAAAAGAAACATCATAAGATATCACTAATACATGGAATGTAAACTTGGCTACACAGGAACTGGATTACAAAACAGAACAGGGTCTCAAATTTAGAAAACCAACATATGCTTGCTTAAGGAGAAAGTTGAGTTGGGGTGCTGCATAAAACCAGAGATTGAAATGAGCACAGATAAAGTTCCTTAAGCCAAATATGGAATAGACAAGAAGTACTCCTTGCTCAACGAAATGGACTCAACACCCCATATTAAACGCCTAAGAATGTACCTGACTAGTAAGTATCTTAAAACCTATGGATTGCTATGTCTCTGAAAGAAAATCAAGCGTGTGTACAGGGGCATAAACGCAGCAGTGATAGAATTGGAGAGGTTCGGTGAGCAAATGAAGACCCTTTGAAGTCATATTGCATGGTACCCATTCCATGGGTCTCAACTCTCCAGGTTTAAGGGATTCTTCCTTCAGCTAAAACATGCACGTGGAACCCAGAGTATGATCAACCGTGTGATCGGGAGACGTGTTCCAATATGTCTCAGTTCTCGTCCCCTGGTACTCGGGTGCAACATTCCAGACGCTTTACTAACACTCTCCCGACTTGGAGAGTCAGTGCCTTTAACCTCCTGTTTGGCCCAGTTTGCAATTTCTGCGGAAGATGAACAGGAATAGGGAGAACCAATGAGAGACTAGCTGGAGGTGTCTGGACGGGCAAATTTAACTCTCATTTCCCACCAGGAAGAGGAATTAACCAAAGGCTCAGCGTGCCGTGCCGGAACCAGATTAGGGCCTGAAGCAATGCTGCGGTGTTCCGGCCAGCTCCCATGAAAGCGAGTTGAAAAAAGGAGCTCAGGGGCACTGTAATTCACAAACCTGCAGAGTTATAAATGACAGCTATCGTCCAAAAATATACTGAAGTAAGGCTGCCAAGAGGACTTGAAAGCGGGGCAGAATTGCAGGAAACCGATTTCAGCAGGTAGACCGGAATTGCATTTAAAGCATAGGAAAAGAGGCAGAACGTCCACAATGATGCACTTGGCCAAAAAGGGCGTATGCGTTTTTTCCTGAATATATTCAGGAAAAAACGCATACGCCCTTTTTGGCCAACCAAGCAAGCTTGCAAAGGAAATCTGCACTACAATGAAGTCTCACCGCCCCCCCGGTCAAAAGGGCCATCTGAAAAAAGTGTAAAATCCAGAAAGGCAGGACAGGCCATGGAGAACTGGGAGCCTTGTTATGCTGATGGGCGGGATGTAAATTGCCAACAGCCACTCGGGAGAGGTGTATGGTGCTTCCTGAAACATCTAAAAAACATAGCAGCGGAGCCTAGGGCACTTCCACTTATGGTCCTATAGCTTAGGGAAATTAAAATCAAAAAGACACAGCCACCCCAAAGTTTGGGATGGCTCTGTTTACAAGAACCTCGTTTACGGTACAAGTTCAATATCGCAGGAAGTGAAAAATGGATAAAGAAGTTGTGGTACTTACGTACAATGCAATATCACTCAGCAATGAAATCTATGTCATCAGGCCCGTAGCAGTATAATGAGTGGATTCAGGTATGATGATTCTAACTGAAATAAGTCACACAGAAAAAGAAACATCATAAGATATCACTAATACACGGGATGTAAACTTGGCTACACAGGAACTGGATTACAAAACAGAACAGGGTCTCAAATTTAGAAAACCAACTTATGCTTGCTTAAGGGGAAAGGTGAGTTGGGGTGCTGCATAAAACCAGAGATTTAAATGAGCACAGATAATGTTCCTTAAGCCAAATATAGAATAGACAAGAACTACTCCTTGCTCAACGAAATGGACTCAACACCGCATATTAAACGCCTAAGAATGTACCTGACTAGTAAGTATCTTAAAACCTATGGATTGCTATGTCTCTGAAAGAAAATCAAGCGTGTGTACAGGGACATAAACGCAGCAGTGATAGGATTGGAGAAGTTCGGTAAGCAAATGAAGACCCTTTGAAGTCATATTGCATGGTACCCATTCCACGGGTCTCAACTCTCCAGGTTTAAGGGATTCTTCCTTCAGCTAAAACATGCACGTGGAACCCAGAGTATGATCAACCGTGTGATCGGGAGACGTGTTCCAATATGTCTCAGTTCTCGTCCCCTGGTACTCGGGTGCAACATTCCAGACGCTTTACTAACACTCTCCCGACTTGGAGAGTCAGTGCCTTTAACCTCCTGTTTGGCCCATTTGCAATTTCTGAGGAAGATGAACAGGAATAGGGAGAACCAATGAGATTCTAGGTGGAGGTGTCTGGACGGGCAAATTTAACTCTCATTTCCCACCAGGAAGAGGAATTAACCAAAGGCTCAGCGTGCCATGCCGGAACCAGATTAGGGCCTGAAGCAATCCTGCGGTGTTGCGGCCAGCTCACAAGAAAGCGAGTTGAAGAAAGGAGCTCAGGGGCACTGTAATTCACAAACCTGCAGAGTTATAAATGACAGCTATCGTCCAAAAATATACTGAAGTAAGGCTGCCAAGAGGACTTGAAAGCGGGGCAGAATTGCAGGAAACCGATTTCAGGAGGTAGACTGGAATTGCATTTAAAGCATAGGAAAAGAGGCAGAACGTCCACAATGATGCACTTGGCCAAAAAGGGCGTATGCGTTTTTTCCTGAATATATTCAGGAAAAAACGCATACGCACTTTTTGGCCAACCAAGCAAGCTTGCAAAGGAAATCTGCACTACAATGAAGTCTCACTTCCCCCCGGTCAAAAGGGCCATCTGAAAAAAGTGTAAAATCCAGAAAGGCAGGACAGGCCATGGAGAACTGGGAGCCTTGTTATGCTGATGGGCGGGATGTAAATTGCCAACAGTCACTTGGGAGAAGTGTATGGTGTTTCCTGAAACATCTAAAAAACAAAGCCACAGAGCCTAGGGCACTTCCACTTATGGTCCTATAGCTTAGGGAAATTAAAATCAAAAAGACACAGCCACCCCAAAATTTGGGACGGCTCTGTTTACAAGAACCCCGTTTATGGTACAAGTTCAATATCGCAGAAATTGAAAAATGAATAAAGAAGTTGTGGTACTTACGTACAATGCAATATCACTCAGCAATAAAACCTATGTTATCAGGCCCGTAGAAGCATAATGAGTGGATTCAGGTATGATGATTCTAAGTGAAATAAGTCACACAGAAAAAGAAACATCATAAGATATCACTAATACACGGAATGTAAAATTGGCTACACAGGAACTGGATTACAAAACACAACAGGGTCTCAAATGTAGAAAACCAACTTATGCTTGCTTAAGGGGGAAGGTGAGTTGGGGTGCTGCATAAACCAGAGATTGAAATGAGCACAGATAAAGTTCCTTAAGCCAAACATGGAATAGACAAGAACTACTCCTTGCTCAACGAAATGGACTCAACACCCCATATTAAACGCCTAAGAATGTACCTGACTAGTAAGTATCTTAAAACCTATGGATTGCTATGTCTCTGAAAGAAAATCAAGCGTGTGTACAGGGGCATAAACGCAGCAGTGATACGATTGGAGAGGTTCGGTGATCAAATGAAGACCCTTTGAAGTCATATTGCATGGTACCCATTCCACGGGTCTCAACTCTCCAGGTTTAAGGGATTCTTCCTTCAGCTAAAACATGCACGTGGAACCCAGAGTATGATCAACCGTGTGATCGGGAGACGTGTTCCAATATGTCTCAGTTCTCGTCCCCTGGTACTCGGGTGCAACATTCCAGACGCTTTACTAACACTCTCCCGACTTGGAGAGTCAGTGCCTTTAACCTCCTGTTTGGCCCAGTTTGCAATTTCTGCGGAAGATGAACAGGAATAGGGAGAACCAATGAGAGACTAGCTGGAGGTGTCTGGACGGGCAAATTTAACTCTCATTTCCCACCAGGAAGAGGAATTAACCAAAGGCTCAGCGTTCCGTGCCGGAACCAGATTAGGGCCTGAAGCAATGCTGCGGTGTTCCGGCCAGCTCCCATGAAAGCGAGTTGAAAAAAGGAGCTCAGGGGCACTGTAATTCACAAACCTGCAGAGTTATAAATGACAGCTATCGTCCAAAAATATACTGAAGTAAGGCTGCCAAGAGGACTTGAAAGCGGGGCAGAATTGCAGGAAACCGATTTCAGCAGGTAGACCGGAATTGCATTTAAAGCCTAGGAAAAGAGGCAGAACGTCCACAATGATGCACTTGGCCAAAAAGGGCGTATGCGTTTTTTCCTGAATATATTCAGGAAAAAACGCATACGCCCTTTTTGGCCAACCAAGCAAGCTTGCAAAGGAAATCTGCACTACAATGAAGTCTCACTTCCCCCCGGTCAAAAGGGCCATCTGAAAAAAGTGTAAAATCCAGAAAGGCAGGACAGGCCATGGAGAACTGGGAGCCTTGTTATGCTGATGGGCGGGATGTAAATTGCCAACAGCCACTCGGGAGAGGTGTATGGTGCTTCCTGAAACATCTAAAAAACATAGCAGCGGAGCCTAGGGCACTTCCACTTATGGTCCTATAGCTTAGGGAAATTAAAATCAAAAAGACACAGCCACCCCAAAGTTTGGGACGGCTCTGTTTACAAGAACCTCGTTTACGGTACAAGTTCAATATCGCAGGAAGTGAAAAATGGATAAAGAAGTTGTGGTACTTACGTACAATGCAATATCACTCAGCAATGAAATCTATGTCATCAGGCCCGTAGCAGTATAATGAGTGGATTCAGGTATGATGATTCTAACTGAAATAAGTCACACAGAAAAAGAAACATCATAAGATATCACTAATACACGGGATGTAAACTTGGCTACACAGGAACTGGATTACAAAACAGAACAGGGTCTCAAATTTAGAAAACCAACTTATGCTTGCTTAAG
Source organism: Leucopleurus acutus (assembly GCF_964270905.1). Lineage (NCBI taxonomy): Eukaryota > Metazoa > Chordata > Mammalia > Artiodactyla > Delphinidae > Leucopleurus > Leucopleurus acutus. The sequence goes on from NW_028139217.1 coordinate 1,323,996, forward strand.
GGGAAAGGTGAGTTGGGGTGCTGCATAAAACCAGAGATTTAAATGAGCACAGATAATGTTCCTTAAGCCAAATATAGAATAGACAAGAACTACTCCTTGCTCAACGAAATGGACTCAACACCGCATATTAAAGGCCTAAGAATGTACCTGACTAGTAAGTATCTTAAAACCTATGGATTGCTATGTCTCTGAAAGAAAATCAAGCGTGTGTACAGGGACATAAACGCAGCAGTGATAGGATTGGAGAAGTTCGGTAAGCAAATGAAGACCCTTTGAAGTCATATTGCATGGTACCCATTCCACGGGTCTCAACTCTCCAGGTTTAAGGGATTCTTCCTTCAGCTAAAACATGCACGTGGAACCCAGAGTATGATCAACCGTGTGATCGGGAGACGTGTTCCAATATGTCTCAGTTCTCGTCCCCTGGTACTCGGGTGCAACATTCCAGACGCTTTACTAACACTCTCCCGACTTGGAGAGTCAGTGCCTTTAACCTCCTGTTTGGCCCATTTGCAATTTCTGAGGAAGATGAACAGGAATAGGGAGAACCAATGAGATTCTAGGTGGAGGTGTCTGGACGGGCAAATTTAACTCTCATTTCCCACCAGGAAGAGGAATTAACCAAAGGCTCAGCGTGCCGTGCCGGAACCAGATTAGGGCCTGAAGCAATCCTGCGGTGTTGCGGCCAGCTCACAAGAAAGCGAGTTGAAGAAAGGAGCTCAGGGGCACTGTAATTCACAAACCTGCAGAGTTATAAATGACAGCTATCGTCCAAAAATATACTGAAGTAAGGCTGCCAAGAGGACTTGAAAGCGGGGCAGAATTGCAGGAAACCGATTTCAGGAGGTAGACTGGAATTGCATTTAAAGCATAGGAAAAGAGGCAGAACGTCCACAATGATGCACTTGGCCAAAAAGGGCGTATGCGTTTTTTCCTGAATATATTCAGGAAAAAACGCATACGCCCTTTTTGGCCAACCAAGCAAGCTTGCAAAGGAAATCTGCACTACAATGAAGTCTCACTTCCCCCCGGTCAAAAGGGCCATCTGAAAAAAGTGTAAAATCCAGAAAGGCAGGACAGGCCATGGAGAACTGGGAGCCTTGTTATGCTGATGGGCGGGATGTAAATTGCCAACAGCCACTTGGGAGAAGTGTATGGTGTTTCCTGAAACATCTAAAAAACAAAGCCACAGAGCCTAGGGCACTTCCACTTATGGTCCTATAGCTTAGGGAAATTAAAATCAAAAAGACACAGCCACCCCAAAATTTGGGACGGCTCTGTTTACAAGAACCCCGTTTATGGTACAAGTTCAATATCGCAGAAATTGAAAAATGAATAAAGAAGTTGTGGTACTTACGTACAATGCAATATCACTCAGCAATAAAATCTATGTTATCAGGCCCGTAGAAGCATAATGAGTGGATTCAGGTATGATGATTCTAAGTGAAATAAGTCACACAGAAAAAGAAACATCATAAGATATCACTAATACACGGAATGTAAACTTGGCTACACAGGAACTGGATTACAAAACACAACAGTGTCTCAAATGTAGAAAACCAACTTATGCTTGCTCAAGGGGGAAGGTGAGTTGGGGTGCTACATAAACCAGAGATTGAAATGAGCACAGATAAAGTTCCTTAAGCCAAACATGGAATAGACAAGAACTACTCCTTGCTCAACGAAATGGACTCAACACCCCATATTAAACGCCTAAGAATGTACCTGACTAGTAAGTATCTTAAAACCTATGGATTGCTATGTCTCTGAAAGAAAATCAAGCGTGTGTACAGGGGCATAAACGCAGCAGTGATACGATTGGAGAGGTTCGGTGATCAAATGAAGACCCTTTGAAATCATATTGCATGGTACCCATTCCACGGGTCTCAACTCTCCAGGTTTAAGGGATTCTTCCTTCAGCTAAAACATGCACGTGGAACCCAGAGTATGATCAACCGTGTGATCGGGAGACGTGTTCCAATATGTCTCAGTTCTCGTCCCCTGGTACTCGGGTGCAACATTCCAGACGCTTTACTAACACTCTCCCGACTTGGAGAGTCAGTGCCTTTAACCTCCTGTTTGGCCCAGTTTGCAATTTCTGCGGAAGATGAACAGGAATAGGGAGAACCAATGAGAGACTAGCTGGAGGTGTCTGGACGGGCAAATTTAACTCTCATTTCCCACCAGGAAGAGGAATTAACCAAAGGCTCAGCGTGCCGTGCCGGAACCAGATTAGGGTCTGAAGCAATGCTGCGGTGTTCCGGCCAGCTCCCATGAAAGCGAGTTGAAAAAAGGAGCTCAGGGGCACTGTAATTCACAAACCTGCAGAGTTATAAATGACAGCTATCGTCCAAAAATATACTGAAGTAAGGCTGCCAAGAGGACTTGAAAGCGGGGCAGAATTGCAGGAAACCGATTTCAGCAGGTAGACCGGAATTGCATTTAAAGCACAGGAAAAGAGGCAGAACGTCCACAATGATGCACTTGGCCAAAAAGGGCGTATGCGTTTTTTCCTGAATATATTCAGGAAAAAACGCATACGCCCTTTTTGGCCAACCAAGCAAGCTTGCAAAGGAAATCTGCACTACAATGAAGTCTCACTTCCCCCCGGTCAAAAGGGCCACCTGAAAAAAGTGTAAAATCCAGAAAGGCAGGACAGGCCATGGAGAACTGGGAGCCTTGTTATGCTGATGGGCGGGATGTAAATTGCCAACAGCCACTCCAGAGAAGTGTATGGTGATTCCTGAAACATCTAAAAAACAAAGCAACAGAGCCTAGGGCACTTCCACTTATGGTCCTATAGCTTAGGGAAATTAAAATCAAAAAGACACAGCCACCCCAAAGTTTGGGACGGCTCTGTTTACAAGAACCTCGTTTACGGTACAAGTTCAATATCGCAGAAAGTGAAAAATGGATAAAGAAGTTGTGGTACTTACGTACAATGCAATATCACTCAGCAATGAAATCTATGTCATCAGGCCCGTAGCAGCATAATGAGTGGATTCAGGTATGATGATTCTAACTGAAATAAGTCACACAGAAAAAGAAACATCATAAGATATCACAAATACACGGAATGTAAACTTGGCTACACAGGAACTGGATTACAAAACAGAACAGGGTCTCAAATGTAGAAAACCAACTTATGCTTGCTTAAGGGGGAAGGTGAGTTGGGGTGCTGCATAAAACCAGAGATTGAAATGAGCACAGATAAAGTTCCTTAAGCCAAATATGGAATAGACAAGAGCTACTCCTTGCTCAACGAAATGGACTCAACACACCGTATTAAACGCCTAAGAATGTACCTGACTAGTAAGTATCTTAAAACCTATGGATGGCTATATCTACGAAAGAGAATCAAGCGTGTGTACAGGGGCATAAACGCAGCAGTGATAGGATTGGAGAGGTTCGTTGAGCAAATGAAGACCCTTTGAAGTCATATTGCATGGTACCCATTCCACGGGTCTCAACTCTCCAGGTTTAAGGGATTCTTCCTTCAGCTAAAACATGCATGTGGAACTCAGCGTATGATCAACCATGTGATCGGGAGACGTGTTCCAATATGTCTCAGTTCTCGTCCCCTGGTACTCGGGTGTAACATTCCAGACGCTTTACTAACACTCTCCCGACTTGGAGAGTCAGTGCCTTTAACCTCCTGTTTGGCCCAGTTTGCAATTGCTCCGGAAGATGAACAGGAATAGGGAGAACCAATGAGAGACTAGCTGGAGGTGTCTGGACGGGCAAATTTAACTCTCATTTCCCACCAGGAAGAGGAATTAACCAAAGGCTCAGCGTGCCGTGCCGGAACCAGGTTAGGGCCTGAAGCAATGCTGCGGTGTTCCGGCCAGCTCCCATGAAAGCGAGTTGAAAAAAGGAGCTCAGGGGCACTGTAATTCACAAACCTGCAGAGTTATAAATGACAGCTATCGTCCAAAAATATACTGAAGTAAGGCTGCCAAGAGGACTTGAAAGCGGGGCAGAATTGCAGGAAACCGATTTCAGCAGGTAGACCGGAATTGCATTTAAAGCATAGGAAAAGAGGCAGAACGTCCACAATGATGCACTTGGCCAAAAAGGGCGTATGCGTTTTTTCCTGAATATATTCAGGAAAAAACGCATACGCCCTTTTTGGCCAACCAAGCAAGCTTGCAAAGGAAATCTGCACTACAATGAAGTCTCACTTCCCCCCGGTCAAAAGGGCCATCTGAAAAAAGTGTAAAATCCAGAAAGGCAGGACAGGCCATGGAGAACTGGGAGCCTTGTTATGCTGATGGGCGGGATGTAAATTGCCAACAGCCACTCGGGAGAGGTGTATGGTGCTTCCTGAAACATCTAAAAAACATAGCAGCGGAGCCTAGGGCACTTCCACTTATGGTCCTATAGCTTAGGGAAATTAAAATCAAAAAGACACAGCCACCCCAAAGTTTGGGACGGCTCTGTTTACAAGAACCTCGTTTACGGTACAAGTTCAATATCGCAGGAAGTGAAAAATGGATAAAGAAGTTGTGGTACTTACGTACAATGCAATATCACTCAGCAATGAAATCTATGTCATCAGGCCCGTAGCAGTATAATGAGTGGATTCAGGTATGATGATTCTAACTGAAATAAGTCACACAGAAAAAGAAACATCATAAGATATCACTAATACACGGGATGTAAACTTGGCTACACAGGAACTGGATTACAAAACAGAACAGGGTCTCAAATTTAGAAAACCAACTTATGCTTGCTTAAGGGGAAAGGTGAGTTGGGGTGCTGCATAAAACCAGAGATTTAAATGAGCACAGATAATGTTCCTTAAGCCAAATATAGAATAGACAAGAACTACTCCTTGCTCAACGAAATGGACTCAACACCGCATATTAAACGCCTAAGAATGTACCTGACTAGTAAGTATCTTAAAACCTATGGATTGCTATGTCTCTGAAAGAAAATCAAGCGTGTGTACAGGGACATAAACGCAGCAGTGATAGGATTGGAGAAGTTCGGTAAGCAAATGAAGACCCTTTGAAGTCATATTGCATGGTACCCATTCCACGGGTCTCAACTCTCCAGGTTTAAGGGATTCTTCCTTCAGCTAAAACATGCACGTGGAACCCAGAGTATGATCAACCGTGTGATCGGGAGACGTGTTCCAATATGTCTCAGTTCTCGTCCCCTGGTACTCGGGTGCAACATTCCAGACGCTTTACTAACACTCTCCCGACTTGGAGAGTCAGTGCCTTTAACCTCCTGTTTGGCCCATTTGCAATTTCTGAGGAAGATGAACAGGAATAGGGAGAACCAATGAGATTCTAGGTGGAGGTGTCTGGACGGGCAAATTTAACTCTCATTTCCCACCAGGAATAGGAATTAACCAAAGGCTCAGCGTGCCGTGCCGGAACCAGATTAGGGCCTGAAGCAATCCTGCGGTGTTGCGGCCAGCTCACAAGAAAGCGAGTTGAAGAAAGGAGCTCAGGGGCACTGTAATTCACAAACCTGCAGAGTTATAAATGACAGCTATCGTCCAAAAATATACTGAAGTAAGGCTGCCAAGAGGACTTGAAAGCGGGGCAGAATTGCAGGAAACCGATTTCAGGAGGTAGACTGGAATTGCATTTAAAGCATAGGAAAAGAGGCAGAACGTCCACAATGATGCACTTGGCCAAAAAGGGCGTATGCGTTTTTTCCTGAATATATTCAGGAAAAAACGCATACGCACTTTTTGGCCAACCAAGCAAGCTTGCAAAGGAAATCTGCACTACAATGAAGTCTCACTTCCCCCAGGTCAAAAGGGCCATCTGAAAAAAGTGTAAAATCCAGAAAGGCAGGACAGGCCATGGAGAACTGGGAGCCTTGTTATGCTGATGGGCGGGATGTAAATTGCCAACAGCCACTTGGGAGAAGTGTATGGTGTTTCCTGAAACATCTAAAAAACAAAGCCACAGAGCCTAGGGCACTTCCACTTATGGTCCTATAGCTTAGGGAAATTAAAATCAAAAAGACACAGCCACCCCAAAATTTGGGACGGCTCTGTTTACAAGAACCCCGTTTATGGTACAAGTTCAATATCGCAGAAATTGAAAAATGAATAAAGAAGTTGTGGTACTTACGTACAATGCAATATCACTCAGCAATAAAATCTATGTTATCAGGCCCGTAGAAGCATAATGAGTGGATTCAGGTATGATGATTCTAAGTGAAATAAGTCACACAGAAAAAGAAACATCATAAGATATCACTAATACACGGAATGTAAACTTGGCTACACAGGAACTGGATTACAAAACACAACAGGGTCTCAAATGTAGAAAACCAACTTATGCTTGCTTAAGGGGGAAGGTGAGTTGGGGTGCTGCATAAACCAGAGATTGAAATGAGCACAGATAAAGTTCCTTAAGCCAAACATGGAATAGACAAGAACTACTCCTTGCTCAACGAAATGGACTCAACACCCCATATTAAACGCCTAAGAATGTACCTGACTAGTAAGTATCTTAAAACCTATGGATTGCTATGTCTCTGAAAGAAAATCAAGCGTGTGTACAGGGGCATAAACGCAGCAGTGATACGATTGGAGAGGTTCGGTGATCAAATGAAGACCCTTTGAAGTCATATTGCATGGTACCCATTCCACGGGTCTCAACTCTCCAGGTTTAAGGGATTCTTCCTTCAGCTAAAACATGCACGTGGAACCCAGAGTATGATCAACCGTGTGATCGGGAGACGTGTTCCAATATGTCTCAGTTCTCGTCCCCTGGTACTCGGGTGCAACATTCCAGACGCTTTACTAACACTCTCCCGACTTGGAGAGTCAGTGCCTTTAACCTCCTGTTTGGCCCAGTTTGCAATTTCTGCGGAAGATGAACAGGAATAGGGAGAACCAATGAGAGACTAGCTGGAGGTGTCTGGACGGGCAAATTTAACTCTCATTTCCCACCAGGAAGAGGAATTAACCAAAGGCTCAGCGTGCCGTGCCGGAACCAGATTAGGGCCTGAAGCAATGCTGCGGTGTTCCGGCCAGCTCCCATGAAAGCGAGTTGAAAAAAGGAGCTCAGGGGCACTGTAATTCACAAACCTGCAGAGTTATAAATGACAGCTATCGTCCAAAAATATACTGAAGTAAGGCTGCCAAGAGGACTTGAAAGCGGGGCAGAATTGCAGGAAACCGATTTCAGCAGGTAGACCGGAATTGCATTTAAAGCATAGGAAAAGAGGCAGAACGTCCACAATGATGCACTTGGCCAAAAAGGGCGTATGCGTTTTTTCCTGAATATATTCAGGAAAAAACGCATACGCCCTTTTTGGCCAACCAAGCAAGCTTGCAAAGGAAATCTGCACTACAATGAAGTCTCACTTCCCCCCGGTCAAAAGGGCCATCTGAAAAAAGTGTAAAATCCAGAAAGGCAGGACAGGCCATGGAGAACTGGGAGCCTTGTTATGCTGATGGGCGGGATGTAAATTGCCAACAGCCACTCGGGAGAGGTGTATGGTGCTTCCTGAAACATCTAAAAAACATAGCAGCGGAGCCTAGGGCACTTCCACTTATGGTCCTATAGCTTAGGGAAATTAAAATCAAAAAGACACAGCCACCCCAAAGTTTGGGACGGCTCTGTTTACAAGAACCTCGTTTACGGTACAAGTTCAATATCGCAGGAAGTGAAAAATGGATAAAGAAGTTGTGGTACTTACGTACAATGCAATATCACTCAGCAATGAAATCTATGTCATCAGGCCCGTAGCAGTATAATGAGTGGATTCAGGTATGATGATTCTAACTGAAATAAGTCACACAGAAAAAGAAACATCATAAGATATCACTAATACACGGGATGTAAACTTGGCTACACAGGAACTGGATTACAAAACAGAACAGGGTCTCAAATTTAGAAAACCAACTTATGCTTGCTTAAGGGGAAAGGTGAGTTGGGGTGCTGCATAAAACCAGAGATTTAAATGAGCACAGATAAAGTTCCTTAAGCCAAACATGGAATAGACAAGAACTACTCCTTGCTCAACGAAATGGACTCAACACCCCATATTAAACGCCTAAGAATGTACCTGACTAGTAAGTATCTTAAAACCTATGGATTGCTATGTCTCTGAAAGAAAATCAAGCGTGTGTACAGGGGCATAAACGCAGCAGTGATACGATTGGAGAGGTTCGGTGATCAAATGAAGACCCTTTGAAGTCATATTGCATGGTACCCATTCCACGGGTCTCAACTCTCCAGGTTTAAGGGATTCTTCCTTCAGCTAAAACATGCACGTGGAACCCAGAGTATGATCAACCGTGTGATCGGGAGACGTGTTCCAATATGTCTCAGTTCTCGTCCCCTGGTACTCGGGTGCAACATTCCAGACGCTTTACTAACACTCTCCCGACTTGGAGAGTCAGTGCCTTTAACCTCCTGTTTGGCCCAGTTTGCAATTTCTGCGGAAGATGAACAGGAATAGGGAGAACCAATGAGAGACTAGCTGGAGGTGTCTGGACGGGCAAATTTAACTCTCATTTCCCACCAGGAAGAGGAATTAACCAAAGGCTCAGCGTGCCGTGCCGGAACCAGATTAGGGCCTGAAGCAATGCTGCGGTGTTCCGGCCAGCTCCCATGAAAGCGAGTTGAAAAAAGGAGCTCAGGGGCACTGTAATTCACAAACCTGCAGAGTTATAAATGACAGCTATCGTCCAAAAATATACTGAAGTAAGGCTGCCAAGAGGACTTGAAAGCGGGGCAGAATTGCAGGAAACCGATTTCAGCAGGTAGACCGGAATTGCATTTAAAGCATAGGAAAAGAGGCAGAACGTCCACAATGATGCACTTGGCCAAAAAGGGCGTATGCGTTTTTTCCTGAATATATTCAGGAAAAAACGCATACGCCCTTTTTGGCCAACCAAGCAAGCTTGCAAAGGAAATCTGCACTACAATGAAGTCTCACTTCCCCCCGGTCAAAAGGGCCATCTGAAAAAAGTGTAAAATCCAGAAAGGCAGGACAGGCCATGGAGAACTGGGAGCCTTGTTATGCTGATGGGCGGGATGTAAATTGCCAACAGCCACTCGGGAGAGGTGTATGGTGCTTCCTGAAACATCTAAAATACATAGCAGCGGAGCCTAGGGCACTTCCACTTATGGTCCTATAGCTTAGGGAAATTAAAATCAAAAAGACACAGCCACCCCAAAGTTTGGGACGGCTCTGTTTACAAGAACCTCGTTTACGGTACAAGTTCAATATCGCAGGAAGTGAAAAATGGATAAAGAAGTTGTGGTACTTACGTACAATGCAATATCACTCAGCAATGAAATCTATGTCATCAGGCCCGTAGCAGTATAATGAGTGAATTCAGGTATGATGATTCTAACTGAAATAAGTCACACAGAAAAAGAAACATCATAAGATATCACTAATACACGGGATGTAAACTTGGCTACACAGGAACTGGATTACAAAACAGAACAGGGTCTCAAATTTAGAAAACCAACTTATGCTTGCTTAAGGGGAAAGGTGAGTTGGGGTGCTGCATAAAACCAGAGATTTAAATGAGCACAGATAATGTTCCTTAAGCCAAATATAGAATAGACAAGAACTACTCCTTGCTCAACGAAATGGACTCAACACCGCATATTAAAGGCCTAAGAATGTACCTGACTAGTAAGTATCTTAAAACCTATGGATTGCTATGTCTCTGAAAGAAAATCAAGCGTGTGTACAGGGACATAAACGCAGCAGTGATAGGATTGGAGAAGTTCGGTAAGCAAATGAAGACCCTTTGAAGTCATATTGCATGGTACCCATTCCACGGGTCTCAACTCTCCAGGTTTAAGGGATTCTTCCTTCAGCTAAAACATGCACGTGGAACCCAGAGTATGATCAACCGTGTGATCGGGAGACGTGTTCCAATATGTCTCAGTTCTCGTCCCCTGGTACTCGGGTGCAACATTCCAGACGCTTTACTAACACTCTCCCGACTTGGAGAGTCAGTGCCTTTAACCTCCTGTTTGGCCCATTTGCAATTTCTGAGGAAGATGAACAGGAATAGGGAGAACCAATGAGATTCTAGGTGGAGGTGTCTGGACGGGCAAATTTAACTCTCATTTCCCACCAGGAAGAGGAATTAACCAAAGGCTCAGCGTGCCGTGCCGGAACCAGATTAGGGCCTGAAGCAATCCTGCGGTGTTGCGGCCAGCTCACAAGAAAGCGAGTTGAAGAAAGGAGCTCAGGGGCACTGTAATTCACAAACCTGCAGAGTTATAAATGACAGCTATCGTCCAAAAATATACTGAAGTAAGGCTGCCAAGAGGACTTGAAAGCGGGGCAGAATTGCAGGAAACCGATTTCAGGAGGTAGACTGGAATTGCATTTAAAGCATAGGAAAAGAGGCAGAACGTCCACAATGATGCACTTGGCCAAAAAGGGCGTATGCGTTTTTTTCCTGAATCAGGAAAAAACGCATACGCCCTTTTTGGCCAACCAAGCAAGCTTGCAAAGGAAATCTGCACTACAATGAAGTCTCACTTCCCCCCGGTCAAAAGGGCCATCTGAAAAAAGTGTAAAATCCAGAAAGGCAGGACAGGCCATGGAGAACTGGGAGCCTTGTTATGCTGATGGGCGGGATGTAAATTGCCAACAGCCACTTGGGAGAAGTGTATGGTGTTTCCTGAAACATCTAAAAAACAAAGCCACAGAGCCTAGGGCACTTCCACTTATGGTCCTATAGCTTAGGGAAATTAAAATCAAAAAGTCACAGCCACCCCAAAATTTGGGACAGCTCTGTTTACAAGAACCCCGTTTATGGTACAAGTTCAATATCGCAGAAATTGAAAAATGAATAAAGAAGTTGTGGTACTTACGTACAATGCAATATCACTCAGCAATAAAATCTATGTTATCAGGCCCGTAGAAGCATAATGAGTGGATTCAGGTATGATGATTCTAAGTGAAATAAGTCACACAGAAAAAGAAACATCATAAGATATCACTAATACACGGAATGTAAACTTGGCTACACAGGAACTGGATTACAAAACACAACAGGGTCTCAAATGTAGAAAACCAACTTATGCTTGCTTAAGGGGGAAGGTGAGTTGGGGTGCTACATAAACCAGAGATTGAAATGAGCACAGATAAAGTTCCTTAAGCCAAACATGGAATAGACAAGAACTACTCCTTGCTCAACGAAATGGACTCAACACCCCATATTAAACGCCTAAGAATGTACCTGACTAGTAAGTATCTTAAAACCTATGGATTGCTATGTCTCTGAAAGAAAATCAAGCGTGTGTACAGGGGCATAAACGCAGCAGTGATACGATTGGAGAGGTTCGGTGATCAAATGAAGACCCTTTGAAATCATATTGCATGGTACCCATTCCACGGGTCTCAACTCTCCAGGTTTAAGGGATTCTTCCTTCAGCTAAAACATGCACATGGAACCCAGAGTATGATCAACCGTGTGATCGGGAGACGTGTTCCAATATGTCTCAGTTCTCGTCCCCTGGTACTCGGGTGCAACATTCCAGACGCTTTACTAACACTCTCCCGACTTGGAGAGTCAGTGCCTTTAACCTCCTGTTTGGCCCAGTTTGCAATTTCTGCGGAAGATGAACAGGAATAGGGAGAACCAATGAGAGACTAGCTGGAGGTGTCTGGACGGGCAAATTTAACTCTCATTTCCCACCAGGAAGAGGAATTAACCAAAGGCTCAGCGTGCCGTGCCGGAACCAGATTAGGGTCTGAAGCAATGCTGCGGTGTTCCGGCCAGCTCCCATGAAAGCGAGTTGAAAAAAGGAGCTCAGGGGCACTGTAATTCACAAACCTGCAGAGTTATAAATGACAGCTATCGTCCAAAAATATACTGAAGTAAGGCTGCCAAGAGGACTTGAAAGCGGGGCAGAATTGCAGGAAACCGATTTCAGCAGGTAGACCGGAATTGCATTTAAAGCACAGGAAAAGAGGCAGAACGTCCACAATGATGCACTTGGCCAAAAAGGGCGTATGCGTTTTTTCCTGAATATATTCAGGAAAAAACGCATACGTCCTTTTTGGCCAACCAAGCAAGCTTGCAAAGGAAATCTGCACTACAATGAAGTCTCACTTCCCCCCGGTCAAAAGGGCCACCTGAAAAAAGTGTAAAATCCAGAAAGGCAGGACAGGCCATGGAGAACTGGGAGCCTTGTTATGCTGATGGGCGGGATGTAAATTGCCAACAGCCACTCGGGAGAGGTGTACGGTGCTTCCTGAAACATCTAAAAAACATAGCAGCGGAGCCTAGGGCACTTCCACTTATGGTCCTATAGCTTAGGGAAATTAAAATCAAAAAGACACAGCCACCCCAAAGTTTGGGACGGCTCTGTTTACAAGAACCTCGTTTACGGTACAAGTTCAATATCGCAGGAAGTGAAAAATGGATAAAGAAGTTGTGGTACTTACGTACAATGCAATATCACTCAGCAATGAAATCTATGTCATCAGGCCCGTAGCAGTATAATGAGTGGATTCAGGTATGATGATTCTAACTGAAATAAGTCACACAGAAAAAGAAACATCATAAGATATCACTAATACACGGGATGTAAACTTGGCTACACAGGAACTGGATTACAAAACAGAACAGGGTCTCAAATTTAGAAAACCAACTTATGCTTGCTTAAGGGGAAAGGTGAGTTGGGGTGCTGCATAAAACCAGAGATTTAAATGAGCACAGATAATGTTCCTTAAGCCAAATATAGAATAGACAAGAACTACTCCTTGCTCAACGAAATGGACTCAACACCGCATATTAAACGCCTAAGAATGTACCTGACTAGTAAGTATCTTAAAACCTATGGATTGCTATGTCTCTGAAAGAAAATCAAGCGTGTGTACAGGGACATAAACGCAGCAGTGATAGGATTGGAGAAGTTCGGTAAGCAAATGAAGACCCTTTGAAGTCATATTGCATGGTACCCATTCCACGGGTCTCAACTCTCCAGGTTTAAGGGATTCTTCCTTCAGCTAAAACATGCACGTGGAACCCAGAGTATGATCAACCGTGTGATTGGGAGACGTGTTCCAATATGTCTCAGTTCTCGTCCCCTGGTACTCGGGTGCAACATTCCAGACGCTTTACTAACACTCTCCCGACTTGGAGAGTCAGTGCCTTTAACCTCCTGTTTGGCCCATTTGCAATTTCTGAGGAAGATGAACAGGAATAGGGAGAACCAATGAGATTCTAGGTGGAGGTGTCTGGACGGGCAAATTTAACTCTCATTTCCCACCAGGAAGAGGAATTAACCAAAGGCTCAGCGTGCCGTGCCGGAACCAGATTAGGGCCTGAAGCAATCCTGCGGTGTTGCGGCCAGCTCACAAGAAAGCGAGTTGAAGAAAGGAGCTCAGGGGCACTGTAATTCACAAACCTGCAGAGTTATAAATGACAGCTATCGTCCAAAAATATACTGAAGTAAGGCTGCCAAGAGGACTTGAAAGCGGGGCAGAATTGCAGGAAACCGATTTCAGGAGGTAGACTGGAATTGCATTTAAAGCATAGGAAAAGAGGCAGAACGTCCACAATGATGCACTTGGCCAAAAAGGGCGTATGCGTTTTTTCCTGAATATATTCAGGAAAAAACGCATACGCCCTTTTTGGCCAACCAAGCAAGCTTGCAAAGGAAATCTGCACTACAATGAAGTCTCACTTCCCCCCGGTCAAAAGGGCCATCTGAAAAAAGTGTAAAATCCAGAAAGGCAGGACAGGCCATGGAGAACTGGGAGCCTTGTTATGCTGATGGGCGGGATGTAAATTGCCAACAGCCACTTGGGAGAAGTGTATGGTGTTTCCTGAAACATCTAAAAAACAAAGCCACAGAGCCTAGGGCACTTCCACTTATGGTCCTATAGCTTAGGGAAATTAAAATCAAAAAGACACAGCCACCCCAAAATTTGGGACGGCTCTGTTTACAAGAACCCCGTTTATGGTACAAGTTCAATATCGCAGAAATTGAAAAATGAATAAAGAAGTTGTGGTACTTACGTACAATGCAATATCACTCAGCAATAAAATCTATGTTATCAGGCCCGTAGAAGCATAATGAGTGGATTCAGGTATGATGATTCTAAGTGAAATAAGTCACACAGAAAAAGAAACATCATAAGATATCACTAATACACGGAATGTAAACTTGGCTACACAGGAACTGGATTACAAAACACAACAGGGTCTCAAATGTAGAAAACCAACTTATGCTTGCTTAAGGGGGAAGGTGAGTTGGGGTGCTACATAAACCAGAGATTGAAATGAGCACAGATAAAGTTCCTTAAGCCAAACATGGAATAGACAAGAACTACTCCTTGCTCAACGAAATGGACTCAACACCCCATATTAAACGCCTAAGAATGTACCTGACTAGTAAGTATCTTAAAACCTATGGATTACTATGTCTCTGAAAGAAAATCAAGCGTGTGTACAGGGGCATAAACGCAGCAGTGATACGATTGGAGAGGTTCGGTGATCAAATGAAGACCCTTTGAAATCATATTGCATGGTACCCATTCCACGGGTCTCAACTCTCCAGGTTTAAGGGATTCTTCCTTCAGCTAAAACATGCACGTGGAACCCAGAGTATGATCAACCGTGTGATCGGGAGACGTGTTCCAATATGTCTCAGTTCTCGTCCCCTGGTACTCGGGTGCAACATTCCAGACGCTTTACTAACACTCTCCCGACTTGGAGAGTCAGTGCCTTTAACCTCCTGTTTGGCCCAGTTTGCAATTTCTGCGGAAGATGAACAGGAATAGGGAGAACCAATGAGAGACTAGCTGGAGGTGTCTGGACGGGCAAATTTAACTCTCATTTCCCACCAGGAAGAGGAATTAACCAAAGGCTCAGCGTGCCGTGCCGGAACCAGATTAGGGTCTGAAGCAATGCTGCGGTGTTCCGGCCAGCTCCCATGAAAGCGAGTTGAAAAAAGGAGCTCAGGGGCACTGTAATTCACAAACCTGCAGAGTTATAAATGACAGCTATCGTCCAAAAATATACTGAAGTAAGGCTGCCAAGAGGACTTGAAAGCGGGGCAGAATTGCAGGAAACCGATTTCAGCAGGTAGACCGGAATTGCATTTAAAGCACAGGAAAAGAGGCAGAACGTCCACAATGATGCACTTGGCCAAAAAGGGCGTATGCGTTTTTTCCTGAATATATTCAGGAAAAAACGCATACGCCCTTTTTGGCCAACCAAGCAAGCTTGCAAAGGAAATCTGCACTACAATGAAGTCTCACTTCCCCCCGGTCAAAAGGGCCATCTGAAAAAAGTGTAAAATCCAGAAAGGCAGGACAGGCCATGGAGAACTGGGAGCCTTGTTATGCTGATGGGCGGGATGTAAATTGCCAACAGCCACTCCAGAGAAGTGTATGGTGATTCCTGAAACATCTAAAAAACAAAGCAACAGAGCCTAGGGCACTTCCACTTATGGTCCTATAGCTTAGGGAAATTAAAATCAAAAAGACACAGCCACCCCAAAGTTTGGGACGGCTCTGTTTACAAGAACCTCGTTTACGGTACAAGTTCAATATCGCAGAAAGTGAAAAATGGATAAAGAAGTTGTGGTACTTACGTACAATGCAATATCACTCAGCAATGAAATCTATGTCATCAGGCCCGTAGCAGCATAATGAGTGGATTCAGGTATGATGATTCTAACTGAAATAAGTCACACAGAAAAAGAAACATCATAAGATATCACAAATACACGGAATGTAAACTTGGCTACACAGGAACTGGATTACAAAACAGAACAGGGTCTCAAATGTAGAAAACCAACTTATGCTTGCTTAAGGGGGAAGGTGAGTTGGGGTGCTGCATAAAACCACAGATTGAAATGAGCACAGATAAAGTTCCTTAAGCCAAATATGGAATAGACAAGAGCTACTCCTTGCTCAACGAAATGGACTCAACACACCGTATTAAACGCCTAAGAATGTACCTGACTAGTAAGTATCTTAAAACCTATGGATGGCTATATCTACGAAAGAGAATCAAGCGTGTGTACAGGGGCATAAACGCAGCAGTGATAGGATTGGAGAGGTTCGGTGAGCAAATGAAGACCCTTTGAAGTCATATTGCATGGTACCCATTCCACGGGTCTCAACTCTCCAGGTTTAAGGGATTCTTCCTTCAGCTAAAACATGCATGTGGAACTCAGCGTATGATCAACCATGTGATCGGGAGACGTGTTCCAATATGTCTCAGTTCTCGTCCCCTGGTACTCGGGTGTAACATTCCAGACGCTTTACTAACACTCTCCCGACTTGGAGAGTCAGTGCCTTTAACCTCCTGTTTGGCCCAGTTTGCAATTGCTCCGGAAGATGAACAGGAATAGGGAGAACCAATGAGATTCTAGGTGGAGGTGTCTGGACGGGCAAATTTAACTCTCATTTCCCACCAGGAAGAGGAATTAACCAAAGGCTCAGCGTGCCGTGCCGGAACCAGATTAGGGCCTGAAGCAATCCTGCGGTGTTGCGGCCAGCTCACAAGAAAGCGAGTTGAAGAAAGGAGCTCAGGGGCACTGTAATTCACAAACCTGCAGAGTTATAAATGACAGCTATCGTCCAAAAATATACTGAAGTAAGGCTGCCAAGAGGACTTGAAAGCGGGGCAGAATTGCAGGAAACCGATTTCAGGAGGTAGACTGGAATTGCATTTAAAGCATAGGAAAAGAGGCAGAACGTCCACAATGATGCACTTGTACAAAAAGGGCGTATGCGTTTTTTCCTGAATATATTCAGGAAAAAACGCATACGCCCTTTTTGGCCAACCAAGCAAGCTTGCAAAGGAAATCTGCACTACAATGAAGTCTCACTTCCCCCCGGTCAAAAGGGCCATCTGAAAAAAGTGTAAAATCCAGAAAGGCAGGACAGGCCATGGAGAACTGGGAGCCTTGTTATGCTGATGGGCGGGATGTAAATTGCCAACAGCCACTTGGGAGAAGTGTATGGTGTTTCCTGAAACATCTAAAAAACAAAGCCACAGAGCCTAGGGCACTTCCACTTATGGTCCTATAGCTTAGGGAAATTAAAATCAAAAAGACACAGCCACCCCAAAATTTGGGACGGCTCTGTTTACAAGAACCCCGTTTATGGTACAAGTTCAATATCGCAGAAATTGAAAAATGAATAAAGAAGTTGTGGTACTTACGTACAATGCAATATCACTCAGCAATAAAATCTATGTTATCAGGCCCGTAGAAGCATAATGAGTGGATTCAGGTATGATGATTCTAAGTGAAATAAGTCACACAGAAAAAGAAACATCATAAGATATCACTAATACACGGAATGTAAACTTGGCTACACAGGAACTGGATTACAAAACACAACAGGGTCTCAAATGTAGAAAACCAACTTATGCTTGCTTAAGGGGGAAGGTGAGTTGGGGTGCTACATAAACCAGAGATTGAAATGAGCACAGATAAAGTTCCTTAAGCCAAACATGGAATAGACAAGAACTACTCCTTGCTCAACGAAATGGACTCAACACCCCATATTAAACGCCTAAGAATGTACCTGACTAGTAAGTATCTTAAAACCTATGGATTGCTATGTCTCTGAAAGAAAATCAAGCGTGTGTACAGGGGCATAAACGCAGCAGTGATACGATTGGAGAGGTTCGGTGATCAAATGAAGACCCTTTGAAATCATATTGCATGGTACCCATTCCACGGGTCTCAACTCTCCAGGTTTAAGGGATTCTTCCTTCAGCTAAAACATGCACGTGGAACCCAGAGTATGATCAACCGTGTGATCGGGAGACGTGTTCCAATATGTCTCAGTTCTCGTCCCCTGGTACTCGGGTGCAACATTCCAGACGCTTTACTAACACTCTCCCGACTTGGAGAGTCAGTGCCTTTAACCTCCTGTTTGGCCCAGTTTGCAATTTCTGCGGAAGATGAACAGGAATAGGGAGAACCAATGAGAGACTAGCTGGAGGTGTCTGGACGGGCAAATTTAACTCTCATTTCCCACCAGGAAGAGGAATTAACCAAAGGCTCAGCGTGCCGTGCCGGAACCAGATTAGGGTCTGAAGCAATGCTGCGGTGTTCCGGCCAGCTCCCATGAAAGCGAGTTGAAAAAAGGAGCTCAGGGGCACTGTAATTCACAAACCTGCAGAGTTATAAATGACAGCTATCGTCCAAAAATATACTGAAGTAAGGCTGCCAAGAGGACTTGAAAGCGGGGCAGAATTGCAGGAAACCGATTTCAGCAGGTAGACCGGAATTGCATTTAAAGCACAGGAAAAGAGGCAGAACGTCCACAATGATGCACTTGGCCAAAAAGGGCGTATGCGTTTTTTCCTGAATATATTCAGGAAAAAACGCATACGCCCTTTTTGGCCAACCAAGCAAGCTTGCAAAGGAAATCTGCACTACAATGAAGTCTCACTTCCCCCCGGTCAAAAGGGCCACCTGAAAAAAGTGTAAAATCCAGAAAGGCAGGACAGGCCATGGAGAACTGGGAGCCTTGTTATGCTGATGGGCGGGATGTAAATTGCCAACAGCCACTCGGGAGAGGTGTATGGTGCTTCCTGAAACATCTAAAAAACATAGCAGCGGAGCCTAGGGCACTTCCACTTATGGTCCTATAGCTTAGGGAAATTAAAATCAAAAAGACACAGCCACCCCAAAGTTTGGGACGGCTCTGTTTACAAGAACCTCGTTTACGGTACAAGTTCAATATCGCAGGAAGTGAAAAATGGATAAAGAAGTTGTGGTACTTACGTACAATGCAATATCACTCAGCAATGAAATCTATGTCATCAGGCCCGTAGCAGTATAATGAGTGGATTCAGGTATGATGATTCTAACTGAAATAAGTCACACAGAAAAAGAAACATCATAAGATATCACTAATACACGGGATGTAAACTTGGCTACACAGGAACTGGATTACAAAACAGAACAGGGTCTCAAATTTAGAAAACCAACTTATGCTTGCTTAAGGGGAAAGGTGAGTTGGGGTGCTGCATAAAACCAGAGATTTAAATGAGCACAGATAATGTTCCTTAAGCCAAATATAGAATAGACAAGAACTACTCCTTGCTCAACGAAATGGACTCAACACCGCATATTAAACGCCTAAGAATGTACCTGACTAGTAAGTATCTTAAAACCTATGGATTGCTATGTCTCTGAAAGAAAATCAAGCGTGTGTACAGGGACATAAACGCAGCAGTGATAGGATTGGAGAAGTTCGGTAAGCAAATGAAGACCCTTTGAAGTCATATTGCATGGTACCCATTCCACGGGTCTCAACTCTCCAGGTTTAAGGGATTCTTCCTTCAGCTAAAACATGCACGTGGAACCCAGAGTATGATCAACCGTGTGATTGGGAGACGTGTTCCAATATGTCTCAGTTCTCGTCCCCTGGTACTCGGGTGCAACATTCCAGACGCTTTACTAACACTCTCCCGACTTGGAGAGTCAGTGCCTTTAACCTCCTGTTTGGCCCATTTGCAATTTCTGAGGAAGATGAACAGGAATAGGGAGAACCAATGAGATTCTAGGTGGAGGTGTCTGGACGGGCAAATTTAACTCTCATTTCCCACCAGGAAGAGGAATTAACCAAAGGCTCAGCGTGCCGTGCCGGAACCAGATTAGGGCCTGAAGCAATCCTGCGGTGTTGCGGCCAGCTCACAAGAAAGCGAGTTGAAGAAAGGAGCTCAGGGGCACTGTAATTCACAAACCTGCAGAGTTATAAATGACAGCTATCGTCCAAAAATATACTGAAGTAAGGCTGCCAAGAGGACTTGAAAGCGGGGCAGAATTGCAGGAAACCGATTTCAGGAGGTAGACTGGAATTGCATTTAAAGCATAGGAAAAGAGGCAGAACGTCCACAATGATGCACTTGGCCAAAAAGTGCGTATGCGTTTTTTCCTGAATATATTCAGGAAAAAACGCATACGCCCTTTTTGGCCAACCAAGCAAGCTTGCAAAGGAAATCTGCACTACAATGAAGTCTCACTTCCCCCCGGTCAAAAGGGCCATCTGAAAAAAGTGTAAAATCCAGAAAGGCAGGACAGGCCATGGAGAACTGGGAGCCTTGTTATGCTGATGGGCGGGATGTAAATTGCCAACAGCCACTTGGGAGAAGTGTATGGTGTTTCCTGAAACATCTAAAAAACAAAGCCACAGAGCCTAGGGCACTTCCACTTATGGTCCTATAGCTTAGGGAAATTAAAATCAAAAAGACACAGCCACCCCAAAATTTGGGACGGCTCTGTTTACAAGAACCCCGTTTATGGTACAAGTTCAATATCGCAGAAATTGAAAAATGAATAAAGAAGTTGTGGTACTTACGTACAATGCAATATCACTCAGCAATAAAATCTATGTTATCAGGCCCGTAGAAGCATAATGAGTGGATTCAGGTATGATGATTCTAAGTGAAATAAGTCACACAGAAAAAGAAACATCATAAGATATCACTAATACACGGAATGTAAACTTGGCTACACAGGAACTGGATTACAAAACACAACAGGGTCTCAAATGTAGAAAACCAACTTATGCTTGCTTAAGGGGGAAGGTGAGTTGGGGTGCTACATAAACCAGAGATTGAAATGAGCACAGATAAAGTTCCTTAAGCCAAACATGGAATAGACAAGAACTACTCCTTGCTCAACGAAATGGACTCAACACCCCATATTAAACGCCTAAGAATGTACCTGACTAGTAAGTATCTTAAAACCTATGGATTGCTATGTCTCTGAAAGAAAATCAAGCGTGTGTACAGGGGCATAAACGCAGCAGTGATACGATTGGAGAGGTTCGGTGATCAAATGAAGACCCTTTGAAATCATATTGCATGGTACCCATTCCACGGGTCTCAACTCTCCAGGTTTAAGGGATTCTTCCTTCAGCTAAAACATGCACGTGGAACCCAGAGTATGATCAACCGTGTGATCGGGAGACGTGTTCCAATATGTCTCAGTTCTCGTCCCCTGGTACTCGGGTGCAACATTCCAGACGCTTTACTAACACTCTCCCGACTTGGAGAGTCAGTGCCTTTAACCTCCTGTTTGGCCCAGTTTGCAATTTCTGCGGAAGATGAACAGGAATAGGGAGAACCAATGAGAGACTAGCTGGAGGTGTCTGGACGGGCAAATTTAACTCTCATTTCCCACCAGGAAGAGGAATTAACCAAAGGCTCAGCGTGCCGTGCCGGAACCAGATTAGGGTCTGAAGCAATGCTGCGGTGTTCCGGCCAGCTCCCATGAAAGCGAGTTGAAAAAAGGAGCTCAGGGGCACTGTAATTCACAAACCTGCAGAGTTATAAATGACAGCTATCGTCCAAAAATATACTGAAGTAAGGCTGCCAAGAGGACTTGAAAGCGGGGCAGAATTGCAGGAAACCGATTTCAGCAGGTAGACCGGAATTGCATTTAAAGCACAGGAAAAGAGGCAGAACGTCCACAATGATGCACTTGGCCAAAAAGGGCGTATGCGTTTTTTCCTGAATATATTCAGGAAAAAACGCATACGCCCTTTTTGGCCAACCAAGCAAGCTTGCAAAGGAAATCTGCACTACAATGAAGTCTCACTTCCCCCCGGTCAAAAGGGCCACCTGAAAAAAGTGTAAAATCCAGAAAGGCAGGACAGGCCATGGAGAACTGGGAGCCTTGTTATGCTGATGGGCGGGATGTAAATTGCCAACAGCCACTCCAGAGAAGTGTATGGTGATTCCTGAAACATCTAAAAAACAAAGCAACAGAGCCTAGGGCACTTCCACTTATGGTCCTATAGCTTAGGGAAATTAAAATCAAAAAGACACAGCCACCCCAAAGTTTGGGACGGCTCTGTTTACAAGAACCTCGTTTACGGTACAAGTTCAATATCGCAGAAAGTGAAAAATGGATAAAGAAGTTGTGGTACTTACGTACAATGCAATATCACTCAGCAATGAAATCTATGTCATCAGGCCCGTAGCAGCATAATGAGTGGATTCAGGTATGATGATTCTAACTGAAATAAGTCACACAGAAAAAGAAACATCATAAGATATCACAAATACACGGAATGTAAACTTGGCTACACAGGAACTGGATTACAAAACAGAACAGGGTCTCAAATGTAGAAAACCAACTTATGCTTGCTTAAGGGGGAAGGTGAGTTGGGGTGCTGCATAAAACCACAGATTGAAATGAGCACAGATAAAGTTCCTTAAGCCAAATATGGAATAGACAAGAGCTACTCCTTGCTCAACGAAATGGACTCAACACACCGTATTAAACGCCTAAGAATGTACCTGACTAGTAAGTATCTTAAAACCTATGGATGGCTATATCTACGAAAGAGAATCAAGCGTGTGTACAGGGGCATAAACGCAGCAGTGATAGGATTGGAGAGGTTCGGTGAGCAAATGAAGACCCTTTGAAGTCATATTGCATGGTACCCATTCCACGGGTCACAACTCTCCAGGTTTAAGGGATTCTTCCTTCAGCTAAAACATGCATGTGGAACTCAGCGTATGATCAACCATGTGATCGGGAGACGTGTTCCAATATGTCTCAGTTCTCGTCCCCTGGTACTCGGGTGTAACATTCCAGACGCTTTACTAACACTCTCCCGACTTGGAGAGTCAGTGCCTTTAACCTCCTGTTTGGCCCAGTTTGCAATTGCTCCGGAAGATGAACAGGAATAGGGAGAACCAATGAGAGACTAGCTGGAGGGGTCTGGACGGGCAAATTTAACTCTCATTTCCCACCAGGAAGAGGAATTAACCAAAGGCTCAGCGTGCCGTGCCGGAACCAGATTAGGGCCTGAAGCAATCCTGCGGTGTTGCGGCCAGCTCACAAGAAAGCGAGTTGAAGAAAGGAGCTCAGGGGCACTGTAATTCACAAACCTGCAGAGTTATAAATGACAGCTATCGTCCAAAAATATACTGAAGTAAGGCTGCCAAGAGGACTTGAAAGCGGGGCAGAATTGCAGGAAACCGATTTCAGGAGGTAGACTGGAATTGCATTTAAAGCATAGGAAAAGAGGCAGAACGTCCACAATGATGCACTTGTACAAAAAGGGCGTATGCGTTTTTTCCTGAATATATTCAGGAAAAAACGCATACGCCCTTTTTGGCCAACCAAGCAAGCTTGCAAAGGAAATCTGCACTACAATGAAGTCTCACTTCCCCCCGGTCAAAAGGGCCATCTGAAAAAAGTGTAAAATCCAGAAAGGCAGGACAGGCCATGGAGAACTGGGAGCCTTGTTATGCTGATGGGCGGGATGTCAATTGCCAAGAGCCACTGGGGAGAGGTGTATGGTGTTTCCTGAAACATCTAAAAAACAAAGCAACAGAGCCTAGGGCACTTCCACTTATGGTCCTATAGCTTAGGGAAATTAAAATCAAAAAGACACAGCCACCCCAAAGTTTGGGACGGCTCTGTTTACAAGAACCTCGTTTACGGTACAAGTTCAATATCGCAGAAAGTGAAAAATGGATAAAGAAGTTGTGGCACTTACGTACAATGCAATATCACTCAGCAATGAAATCTATGTCATCAGGCCCGTAGCAGCATAATGAGTGGATTCAGGTATGATGATTCTAACTGAAATAAGTCACACAGAAAAAGAAACATCATAAGATATCACTAATACACGGGATGTAAACTTGGCTACACAGGAACTGGATTACAAAACACAACAGGGTCTAAAATTTAGAAAACCAACTTATGCTTGCTTAAGGGTAAAGGTGAGTTGGGGTGCTGCATAAAGCCAGAGATTGAAATGAGCACAGATAACGTTCCTTAAGCCAAATATGGAATAGACAAGAACTACTCCTTGCTCAACGAAATGGACTCAACAGCCCGTATTAAACGCCTAAGAATGTACCTGACTAGTAAGTATCTTAAAACCTATGGATTGCTATGTCTCTGAAAGAAAATGAAGCGTGTGTACAGGGGCATAAACGCAGCAGTGATAGGATTGGAGAAGTTCGGTGAGCAAATGTAGACCCTTTGAAGTCATATTGCATGGTACCCATTCCACGGGTCTCAACTCTCCAGGTTTAAGGGATTCTTCCTTCAGCTAAAACATGCATGTGGAACCCAGAGTATGATCAACCATGTGATCGGGAGACGTGTTCCAATATGTCTCAGTTCTCGTCCCCTGGTACTCGGGTGTAACAATCCAGACGCTTTACTAACACTCTCCTGACTTGGAGAGTCAGTGCCTTTAACCTCCTGTTTGGCCCAGTTTGCAATTTCTGCGGAAGATGAACAGGAATAGGGAGAAGCAATGAGAGACTAGCTGGAGGGGTCTGGACGGGCAAATTTAACTCTCATTTCCCACCAGGAAGAGGAATTAACCAAAGGCTCAGCGTGCCGTGCCGGAACCAGATTAGGGCCTGTAGCAATCATGCGGTGTTGCGGCCAGCTCACAAGAAAGCGCGTTGAAGAAAGGAGCTCAGGGGCACTGTAATTCACAAACCTGCAGAGTTATAAATGACAGCTATCGTCCAAAAATATACTGAAGTAAGGCTGCCAAGAGGACTTGAAAGCGGGGCAGAATTGCAGGTAACCGATTTCTGGAGGTAGACTGGAATTGCATTTAAAGCATAGGAAAAGAGGCAGAACGTCCACAATGATGCACTTGGCCAAAAAGGGCGTATGCGTTTTTTCATGCAGGAAAAAACGCATACGCCCTTTTTGGCCAACCAAGCAAGCTTGCAAAGAAAATCTGCACTACAATGAAGTCTCACTTCCCCCCGGTCTAAGGGACCATCTGAAAAAAGTGTAAAATCCAGAAAGGCAGGACAGGCCATGGAGAACTGGGAGCCTTGTTATGCTGATGGGCGGGATGTAAATTGCCAAGAGCCACTCGGGAGAAGTGTATGGTGTTTTCTGAAACATCTAAAAAACAACGCAAGAGAGCCTAGGGCACTTCCACTTATGGTGCTGTAGCTTAGGGAAATTAAAATCAAAAAGACACAGCCACCCGAAAGTTTGGGACGGCTCTGTTTACAAGAACCTCGTTTACGGTACAAGTTCAATATCGCAGAAAGTGAAAAATGGATAAAGAAGTTGTGGTACTTACGTACAATGCAATATCACTCAGCAATGAAACCTATGTCATCAGGCCCGTAGCAGCATAATGAGTGGATTCAGGTATGATGATTCTAACTGAAATAAGTCACACAGAAAAAGAAACATCATAAGATATCACTAATACACGGAATGTGAACTTGGCTACACATGAACTGAATTATAAAACAGAACAGGGTCTCAAGTTTAGAAAACCAACTTATGCTTTTTTAAGGGGGAAGGTGAGTTGGGGTGCTGCATAAAACCAGAGTTTGACATTAGCACAGATACTGTTCCATCAGCCAAATGTGTAATAGACAAGACCTACCCCTTGCTCAACAAAATGGACTCAACAATGAGGTATCACCTCACACCTTATAGAATGGGCATCATCAGAAAATCTACAAACAATAAATGCTGGAAAGGGTGTGGAGAAAAGGAACCCTCTTCCACTATTGTTGGGAATATAAATTGTTACATTCACTATGGAGAACAATATGGAGTTTCTTAAGAAACTAACAATAGAATTACCATATGATACAGCAATCCCAGTACTGGACATATACCCAGACAAAACCATAAATCAAAAAGAGACATTCACCGCAATGTTCATTGCATCACTATTTACAATATCGAGGTAATGGAAGCAACCTAAATGCCCACAGACAGAAGAATGCATAAAGCTGTGGTACATATATAAAATGGAATATTACTAAGCCATGAAAAGGAATGAAATTGGGTCATTTGTAGAGACGTCGATGGATCTAGAGACTGTCATACAGAGTGAAGTAAGTCAGAAAGAGAAAAACAAATCTTGTATATTCATGCATATATGTGGAACCTAGAAAAACCGTACAGATTAACCATTTTGCAAGGCATAAATAGAGCAACAGATGTAGACAACAAATGTATGGACAACAAGGGGGGAAAGCTGTTGGGGGGGTGGTGGTGGGAGGAGTTGAGAGACTGGGATTGGCATGTATACATTTATATGTATAAAATAGATAACCAATAAGAACCTACTGTATAAAAATATAAAATAAAATTCAAAATTGAAAAGAAATAAAATTTAAAAAATAAAACAGAAAAAACAATTATTCCCTTCACATACATGTATTTATATGAATAAATTATTTCCATGCTTATATCTGTAAATACAAAAAAGAGGAATAAAATCTACCTTGAACCAAAAACGAAAAAGAGAAAAAAAACACAGAACCCACCAGTTCCACAGAGGAAAACCGTATCAGGGCACTTGCTCCAGTTGTAAACAATTCTGAAGTTGGTCAGTGGTGGGGAATCGTCTCCCATTCAGCCAGCAGCCCCCACGTAACAAGCATCCTCATTGCAAAGCTGGGGCACCGTGCCGAGGCATCTGTGAGTAAACGTGAGCTGAGCCCCAGGCCAGTTGCTGCTGAACTATTCCCACCCGTCCCAGGTAAAACACCTGAATATATACAAGGACTTGAAAGCCTAGAGGAAGGGCCATAGAGCCACACGAGTGACAGCATGCCAGCCGACTTGGTGCCTGCAGGCCAGCCAGGATGGTCCTGGCCCTGGGTGCTCTTCTGGAAGATTTCCATTTCCCTGCCTGAGATACCCGTCCTGTCCCTGCCCCCACTGCTTTTTTCCTTCCTCACCTCTGCCCAGGGAGAAATTCCAGCAGCAGGTATGGGTGACACATCCTCTTCTTTAGCAGGTGGCAGCCTGGCAACTGCTGCAGAAAGTCCAGCAGAGCCCCACTCACACTGGGCCACCCACAAAGCCGTGGCCTCTCACTCCCTCCCACCAGCCCAGCCCCGAGACTGCTGACAGGACAGAGAAAATGGCGTCAGGCACGGCTGCAGGGGCTCTTGCTGCCTGGAGTGGTATTTATATTGATCTCAACCCAGGCACACCTGGGGAGGGCTGGCCGGCACGGTAAGGCTGCCCAGCTCAGCCAATCATCACCCCTCAGGGGCTCACAGTTGCAGAAAATGGAACTTGCTGAACCGGCCAGGTCCAAGGAACAGGTGTGGGCTCCTGAGAGTCAGGATAGACAAGGGGCTGCAGCTTTGGCTTGTTTTCTAATCATTTTATCTGGCCCATGAGTGGGAGACAACTTCAAGAAAACCCTCTCCTAATGAGAGGAACCCAGGAGTCAGGGAGAGGAGGGGTGAGTGGTGGTTGGAGACAGAGGCCTGGTGCCCCGGGTACAGTGGAAGTCTCTGGAAGACCAGGTGGAGGGAGGCCGCACAGAGTGATGCCCAGGGTCACAGACCTGTCGCAGCTGCTGTTTGTTAGTTCAAGTCCTGCTCTGAGGTGCTCTGTGTCAGCTCTGAGCGACAGGTGAGCTGGGGGTGCTCTGCAATGAGGGCTATGTGCATGGTTCCTGTGTGCCCAGCCCTGCCACGGGACCTGCAAGGGTAGCTCTGTATCCTGGGAAGGGCCTGACCACGAGAGCCCCGTGGGCTGGGGTGGGGGTGGGGTACCTGCCCAGGTGAGCTCCATATTCTGGGATTGGTCTGACCACGAGAGCCCCATGGGCTGCTGGGGACCTGGTAAAGGATGTCAGGACAGTCAGTGAAGCCACCGAGGATATACCTCCAGTTGCTCCTAATTCCTACACCCTGCTGGTCATTCTACCAACCACCAGGACATGGTATTCTGTATTAGTCTTCAATGATGCCTTCTTTTGTATTCCATTAGTCCCAGAGTCACAAGAAATTTTGGCTTGTGAGTGGCAGGACTCAACATACAACTAAAACAATACTTCCGGGCCGTCTTGCCCCAAGGGTGCAAAAATTCCCACACCATCTTTGGGGAAACCTTAGCTAAAGACCTAAAAGTTCTACCTCTGGAAAAGGAAACCCTCCTTCAGTACGCAGACGACATTCTGATCGCCAGCCCTACTAAGGAGGCCTCTGAACTACCAAGCCAATAAAGGATAGAAGTTGTCCAAGAAAAAGCTCAAATATCACAGACTGCGGTGACCTGCCTGGGCTTCATTCTCACAGAAGGTCGGAGAAGCCCATCCCAGGAAAGGGAAGAAACCATTTTCGGCCTTACTCCTTTCTAAAACTAGAAGACAGCTTAGGGGTTCCTGGGGAGGCCAGGGTTTGCTGCTTCTGGATCCCTAACTGCAGTCTACTAGCTGGGCCTCTATATGAAACACTGAAAGGAAAAGATGATGATCCTTTTGAATAGAATCCAGAAGTGGCCTTTCAAGAATGGAAAGAGCAGTCAATTCAGACCCTTGCCCTGGAACTCCCTAATTTAGCTAAACCCTTTGACCTTTACATTCCCGGTGAAAGGTGAATCGCCATTGGAGAATTAGTGTAAAAACTGGGACCACTTGAAATGGAACAATGCAAGAATGCCATCCAGGTAGGATAAACTATGGTCACCAAGGGGCTTGGCCCACTGCCACATCTGGCCAAGATACTGGCGGTATCTAAAAACCTGGAAATCAGCAGCCCAAAAGGCCTCCTCCCTCCTAAGGGAAAAGGACCCCACGTGGTGATCCTAACCACCAACCATGGCCTGAAGTTGCAGGGTTCGCTCCGTGGGCACACCAACCTCGAGTGAGGAGGCCCTCCAACTCCAACATCCAGAGAGATAACCGGGGGCAACAGGGCACCATGACGACTCGTGTGAACATCACTTGACCTGGAGTTTCTCTCATAAAACAACAGGAGTGTGTCCCAAAAGAGTAGACTACTGCTTGCAGGACTTACTGCACCCAGAGGGGAGCTAGTAATCTTGGCGGGGGAACCGTATATCACACTGTCACCATAGAAAAGCCTACAGACACCGTGATGATGGTGGCCAATAAGACTGGCTGGACTCCTGTTTACTTCAAAAGGCTGTTGACTCAGTGGCCATCATGGTCCTTGATCACCACTGACCCTGGACTGTCTGGGAGTTGAGCGGGCAGGGCTCTGACACCTGGTGCTGTTTGTACGTTAATTCAGGGGCCTAATTGAAGAAAGCGCAGACTACTGGTCAGAGCATCTAGGCTGGCAGAAACGGTCAGCCTAAGGTGGCCGAACAAATGTGGGGCGGGGTGAAACCGGCCCCCACAGCGTCTCTGCACATCTCTTTCCTGGACCCTTAAAGGTCATTAGAATCTATAACGCTTCCAATGCTGGTGCTCGGGTGGACGAGCAGGGAGGCAGGGGGCCTGGGGACAATCAACGTCACCTGGAGGCTGCTGGGGAGAAGCTCTGACCCTCACCCCTTGGTATGAGGGCTCCCAACTCAGCACTCAGCAGTTACAGAAGAAGGGTCTGCACCCTCAGCACTCCAAGAATGAGGAACGGGACAAAAGGCAGAGGAGGGGTTTGTCCCCAGCAAAGCCCATTAAAAATCCCTGGGAGATAAAAATAGAATCTGGGCAATAAAGTCAAGTCTAACCTTTTTTATCCTTTGTGCTTTGTCTAATTTCATGTGCTCCTAGGGTCCCGCATGCAGAGGTTCCACACCCGGCACTTCAGACCAGATTTCCTAGTGCAGAATGGCTGGGTCGACACCTCAGCTCCTGGGGCCCAGTGCAGACTCCGCGATATAGAGCCTGAGCTGCAGCCAACCCGGCCCTCGAGAGCTCCGCCCCCTCCCTCCCACTGACTCTGACAGGATCTCTACACAGCAGCCCAGCCCACAGCCCACGGGGTAGTGCCTGCTCTCACCTCTCCATTCTCTGATCAAAATATAAAGTTTCCTTTGCTTGTGAACCAAACTCAGTCTCGATCTGTTGGCCCCAATGACACTGCGCAGGGGGACACTTGTTGGGGTCCACTCTGGAGGATCAGTAACAGAAATTGAGACTATTGTAACCTCAATGAACAGATGTGTGAGCCAAACTGTAGTTAACATAGAACAGTGTATAAGGCTCGGGTAAAATAAGATGTTTCTAACGCTTCCATTGGATATTTCCATCACTTTATTATAAGCAAGTTCAGTGAAAAGGTTTGTCTTATTTGTCAGGTCAATATTAGAGAAACGAAGTGATTTCTTTCCAAGGATGTACATCTAATAATCTTGGTTAAAGCTTCAATCTTGTTTTAAATGCTTTTCCATTGAAAATGATACCTCTCTTTCAGCTCCCCCATTTCTGAGAAGTATAAAATCTTATAATTTATTATTACCAAAGCGGAAAGGTGGGAGGAGGGATAAATTAACAGTTTGGGATTAACACATACACACTGCTATGTATAAAATAGATCATCAACAAGGAACTACTGTATAGCACAGGGAACTACACTCAACATTTTGCAATAACCTATAAGGGGAAATAATCTGAAAAAGAATAGATATTTTTATTGACATCATCTATCAATGACAGTTAAAGTGTAACCTAAGGGAAGCTGGTGGTGAGTGCTTCTGACCCTGAAGACTTCAATCATCTAAAGTTTGGACTCTGCCTACTTCCCAAGGCCCTTAATGAACATATGTGTAGCCGTAGCTTAAAAAATTCCCCAGTTTGGGTTTCGGGGAGACACTGATTTTGAAAAAGCCCTGGTGTTCTCCTTACATGAATGGGACTCTTCCTACTGCTAAAACATGTCTGTCACACCCAGAGGATGGTATACCGTCTGATCGGGAAGAGTTTGGAAAAGGCATCTCATCTCCTCATCCCCTGGTGCTCGGGTTCACCCATCCAGCGTCTTTACTAACAGTCTCCCCACTTGGAGATGACAGCACTGTCAACATCCTGTTGCGTACAGTTTGGAATTTGTCCAGAGGATGAAGCGGAAGGATGAGGAACAATGAGAGACAAGTCCTAGGTGTTCAGACAGGCACATGTCACTCTAATTTCCAATCAGGAAGACGAATTGACCAAAGGCTAGGGTTGCCCATGGAAACAGTATAGGGCTTGAGGAAATCCCGCTGCTTTGTGGCCAGTTCCCATAAACACAAGTTGAACAATGGAACTCAGGGACAGTAAAATTCACGAAACTGCAGAGTTGAAAATATCCATCACTGAAAAATGTCTTGAGGAAAGTCAGAGAAAAGGACTTGTAAGCAAGGGAGAATGGCAGGAAAGGGATTTGAGGAGGTAGAAAGGACTCGCCATTAAGCACAAGAAAAGGAGCTGAACATTGCCAACATTGCAGTTGGCCAAAAAGGGTGTATGCGTTTTTTTCTGTATATATTCAAGAAAAGGGCATACACTTTTTTAGCCAACCAAACAGGTGGGCACTGGAAGTCAATACTACAAGAGATATCACTTCGCATCAGTCAGAAGAGCCATCCTCATAAAGCGTAAACAACAGAAATGCAGGACAGGGCAAGGAGAAGAGGGAGCCCTGTGAGACTTATAGTGGAAATGTATATTGCCAACGGCCATTCTGGAGAAGTGTATTGTGTTTACTAAAGCATCTAAAAAATGAGCTACAGAGCATAGGGCACTTGCACTCATGGGCGTATATCTTGGGAAAAACAAAAATCGAGAGGACACAGGCACCCCAATGTTTACCCCCTCTCTGTTTAAAAGATCCTCGACTAGGATATAACTTAAATGTCTCTGGAGAGAAAAAATGGATAGAGATGTGGTACTTAGGTAGAGTGGAATATTATTCAGCCTGGAAATCAATGAAATATGGCCAGTTGTAACAACTCCGGAGGAGTTACGTATGATCATTCTAAGTGACATAATTCAAAAAGAAAAAGACACATATCATAAGATATCACTTAAAGGTGGAATCCAAAATGGCTACACATGAAATAAATTACAAAACAAAAACATAGTCAAATATGTAGAAAACACGCATAAGGCTGCTAAACGGGAAAGGTGGGGAGGGGTGAGGCATCATCCAGGAGGTTGAAATTAGCAAAGATACCATTCCAAATACCAAACTGATAATCAACAAGGCCTACACGGTAGCTAAAAGAACTGCACTCAGCACACTCAAGTCACCGGAAAAGAATATATACGACTGGTAAGAATCTGAAAAAGAATTTACTGATGTCTCTCTGTACGTGAATCAAGTGGATGTACAGCAGCAAGAAACAGAGCTTTGAAAATCAGCTGTAACCAATATAGTAATAAATTGAAAAAAATAAACGACAGAGAGACAGAGAAAACCTCTTACAACTTTTCCTCAGGGCCGGTGATGCAACATGGATTGAACACATCTAGACCCACAGCAGGATGAGACATAAGGCTGGAAACTGTTTGCACTAAGAGAAATGTGAGGTTGGGTGAGGAAATGCACACCCTTTAAAGTAATACTACCTGGTACCCATTCAATGGGTCCCAAATCTGCAGGTTCAAGGGATCTTCCTACAGCTAAAACATGCATGGAAAACCCAGAGGACTGTACACCATGTGATCGGGAGATGTGTCTAAAATGCAGCTCATTTATCCTCTCCTGGTGCTCCTGTTCACCATTCCAGCCACGTTACTTAGAATCTCCCCACTTGGAGAATCAGCACATTTCAACTTCTGTTTCAAACATTTTGCAAATTGTGAGGAGGATGAACGGGAAGAGGGGGAACCAATGAGAGAATAGTTGTAGGGGTTTGGACGGGCACATATCACTCTAATTTCCCATTAAGAATAAGAATTGAAAAAAGGCTCAGCCCGCCTCGCCCGAGCCAAAATAGGGCCTGAAGCAATCCTGCGGGTTTGAGGCCAGCTCACAAAAGAGCAACTTAAAAAATGGAGCTCAGGGTCACTGCAATTCACAAACCTGCAGAGTTATAAATGAAAACTAACGTCCAAAAATATGTTGAGGTAAGGCAAAGAAGAGGATCTGAATGCAAGACAGAATTGCAAGAAACAGATTTCAAGAGATAGATTGGACTCGTCTTTAAAGCACATGAAAAGCGGCAGAATTTCGACAATGATGCAGTTGGCCCAAAAGGGCGTATGCGTTTTTTCCTGATTATATCCAGGAAAAAACGCATACACACTTTATGGGCAACGAAGCAAGCAAGCAATGCAAATGTGCACAACAAAGAAGTCTCATTTCCCACCAGTCAAAAGGGCCATCCTAAACAATTGTAAAAACCAGAAATGCAGGACAGGCCATGGAGAACAGGGAGCCTTTATACGCTGATGGGCAGTGTGTGAACTGCCGAGAGCCACTCTGGAGAAGTGTATGGTGGTTCCTAAATCATCTAAAAAACAGAGCTACAGAGCATAGGACACTTCCAATCATGGGAGTATATCTAGGGAAGTCTAAAAATCAACAAGACACAAGCACACCACAGTTTAGGGCTACTCTGTTTACAAGAACCTCAACTTCAGTACACCTTAAATATCCCAGGAAAGAGAACAATGGATAAAGAAGATGTGGTACTTATGTACAATGGAATATCTCTTCACCATGAAATCAATGTAATAAGGCTAGTAGAAGGATAAAGAGTGGATTTAGGTCCGATAATACTACTTGAAATAAGTCAAACAGAAAAAGAAACATATCATAAGATATCACTTATAGAGGGAGGGTAAATATGGCTGCACAAGAAATGAATTACAGAACAGAACAGTGTCTCACATTTAGAAAACACACTTATTTCAGCTTAAGGGGAAAGGAGAGGTGGGGTGATGCATAAAACCAGAGTTTGAAATTAGCACAGATACCGTTCAATAAACCAAATAGATATTAGACAAGATCTACACCTTGCTCAATGAACTGGCCTCAACACACCCTATACACCGCAGAGAAATATATCTGAGTAATAAGAATCTTAAAACCCATGTATTGATATATCTCCATAAGGGAATCAAGTGTGTGCAGAGCGGCACAAACACAGCAGTGAAAATGAGCTAAACCCCATTATAGAAATAAATTTTAAAAACAAAACGCAGAAACAATGAAAGAGAGAAAAATTCTTACAAAATTCGCTCAGGGGCTGTGATGCAACCTGGATTGACCACATATAAACCCACAGCTGGATAAGACATAAGGCTGGACACTTGGGGCTGAGAGGATTGGTGAGCTTTGGTGAGCAACTGCCAAAAGTTTAATGCAATACTTCATGCTACTCATTCCAAGGGTCCCAACACTCCAGGTTGAAGGGAATCTTCCTACAGCTAAACCATGCTTGGGAAACCCAGCGACTGGTATACCATATGATCGGGAAAGGTTTCTAAAACGCACCTCATTTTTCCTCTCCTGGGGCTCCGGATCGACATTCCAGCCGCTTTACTAAAAATATCCCCACATGGAGAGTCAATGCCTTTAAGTTCTGGTATCGCACAGTCTGCAGTTAGTGCAGAGGATGAATGGGAATAGGGGGAACCAGTAAGAAACTAGCTGTAGCAGTTTCAATGGGCACATGTCACTCTAATTTCATATCAGTGAGAAAAATAAACCAAAGGCACAGTAAGGTGCCCCAGAAGAACAATAGGGCCTGAAGGAATTCTGTGGTTATGAGGCAAGATCACAAAAATAAGAGCTGTAAAATGGAGCTAAGGGCCACTGCAATTCAAAATCTGCAGAGTTATAAAGGCCAACTATTTTCAAAAAGTATATTGAGGTAAGGCTATGAAGAGGCATTGAAAGCAAGGCAGAATTGCAGGAAACCGATTTCAGGAGGTAGACTGGAATTGCATTTAAAGCACAGGAAAAGAGGCAGAACATCAACAATGATGCACTTGGTCAAAAAGGGCGTATGCGTTTTTTCCTGAATATATTCAGCAAAAAACACATACGCACTTTTGGGCCAACCAAGCAAGCTTGCAAAGGAAATCTGCACTACAATGAAGTCTCACTTCCCCCCGGTCAAAAGGGCAATCTGAAAAAAGTGTAAAATCCAGAAAGGCAGGACAGGCCTTGGAGAACTGGGAGCCTTGTTATGCTGATGGGCGGGATGTAAATTGCCAACAGCCACTTGGGAGAAGTGTATGGTGTTTCCTGAAACATCTAAAAAACAAAGCAACAGAGCCTAGGGCACTTCCACATATGGTCCTATAGCTTAGGGAAATTAAAATCAAAAAGACACAGCCACCCCAAAATTTGGAACGGCTCTGTTTACAAGAACCTCGTTTACGGTACAAGTTCAATATCGCAGAAAGTGAAAAATGGATAAAGAAGTTGTGCTACTTATGTACAATGCAATATCACTCAGCAATGAAATCTATGTCATCAGGCCCGTAGCAGCATAATGAGTGGATTCAGGTATGATGATTCTAACTGAAATAAGTCACACAGAAAAAGAAACATCATAAGATATCACTAATACACGGAATGTAAACTTGGCTACACAGGAACTGGATTACAAAACAGAACAGGGTCTCAAATTTAGAAAACCTACTTATGCTTGCTTAAGGGGAAAGGTGAGTTGGGGTGCTGTATAAAACCTGAGATTGAAATGAGCACAGATAAAGTTCCTTAAGCCAAATAAGGAATAGACAAGAGCTACTCCTTGCTCAACGAAATGGACTCAACACCCCATATTAAACGCCTAAGAATGTACCTGACTAGTAAGTATCTTAAAACCTATGGATTGCTATGTCTCTGAAAGAAAATCAAGCATGTGTACAGGGGCATAAACGCAGCAGTGATAGGATTGGAGAGGTTCGGTGAGCAAATGAAGACCCTTTGAAGTCATATTGCATGGTACCCATTCCACGGGTCTCAACTCTCCAGGTTTAAGGGATTCTTCCTTCAGCTGAAACATGCACGTGGAACCCAGAGTATGATCAACCGTGTGATCGGGAGACGTGTTCCAATATGTCTCAGTTCTCGTCCCGTGGTACTCGGGTGCAACATTCCAGACGCTTTTATAACACTCTCCCGACTTGGAGAGTCAGTGCCTTTAACCACCTGTTTGGCCCAGTTTGCAATTTCTGCGGAAGATGAACAGGAATAGGGAGAACCAAAGAGAGACTAGCTGGAGGTGTCTGGACGCGCAAAATTTAACTCTCATATCCCACCAGGAAGAGGAATTAACCAAAGGCTCAGCGTGCCGTGCCGGAACCAGATTAGGGTCTGAAGCAATGCTGCGGTGTTCCGGCCAGCTCCCATGAAAGCGAGTTGAAAAAAGGAGCTCAGGGGCACTGTAATTCACAAACCTGCAGAGTTATAAATGACAGCTATCGTCTAAAAATATACTGAAGTAAGGCTGCCAAGAGGACTTGAAAGCGGGGCAGAATTGCAGGAAACCGATTTCAGCAGGTAGACCGGAATTGCATTTAAAGCACAGGAAAAGAGGCAGAACGTCCACAATGATGCACTTGGCCAAAAAGGGCGTATGCGTTTTTTCCTGAATATATTCAGGAAAAAACGCATACGCACTTTTTGGCCAACCAAGCAAGCTTGCAAAGGAAATCTGCACTACAATGAAGTCTCACTTCCCCCCGGTCAAAAGGGCCACCTGAAAAAAGTGTAAAATCCAGAAAGGCAGGACAGGCCATGGAGAACTGGGAGCCTTGTTATGCTGATGGGCGGGATGTAAATTGCCAACAGCCACTTGGGAGAAGTGTATGGTGTTTCCTGAAACATCTAAAAAACAAAGCAACAGAGCCTAGGGCACTTCCACATATGGTCCTATAGCTTAGGGAAATTAAAATCAAAAAGACACAGCCACCCCAAAGTTTGGAACGGCTCTGTTTACAAGAACCTCGTTTACGGTACAAGTTCAATATCGCAGAAAGTGAAAAATGGATAAAGAAGTTGTGCTACTTATGTACAATGCAATATCACTCAGCAATGAAATCTATGTCATCAGGCCCGTAGCAGCATAATGAGTGGATTCAGGTATGATGATTCTAACTGAAATAAGTCACACAGAAAAAGAAACATCATAAGATATCACTAATACACGGAATGTAAACTTGGCTACACAGGAACTGGATTACAAAACAGAACAGGGTCTCAAATTTAGAAAACCTACTTATGCTTGCTTAAGGGGAAAGGTGAGTTGGGGTGCTGTATAAAACCTGAGATTGAAATGAGCACAGATAAAGTTCCTTAAGCCAAATAAGGAATAGACAAGAGCTACTCCTTGCTCAACGAAATGGACTCAACACCCCATATTAAACGCCTAAGAATGTACCTGACTAGTAAGTATCTTAAAACCTATGGATTGGTGTGTCTCTGAAAGAAAATCAAGCATGTGTACAGGGGCATAAACGCAGCAGTGATAGGATTGGAGAGGTTCGGTGAGCAAATGAAGACCCTTTGAAGTCATATTGCATGGTACCCATTCCACGGGTCTCAACTCTCCAGGTTTAAGGGATTCTTCCTTCAGCTAAAACATGCACGTGGAACCCAGAGTATGATCAACCGTGTGATCGGGAGACGTGTTCCAATATGTCTCAGATCTCGTCCCCTGGTACTCGGGTGCAACATTCCAGACGCTTTAATAACACTCTCCCGACTTGGAGAGTCAGTGCCTTTAACCTCCTGTTTGGCCCAGTTTGCAATTTCTGCGGAAGATGAACAGGAATAGGGAGAACCAAAGAGAGACTAGCTGGAGGTGTCTGGACGCGCAAAATTTAACTCTCATATCCCACCAGGAAGAGGAATTAACCAAAGGCTCAGCGTGCCGTGCCGGAACCAGATTAGGGCCTGAAGCAATCCTGCGGTGTTGCGGCCAGCTCACAAGAAAGCGAGTTGAAGAAAGGAGCTCAGGGGCACTGTAATTCACAAACCTGCAGAGTTATAAATGACAGCTATCGTCTAAAAATATACTGAAGTAAGGCTGCCAAGAGGACTTGAAAGCGGGGCAGAATTGCAGGAAACCGATTTCAGCAGGTAGACCGGAATTGCATTTAAAGCACAGGAAAAGAGGCAGAACGTCCACAATGATGCACTTGGCCAAAAAGGGCGTATGCGTTTTTTCCTGAATATATTCAGGAAAAAACGCATACGCCCTTTTTGGCCAACCAAGCAAGCTTGCAAAGGAAATCTGCACTACAATGAAGTCTCACTTCCCCCCGGTCAAAAGGGCCACCTGAAAAAAGTGTAAAATCCAGAAAGGCAGGACAGGCCATGGAGAACTGGGAGCCTTGTTATGCTGATGGGCGGGATGTAAATTGCCAACAGCCACTCGGGAGAGGTGTATGGTGTTTCCTGAAACATCTAAAAAACAAAGCAACAGAGCCTAGGGCACTTCCACTTATGGTCCTATAGTTTAGGGAAATTAAAATCAAAAAGACACAGCCACCCCAAAGTTTGGGACGGCTCTGTTTACAAGAACTTCATTTAGGGTACAAGTTCAATATCACAGAAAGTGAAAAATGGATAAAGAAGTTGTGGTACTTATGTACAATGCAATATCACTCAGCAATGAAATCTATGTCATCAGGCCCGTAGCAGCATAATGAGTGGATTCAGGTATGATGATTCTAACTGAAATAAGTCACACAGAAAAAGAAACATCATAAAATATCACTAATACACGGAATGTAAACTTGGCTACACAGGAACTGGATTACAAAACAGAACAGGGTCTCAAATTTAGAAAACCTACTTATGCTTGCTTAAGGGGAAAGGTGAGTTGGGGTGCTGTATAAAACCTGAGATTGAAATGAGCACAGATAAAGTTCCTTAAGCCAAATAAGGAATAGACAAGAGCTACTCCTTGCTCAACGAAATGGACTCAACACCCCATATTAAACGCCTAAGAATGTACCTGACTAGTAAGTATCTTAAAACCTATGGATTGCTATGTCTCTGAAAGAAAATCAAGCATGTGTACAGGGGCATAAACGCAGCAGTGATAGGATTGGAGAGGTTCGGTGAGCAAATGAAGACCCTTTGAAGTCATATTGCATGGTACCCATTCCACGGGTCTCAACTCTCCAGGTTTAAGGGATTCTTCCTTCAGCTGAAACATGCACGTGGAACCCAGAGTATGATCAACCGTGTGATCGGGAGACGTGTTCCAATATGTCTCAGATCTCGTCCCCTGGTACTCGGGTGCAACATTCCAGACGCTTTAATAACACTCTCCCGACTTGGAGAGTCAGTGCCTTTAACCACCTGTTTGGCCCAGTTTGCAATTTCTGCGGAAGATGAACAGGAATAGGGAGAACCAAAGAGAGACTAGCTGGAGGTGTCTGGACGCGCAAAATTTAACTCTCATATCCCACCAGGAAGAGGAATTAACCAAAGGCTCAGCGTGCCGTGCCGGAACCAGATTAGGGCCTGAAGCAATCCTGCGGTGTTGCGGCCAGCTCATAGGAAAGCGAGTTGAAGAAAGGAGCTCAGGGGCACTGTAATTCACAAACCTGCAGAGTTATAAATGACAGCTATCGTCCAAAAATATACTGAAGTAAGGCTGCCAAGAGGACTTGAAAGCGGGGCCGAATTGCAGGAAACCGATTTCAGGAGGTAGACTGGAATTGCATTTAAAGCATAGGAAAAGAGGCAGAACGTCCACAATGATGCAGTTGGCCAAAAAGGGCGTATGCGTTTTTTCCTGAATATATTCAGGAAAAAACGCATACGCCCTTTTTGGCCAACCAAGCAAGCTTGCAAAGGAAATCTGCACTACAATGAAGTCTCACTTCCCCCCGGTCAAAAGGGCCACCTGAAAAAAGTGTAAAATCCAGAAAGGCAGGACAGGCCATGGAGAACTGGGAGCCTTGTTAT
This sequence comes from Leucopleurus acutus, assembly GCF_964270905.1. Classification (NCBI taxonomy): domain Eukaryota; kingdom Metazoa; phylum Chordata; class Mammalia; order Artiodactyla; family Delphinidae; genus Leucopleurus; species Leucopleurus acutus. Next base: position 1,363,549 of record NW_028139217.1, read on the forward strand.
GCTGATGGGCGGGATGTAAATTGCCAACAGCCACTCCAGAGAAGTGTATGGTGATTCCTGAAACATCTAAAAAACAAAGCAACAGAGCCTAGGGCACTTCCACTTATGGTCCTATAGTTTAGGGAAATTAAAATCAAAAAGACACAGCCACCCCAAAGATTGGGACGGCTCTGTTTACAAGAACTTCATTTACGGTACAAGTTCAATATCACAGAAAGTGAAAAATGGATAAAGAAGTTGTGGTACTTACGTACAATTCAATATCACTCAGCAATGAAATCTATGTCATCAGGCCCGTAGCAGCATAATGAGTGGATTCAGGTATGATGATTCTAACTGAAATAAGTCACACAGAAAAAGAAACATCATAAGATATCACTAATACACGGAATGTAAACTTGGCTACACAGGAACTGGATTACAAAACAGAACAGGGTCTCAAATTTAGAAAACCTACTTATGCTTGCTTAAGGGGAAAGGTGAGTTGGGGTGCTGCATAAAACCTGAGATTGAAATGAGCACAGATAAAGTTCCTTAAGCCAAATAAGGAATAGACAAGAGCTACTCCTTGCTCAACGAAATGGACTCAACACCCCATATTAAACGCCTAAGAATGTACCTGACTAGTAAGTATCTTAAAACCTATGGATTGCTATGTCTCTGAAAGAAAATCAAGCGTGTGTACAGGGGCATAAACGCAGCAGTGATAGGATTGGAGAGGTTCGGTGAGCAAATGAAGACCCTTTGAAGTCATATTGCATGGTACCCATTCCACGGGTCTCAACTCTCCAGGTTTAAGGGATTCTTCCTTCAGCTAAAACATGCATGTGGAACCCAGAGTATGATCAACCGTGTGATCGGGAGACGTGTTCCAATATGTCTCAGTTCTCATCCCCTGGTACTCGGGTGCAACATTCCAGACGCTTTACTAACACTCTCCCGACTTGGAGAGTCAGTGCCTTTAACCTCCTGTTTGGTCCAGTTTGCAATTTCTGCGGAAGATGTACAGGAAAAGGGAGAACCAGTGAGAGACTAGCTAGAGGTGTCTGGATGGGCAAACTTAACTCTCATTTCCCACCAGGAAGAGGAATTAACCAAAGGCTCAGCATGCAGTGCCGAAACCAGATTAGGGCCTGAAGCAATCCTGCGGTGTTGCGGCCAGCTCACAAGAAAGCGAGTTGAAGAAAGGAGCTCAGGGGAACTGTAATTCACAAACCTGCAGAGTTATAAATGACAGCTATCGTCCAAAAATATACTGAAGTAAGGCTGCCAAGAGGACTTGAAAGCGGGGCAGAATTGCAGGAAACCGATTTCAGGAGGTAGACTGGAATTGCATTTAAAGCATAGGAAAAGAGGCAGAACGTCCACAATGATGCACTTGGCCAAAAAGGGCGTATGCGTTTTTTTCTGAATATATTCAGGAAAAAACGCATACGCCCTTTTTGGCCAACCAAGCAAGCTTGCAAAGGAAATCTGCACTACAATTTAGTCTCACTTCCCCCCGGTCTAAAGGGACAACTGAAAAAAATGTAAAATCCAGAAAGGCAGGACAGGCCATGGAGAACTGGGAGCCTTGTTATGCTGATGGGCGGGATGTAAATTGCCAAGAGCCACTCGGGAGAAGTGTATGCTGTTTCCTGAAACATCTAAAAAACAAAGCAACAGAGCCTAGGGCACTTCCACTTATGGTCCTATAGCTTATGGAATTTAAAATCAAAAAGACACAGCCACCCCAAAGTTTGGGACGGCTCTGTTTACAAGAACCTCGTTTCCGGTACAAGTTCAATATCGCAGAAAGTGAAAAATGGATAAAGAAGTTGTAGTACTTACGTACAATGCAATATCACTCAGCAATGAAATCTATGTCATCAGGCCCGTAGCAGCATAATGAGTGGATTCAGGTATGATGATTCTAACTGAAATAAGTCACACAGAAAAAGAAACATCATAAGATATCACTAATACACGGAATGTAAACTTGGCTTCACAGGAACTGGATTACAAAACAGAACAGGGTCTCAAATTTAGAAAACAAACTTATGCTTGCTTAAGGGGAAAGGTGAGTTGGGGTGCTGCATAAAACAAAAGATTGAAATGAGCACAGATAAAGTTCCTTAAGCCAAATATGGAATAGACAAGAGCTACTCCTTGCTCAATGAAATGGACTCAACACCCCATATTAAACGCCTAAGAATGTACCTGACTAGTAAGTATCTTAAAACCTATGGATTGCTATGTCTCTGAAAGAGAATCAAGCGTGTGTACAGGGGCATAAACGCAGCAGTGATAGGATTGGAGAGGTTCGGTGAGCAAATGAAGACCCTTTGAAGTCATATTGCATGGTACCCATGCCACGGGTCTCAACTCTCCAGGTTTAAGGGATTCTTCCTTCAGCTAAAACATGCATGTGGAACCCAGAGTATGATCAACCGTGTGATCGGGAGACGTGTTCCTATATGTCTCAGTTCTCGTCCCCTGGTACTCGGGTGCAACATTCCAGACGCTTTACTAACACTCTCCCGACTTGGAGAGTCAGTGCCTTTAACCTCCTGTTTGGCCCAGTTTGCAATTTCTGCGGAAGATGAACAGGAATAGGGAGAACCAATGAGAGACTAGCTGGAGGTGTCTGGACGGGCAAATTTAACTGTCATTTCCCACCAGGAAGAGGAATTAACCAAAGGCTCAGCGTGCCGTGCCGGAACCAGATTAGGGTCTGAAGCAATGCTGCGGTGTTCCGGCCAGCTCCCATGAAAGCGAGTTGAAAAAAGGAGCTCAGGGGCACTGTAATTCACAAACCTGCAGAGTTATAAATGACAGCTATCGTCTAAAAATATACTGAAGTAAGGCTGCCAAGAGGACTTGAAAGCGGGGCAGAATTGCAGGAAACCGATTTCAGCAGGTAGACCGGAATTGCATTTAAAGCACAGGAAAAGAGGCAGAACGTCCACAATGATGCACTTGGCCAAAAAGGGCGTATGCGTTTTTTCCTGAATATATTCAGGAAAAAACGCATACGCACTTTTTGGCCAACCAAGCAAGCTTGCAAAGGAAATCTGCACTACAATGAAGTCTCACTTCCCCCCGGTCAAAAGGGCCACCTGAAAAAAGTGTAAAATCCAGAAAGGCAGGACAGGCCATGGAGAACTGGGAGCCTTGTTATGCTGATGGGCGGGATGTAAATTGCCAACAGCCACTTGGGAGAAGTGTATGGTGTTTCCTGAAACATCTAAAAAACAAAGCAACAGAGCCTAGGGCACTTCCACATATGGTCCTATAGCTTAGGGAAATTAAAATCAAAAAGACACAGCCACCCCAAAGTTTGGAACGGCTCTGTTTACAAGAACCTCGTTTACGGTACAAGTTCAATATCGCAGAAAGTGAAAAATGGATAAAGAAGTTGTGCTACTTATGTACAATGCAATATCACTCAGCAATGAAATCTATGTCATCAGGCCCGTAGCAGCATAATGAGTGGATTCAGGTATGATGATTCTAACTGAAATAAGTCACACAGAAAAAGAAACATCATAAGATATCACTAATACACGGAATGTAAACTTGGCTACACAGGAACTGGATTACAAAACAGAACAGGGTCTCAAATTTAGAAAACCTACTTATGCTTGCTTAAGGGGAAAGGTGAGTTGGGGTGCTGTATAAAACCTGAGATTGAAATGAGCACAGATAAAGTTCCTTAAGCCAAATAAGGAATAGACAAGAGCTACTCCTTGCTCAACGAAATGGACTCAACACCCCATATTAAACGCCTAAGAATGTACCTGACTAGTAAGTATCTTAAAACCTATGGATTGGTGTGTCTCTGAAAGAAAATCAAGCATGTGTACAGGGGCATAAACGCAGCAGTGATAGGATTGGAGAGGTTCGGTGAGCAAATGAAGACCCTTTGAAGTCATATTGCATGGTACCCATTCCACGGGTCTCAACTCTCCAGGTTTAAGGGATTCTTCCTTCAGCTAAAACATGCACGTGGAACCCAGAGTATGATCAACCGTGTGATCGGGAGACGTGTTCCAATATGTCTCAGATCTCGTCCCCTGGTACTCGGGTGCAACATTCCAGACGCTTTAATAACACTCTCCCGACTTGGAGAGTCAGTGCCTTTAACCTCCTGTTTGGCCCAGTTTGCAATTTCTGCGGAAGATGAACAGGAATAGGGAGAACCAAAGAGAGACTAGCTGGAGGTGTCTGGACGCGCAAAATTTAACTCTCATATCCCACCAGGAAGAGGAATTAACCAAAGGCTCAGCGTGCCGTGCCGGAACCAGATTAGGGCCTGAAGCAATCCTGCGGTGTTGCGGCCAGCTCACAAGAAAGCGAGTTGAAGAAAGGAGCTCAGGGGCACTGTAATTCACAAACCTGCAGAGTTATAAATGACAGCTATCGTCTAAAAATATACTGAAGTAAGGCTGCCAAGAGGACTTGAAAGCGGGGCAGAATTGCAGGAAACCGATTTCAGCAGGTAGACCGGAATTGCATTTAAAGCACAGGAAAAGAGGCAGAACGTCCACAATGATGCACTTGGCCAAAAAGGGCGTATGCGTTTTTTCCTGAATATATTCAGGAAAAAACGCATACGCCCTTTTTGGCCAACCAAGCAAGCTTGCAAAGGAAATCTGCACTACAATGAAGTCTCACTTCCCCCCGGTCAAAAGGGCCACCTGAAAAAAGTGTAAAATCCAGAAAGGCAGGACAGGCCATGGAGAACTGGGAGCCTTGTTATGCTGATGGGCGGGATGTAAATTGCCAACAGCCACTCGGGAGAGGTGTATGGTGTTTCCTGAAACATCTAAAAAACAAAGCAACAGAGCCTAGGGCACTTCCACTTATGGTCCTATAGTTTAGGGAAATTAAAATCAAAAAGACACAGCCACCCCAAAGTTTGGGACGGCTCTGTTTACAAGAACTTCATTTAGGGTACAAGTTCAATATCACAGAAAGTGAAAAATGGATAAAGAAGTTGTGGTACTTATGTACAATGCAATATCACTCAGCAATGAAATCTATGTCATCAGGCCCGTAGCAGCATAATGAGTGGATTCAGGTATGATGATTCTAACTGAAATAAGTCACACAGAAAAAGAAACATCATAAAATATCACTAATACACGGAATGTAAACTTGGCTACACAGGAACTGGATTACAAAACAGAACAGGGTCTCAAATTTAGAAAACCTACTTATGCTTGCTTAAGGGGAAAGGTGAGTTGGGGTGCTGTATAAAACCTGAGATTGAAATGAGCACAGATAAAGTTCCTTAAGCCAAATAAGGAATAGACAAGAGCTACTCCTTGCTCAACGAAATGGACTCAACACCCCATATTAAACGCCTAAGAATGTACCTGACTAGTAAGTATCTTAAAACCTATGGATTGCTATGTCTCTGAAAGAAAATCAAGCATGTGTACAGGGGCATAAACGCAGCAGTGATAGGATTGGAGAGGTTCGGTGAGCAAATGAAGACCCTTTGAAGTCATATTGCATGGTACCCATTCCACGGGTCTCAACTCTCCAGGTTTAAGGGATTCTTCCTTCAGCTGAAACATGCACGTGGAACCCAGAGTATGATCAACCGTGTGATCGGGAGACGTGTTCCAATATGTCTCAGATCTCGTCCCCTGGTACTCGGGTGCAACATTCCAGACGCTTTAATAACACTCTCCCGACTTGGAGAGTCAGTGCCTTTAACCACCTGTTTGGCCCAGTTTGCAATTTCTGCGGAAGATGAACAGGAATAGGGAGAACCAAAGAGAGACTAGCTGGAGGTGTCTGGACGCGCAAAATTTAACTCTCATATCCCACCAGGAAGAGGAATTAACCAAAGGCTCAGCGTGCCGTGCCGGAACCAGATTAGGGCCTGAAGCAATCCTGCGGTGTTGCGGCCAGCTCATAGGAAAGCGAGTTGAAGAAAGGAGCTCAGGGGCACTGTAATTCACAAACCTGCAGAGTTATAAATGACAGCTATCGTCCAAAAATATACTGAAGTAAGGCTGCCAAGAGGACTTGAAAGCGGGGCCGAATTGCAGGAAACCGATTTCAGGAGGTAGACTGGAATTGCATTTAAAGCATAGGAAAAGAGGCAGAACGTCCACAATGATGCAGTTGGCCAAAAAGGGCGTATGCGTTTTTTCCTGAATATATTCAGGAAAAAACGCATACGCCCTTTTTGGCCAACCAAGCAAGCTTGCAAAGGAAATCTGCACTACAATGAAGTCTCACTTCCCCCCGGTCAAAAGGGCCACCTGAAAAAAGTGTAAAATCCAGAAAGGCAGGACAGGCCATGGAGAACTGGGAGCCTTGTTATGCTGATGGGCGGGATGTAAATTGCCAACAGCCACTCCAGAGAAGTGTATGGTGATTCCTGAAACATCTAAAAAACAAAGCAACAGAGCCTAGGGCACTTCCACTTATGGTCCTATAGTTTAGGGAAATTAAAATCAAAAAGACACAGCCACCCCAAAGATTGGGACGGCTCTGTTTACAAGAACTTCATTTACGGTACAAGTTCAATATCACAGAAAGTGAAAAATGGATAAAGAAGTTGTGGTACTTACGTACAATTCAATATCACTCAGCAATGAAATCTATGTCATCAGGCCCGTAGCAGCATAATGAGTGGATTCAGGTATGATGATTCTAACTGAAATAAGTCACACAGAAAAAGAAACATCATAAGATATCACTAATACACGGAATGTAAACTTGGCTACACAGGAACTGGATTACAAAACAGAACAGGGTCTCAAATTTAGAAAACCTACTTATGCTTGCTTAAGGGGAAAGGTGAGTTGGGGTGCTGCATAAAACCTGAGATTGAAATGAGCACAGATAAAGTTCCTTAAGCCAAATAAGGAATAGACAAGAGCTACTCCTTGCTCAACGAAATGGACTCAACACCCCATATTAAACGCCTAAGAATGTACCTGACTAGTAAGTATCTTAAAACCTATGGATTGCTATGTCTCTGAAAGAAAATCAAGCGTGTGTACAGGGGCATAAACGCAGCAGTGATAGGATTGGAGAGGTTCGGTGAGCAAATGAAGACCCTTTGAAGTCATATTGCATGGTACCCATTCCACGGGTCTCAACTCTCCAGGTTTAAGGGATTCTTCCTTCAGCTAAAACATGCATGTGGAACCCAGAGTATGATCAACCGTGTGATCGGGAGACGTGTTCCAATATGTCTCAGTTCTCATCCCCTGGTACTCGGGTGCAACATTCCAGACGCTTTACTAACACTCTCCCGACTTGGAGAGTCAGTGCCTTTAACCTCCTGTTTGGTCCAGTTTGCAATTTCTGCGGAAGATGTACAGGAAAAGGGAGAACCAGTGAGAGACTAGCTAGAGGTGTCTGGATGGGCAAACTTAACTCTCATTTCCCACCAGGAAGAGGAATTAACCAAAGGCTCAGCATGCAGTGCCGAAACCAGATTAGGGCCTGAAGCAATCCTGCGGTGTTGCGGCCAGCTCACAAGAAAGCGAGTTGAAGAAAGGAGCTCAGGGGAACTGTAATTCACAAACCTGCAGAGTTATAAATGACAGCTATCGTCCAAAAATATACTGAAGTAAGGCTGCCAAGAGGACTTGAAAGCGGGGCAGAATTGCAGGAAACCGATTTCAGGAGGTAGACTGGAATTGCATTTAAAGCATAGGAAAAGAGGCAGAACGTCCACAATGATGCACTTGGCCAAAAAGGGCGTATGCGTTTTTTTCTGAATATATTCAGGAAAAAACGCATACGCCCTTTTTGGCCAACCAAGCAAGCTTGCAAAGGAAATCTGCACTACAATTTAGTCTCACTTCCCCCCGGTCTAAAGGGACAACTGAAAAAAATGTAAAATCCAGAAAGGCAGGACAGGCCATGGAGAACTGGGAGCCTTGTTATGCTGATGGGCGGGATGTAAATTGCCAAGAGCCACTCGGGAGAAGTGTATGCTGTTTCCTGAAACATCTAAAAAACAAAGCAACAGAGCCTAGGGCACTTCCACTTATGGTCCTATAGCTTATGGAATTTAAAATCAAAAAGACACAGCCACCCCAAAGTTTGGGACGGCTCTGTTTACAAGAACCTCGTTTCCGGTACAAGTTCAATATCGCAGAAAGTGAAAAATGGATAAAGAAGTTGTAGTACTTACGTACAATGCAATATCACTCAGCAATGAAATCTATGTCATCAGGCCCGTAGCAGCATAATGAGTGGATTCAGGTATGATGATTCTAACTGAAATAAGTCACACAGAAAAAGAAACATCATAAGATATCACTAATACACGGAATGTAAACTTGGCTTCACAGGAACTGGATTACAAAACAGAACAGGGTCTCAAATTTAGAAAACCAACTTATGCTTGCTTAAGGGGAAAGGTGAGTTGGGGTGCTGCATAAAACAAAAGATTGAAATGAGCACAGATAAAGTTCCTTAAGCCAAATATGGAATAGACAAGAGCTACTCCTTGCTCAATGAAATGGACTCAACACCCCATATTAAACGCCTAAGAATGTACCTGACTAGTAAGTATCTTAAAACCTATGGATTGCTATGTCTCTGAAAGAGAATCAAGCGTGTGTACAGGGGCATAAACGCAGCAGTGATAGGATTGGAGAGGTTCGGTGAGCAAATGAAGACCCTTTGAAGTCATATTGCATGGTACCCATGCCACGGGTCTCAACTCTCCAGGTTTAAGGGATTCTTCCTTCAGCTAAAACATGCATGTGGAACCCAGAGTATGATCAACCGTGTGATCGGGAGACGTGTTCCTATATGTCTCAGTTCTCGTCCCCTGGTACTCGGGTGCAACATTCCAGACGCTTTACTAACACTCTCCCGACTTGGAGAGTCAGTGCCTTTAACCTCCTGTTTGGCCCAGTTTGCAATTTCTGCGGAAGATGAACAGGAATAGGGAGAACCAATGAGAGACTAGCTGGAGGTGTCTGGACGGGCAAATTTAACTGTCATTTCCCACCAGGAAGAGGAATTAACCAAAGGCTCAGCGTGCCGTGCCGGAACCAGATTAGGGCCTGAAGCAATCCTGCGGTGTTGCGGCCAGCTCACAAGAAAGCGAGTTGAAGAAAGGAGCTCAGGGGCACTGTAATTCACAAACCTGCAGAGTTATAAATGACAGCTATCGTCCAAAAATATACTGAAGTAAGGCTGCCAAGAGGACTTGAAAGCGGGGCAGAATTGCAGGAAACCGATTTCAGGAGGTAGACTGGAATTGCATTTAAAGCATAGGAAAAGAGGCAGAACGTCCACAATGATGCACTTGGCCAAAAAGGGCGTATGCGTTTTTTCCTGAATATATTCAGGAAAAAACGCATACGCCCTTTTTGGCCAACCAAGCAAGCTTGCAAAGGAAATCTGCACTACAATGAAGTCTCACTTCCCCCCGGTCAAAAGGGCCATCTGAAAAAAGTGTAAAATCCAGAAAGGCAGGACAGGCCATGGAGAACTGGGAGCCTTGTTATGCTGATGGGCGGGATGTAAATTGCCAAGAGCCACTCGGGAGAGGTGTATGGTGTTTCCTGAAACATCTGAAAAACAAAGCAACAGAGCCTAGGGCACTTCCACTTATGGTCCTATAGCTTAGGGAAATTAAAATCAAAAAGACACAGCCACCCCAAAGTTTGGGACGGCTCTGTTTACAAGAACCTCATTTACGGTACAAGTTCAATATCACAGAAAGTGAAAAATGGATAAAGAAGTTGTGGTACTTACGTACAATGCCATATCACTCAGCAATGAAATCTATGTCATCAGGCCCATAGCAGCATAATGAGTGGATTCAGGTATGATGATTCTAACTGAAATAAGTCACACAGAAAAAGAAACATCATAAGATATCACTAATACACGGGATGTAAACTTGGCTACACAGGAACTGGATTACAAAACAGAACAGGGTCTCAAATTTAGAAAACCAACTTATGCTTGCTTAAGGGGAAAGGTGAGTTGGGGTGCTGCATAAAACCAGAGATTGAAATGAGCACAGATAAAGTTCCTTAAGCCAAATATAGAATAGACAAGAACTACTCCTTGCTCAATGAAATGGACTCAACACCCCATATTAAACGCCTAAGAATGTACCTGACTAGTAACTATCTTAAAACCTATGGATTGCTATGTCTCTGAAAGAAAATCAAGCGTGTGTACAGGGGCATAAACGCAGCAGTGATAGGATTGGAGAGGTTCGGTGAGCAAATGAAGACCCTTTGAAGTCATATTGCATGGTACCCATTCCACGGGTCTCAACTCTCCAGGTTTAAGGGATTCTTCCTTCAGCTAAAACATGCACGTGGAACCCAGAGTATGATCAACCGTGTGATCGGGAGACGTGTTCCAACATGTCTCAGTTCTCGTCCCCTGGTACTCGGGTGCAACATTCCAGACGCTTTACTAACACTCTCCCGACTTGGAGAGTCAGTGCCTTTAACCTCCTGTTTGGCCCAGTTTGCAATTTCTGCGGAAGATGAACAGGAATAGGGAGAACCAATGAGAGACTAGCTGGAGGTGTCTGGACGGGCAAATTTAACTCTCATTTCCCACCAGGAAGAGGAATTAACCAAAGGCTCAGCGTGCCGTGCCGGAACCAGATTAGGGCCTGAAGCAATCCTGCGGTGTTGCGGCCAGCTCACAAGAAAGCGAGTTGAAGAAAGGAGCTCAGGGGCACTGTAATTCACAAACCTGCAGAGTTATAAATGACAGCTATCATCCAAAAATATACTGAAGTAAGGCTGCCAAGAGGACTTGAAAGCGGGGCAGAATTGCAGGAAACCGATTTCAGGAGGTAGACTGGAATTGCATTTAAAGCATAGGAAAAGAGGCAGAACGTCCACAATGATGCACTTGGCCAAAAAGGGCGTATGCGTTTTTTCCTGAATATATTCAGGAAAAAACGCATACGCCCTTTTTGGCCAACCAAGCAAGCTTGCAAAGGAAATCTGCACTACAATGAAGTCTCACTCCCCCCCGGTCAAAAGGGCCATCTGAAAAAAGTGTAAAATCCAGAAAGGCAGGACAGGCCATGGAGAACTGGGAGCCTTGTTATGCTGATGGGCGGGATGTAAATTGCCAAGAGCCACTCGGGAGAGGTGTATGGTGTTTCCTGAAACATCTGAAAAACAAAGCAACAGAGCCTAGGGCACTTCCACTTATGGTCCTATAGCTTAGGGAAATTAAAATCAAAAAGACACAGCCACCCCAAAGTTTGGGACGGCTCTGTTTACAAGAACCTCATTTACGGTACAAGTTCAATATCACAGAAAGTGAAAAATGGATAAAGAAGTTGTGGTACTTACGTACAATGCCATATCACTCAGCAATGAAATCTATGTCATCAGGCCCATAGCAGCATAATGAGTGGATTCAGGTATGATGATTCTAACTGAAATAAGTCACACAGAAAAAGAAACATCATAAGATATCACTAATACACGGGATGTAAACTTGGCTACACAGGAACTGGATTACAAAACAGAACAGGGTCTCAAATTTAGAAAACCAACTTATGCTTGCTTAAGGGGAAAGGTGAGTTGGGGTGCTGCATAAAACCAGAGATTGAAATGAGCACAGATAAAGTTCCTTAAGCCAAATATAGAATAGACAAGAACTACTCCTTGCTCAATGAAATGGACTCAACACCCCATATTAAACGCCTAAGAATGTACCTGACTAGTAACTATCTTAAAACCTATGGATTGCTATGTCTCTGAAAGAAAATCAAGCGTGTGTACAGGGGCATAAACGCAGCAGTGATAGGATTGGAGAGTTTCGGTGAGCAAATGAAGACCCTTTGAAGTCATATTGCATGGTACCCATTCCACGGGTCTCAACTCTCCAGGTTTAAGGGATTCTTCCTTCAGCTAAAACATGCACGTGGAACCCAGAGTATGATCAACCGTGTGATCGGGAGACGTGTTCCAACATGTCTCAGTTCTCGTCCCCTGGTACTCGGGTGCAACATTCCAGACGCTTTACTAACACTCTCCCGACTTGGAGAGTCAGTGCCTTTAACCTCCTGTTTGGCCCAGTTTGCAATTTCTGCGGAAGATGAACAGGAATAGGGAGAACCAATGAGAGACTAGCTGGAGGTGTCTGGACGGGCAAATTTAACTGTCATTTCCCACCAGGAAGAGGAATTAACCAAAGGCTCAGCGTGCCGTGCCGGAACCAGATTAGGGCCTGAAGCAATCCTGCGGTGTTGCGGCCAGCTCACAAGAAAACGAGTTGAAGAAAGGAGCTCAGGGGCACTGTAATTCACAAACCTGCAGAGTTATAAATGACAGCTATCGTCCAAAAATATACTGAAGTAAGGCTGCCAAGAGGACTTGAAAGCGGGGCAGAATTGCAGGAAACTGATTTCAGGAGGTAGACTGGAATTGCATTTAAAGCATAGGAAAAGAGGCAGAACGTCCACAATGATGCACTTGGCCAAAAAGGGCGTATGCGTTTTTTCCTGAATATATTCAGGAAAAAACGCATACGCCCTTTTTGGCCAACCAAGCAAGCTTGCAAAGGAAATCTGCACTACAATGAAGTCTCACTTCCCCCCGGTCAAAAGGGCCATCTGAAAAATGTGTAAAATCCAGAAAGGCAGGACAGGCCATGGAGAACTGGGAGCCTTGTTATGTTGATGGGCGGGATGTAAATTGCCAACAGCCACTCGGGAGAGGTGTATGGTGTTTCCTGAAACATCTAAAAAACAAAGCAACAGAGCCTAGGGCACTTCCACTTATGGTCCTATAGCTTAGGGAAATTAAAATCAAAAAGACACAGCCACCCCAAAGTTTGGGACGGCTCTGTTTACAAGAACCTCGTTTACGGTACAAGTTCAATATCGCAGAAAGTGAAAAATGGATAAAGAAGTTGTGGTACTTATGTACAATGCAATATCACTCAGCAATGAAATCTATGTCATCAGGCCCATAGCAGCATAATGAGTGGATTCAGGTATGATGATTCTAACTGAAATAAGTCACACAGAAAAAGAAACATCATAAGATATCACTAATACACGGGATGTAAACTTGGCTACACAGGAACTGGATTACAAAACAGAACAGGGTCTCAAATTTAGAAAACCAACTTATGCTTGCTTAAGGGGAAAGGTGAGTTGGGGTGCTGCATAAAACCAGAGATTGAAATGAGCACAGATAAAGTTCCTTAAGCCAAATATGGAATAGACAAGAACTACTCCTTGCTCAACGAAATGGACTCAACACCCCATATTAAACGCCTAGGAATGTACCTGACTAGTAAGTATCTTAAAACCTATGGATTGCTATGTGTCTGAAAGAAAATCAAGCGTGTGTACAGGGGCATAAACGCAGCAGTGATAGGATTGGAGAGGTTCGGTGAGCAAATGAAGACCCTCTGAAGTCATATTGCATGGTACCCATTCCACGGGTCTCAACTCTCCAGGTTTAAGGGATTCTTCCTTCAGCTAAAACATGCACGTGGAACCCAGAGTATGATCAACCGTGTGATCGGGAGACGTGTTCCAATATGTCTCAGTTCTCGTCCCCTGGTACTTGGGTGCAACATTCCAGACGGTTTACTAACACTCTCCCGACTTGGAGAGTCAGTGCCTTTAACCTCCTGTTTGGCCCAGTTTGCAATTTCTGCGGAAGATGAACAGGAATAGGGAGAACCAATGAGAGACTAGCTGGAGGTGTCTGGACGGGCAAATTTAACTCTCATTTCCCACCAGGAAGAGGAATTAACCAAAGGCTCAGCGTGCCGTGCCGGAACCAGATTAGGGTCTGAAGCAATCCTGCGGTGTTGCGGCCAGCTCACAAGAAAGCGAGTTGAAGAAAGGAGCTCAGGGGCACTGTAATTCACAAACCTGCAGAGTTATAAATGACAGCTATCGTCCAAAAATATACTGAAGTAAGGCTGCCAAGAGGACTTGAAAGCGGGGCAGAATTGCAGGAAACCGATTTCAGGAGGTAGACTGGAATTGCATTTAAAGCATAGGAAAAGAGGCAGAACGTCCACAATGATGCACTTGGCCAAAAAGGGCGTATGCGTCTTTTCGTGCAGGAAAAAACGCATACGCCCTTTTTGGCCAACCAAGAAAGCTTGCAAAGGAAATCTGCACTACAATGAAGTCTCACTTCCCCCCGGTCAAAAGGGCCATCTGAAAGAAGTGTAAAATCCAGAAAGGCAGGACAGGCCATGGAGAACTGGGAGCCTTGTTATGCTGATGGGCGGGATGTAAATTGCCAAGAGCCACTAGGGAGAGGTGTATGGTGTTTCCTGAAACATCTGAAAAACAAAGCAACAGAGCCTAGGGCACTTCCACTTATGGTCCTATAGCTTAGGGAAATTAAAATCAAAAAGACACAGCCACCCCAAAGTTTGGGACGGCTCTGTTTACAAGAACCTCATTTACGGTACAAGTTCAATATCACAGAAAGTGAAAAATGGATAAAGAAGTTGTGGTACTTACGTACAATGCCATATCACTCAGCAATGAAATCTATGTCATCAGGCCCATAGCAGCATAATGAGTGGATTCAGGTATGATGATTCTAACTGAAATAAGTCACACAGAAAAAGAAACATCATAAGATATCACTAATACACGGGATGTAAACTTGGCTACACAGGAACTGGATTACAAAACAGAACAGGGTCTCAAATTTAGAAAACCAACTTATGCTTGCTTAAGGGGAAAGGTGAGTTGGGGTGCTGCATAAAACCAGAGATTGAAATGAGCACAGATAAAGTTCCTTAAGCCAAATATAGAATAGACAAGAACTACTCCTTGCTCAATGAAATGGACTCAACACCCCATATTAAACGCCTAAGAATGTACCTGACTAGTAAGTATCTTAAAACCTATGGATTGCTATGTCTCTGAAAGAAAATCAAGCGTGTGTACAGGGACATAAACGCAGCAGTGATAGGATTGGAGAGGTTCGGTGAGCAAATGAAGACCCTTTGAAGTCATATTGCATGGTACCCATTCCACGGGTCTCAACTCTCCAGGTTTAAGGGATTCTTCCTTCAGCTAAAACATGCACGTGGAACCCAGAGTATGATCAACCGTGTGATCGGGAGACGTGTTCCAACATGTCTCAGTTCTCGTCCCCTGGTACTCGGGTGCAACATTCCAGACGCTTTACTAACACTCTCCCGACTTGGAGAGTCAGTGCCTTTAACCTCCTGTTTGGCCCAGTTTGCAATTTCTGCGGAAGATGAACAGGAATAGGGAGAACCAATGAGAGACTAGCTGGAGGTGTCTGGACGGGCAAATTTAACTCTCATTTCCCACCAGGAAGAGGAATTAACCAAAGGCTCAGCGTGCCGTGCCGGAACCAGATTAGGGCCTGAAGCAATCCTGCGGTGTTGCGGCCAGCTCACAAGAAAGCGAGTTGAAGAAAGGAGCTCAGGGGCACTGTAATTCACAAACCTGCAGAGTTATAAATGACAGCTATCATCCAAAAATATACTGAAGTAAGGCTGCCAAGAGGACTTGAAAGCGGGGCAGAATTGCAGGAAACCGATTTCAGGAGGTAGACTGGAATTGCATTTAAAGCATAGGAAAAGAGGCAGAACGTCCACAATGATGCACTTGGCCAAAAAGGGCGTATGCGTTTTTTCCTGAATATATTCAGGAAAAAACGCATACGCCCTTTTTGCCAACCAAGCAAGCTTGCAAAGGAAATCTGCACTACAATGAAGTCTCACTTCCCCCCGGTCAAAAGGGCCACCTGAAAAAAGTGTAAAATCCAGAAAGGCAGGACAGGCCATGGAGAACTGGGAGCCTTGTTATGCTGATGGGCGGGATGTAAATTGCCAAGAGCCACTGGGGAGAGGTGTATGGTGTTTCCTGAAACATCTAAAAAACAAAGCAACAGAGCCTAGGGCACTTCCACTTATGGTCCTATAGCTTAGGGAAATTAAAATCAAAAAGACACAGCCACCCCAAAGTTTGGGACGGCTCTGTTTACAAGAACCTCCTTTACGGTACAAGTTCAATATCGCAGAAAGTGAAAAATGGATAAAGAAGTTGTGGTACTTACGTACAATGCAATATCACTCAGCAATGAAATCTATGTCATCAGGCCCATAGCAGCATAATGAGTGGATTCAGGTATGATGATTCTAACTGAAATAAGTCACACAGAAAAAGAAACATCATAAGATATCACTAATACACGGGATGTAAACTTGGCTACACAGGAACTGGATTACAAAACAGAACAGGGTCTCAAATTTAGAAAACCAACTTATGCTTGCTTAAGGGGAAAGGTGAGTTGGGATGCTGCATCAAACCAGAGATTGAAATGAGCACAGATAAAGTTCCTGAAGCCAAATATGGAATAGACAAGAACTACTCCTTGCTCAACGAAATGGACTCAACACCCCATATTAAACGCCTAAGAATGTACCTGACTAGTAAGTATCTTAAAACCTATGGATTGCTATGTCTCTGAAAGAAAATCAAGCGTGTGTACAGGGGCATAAACGCAGCAGTGATAGGATTGGAGAGGTTCGGTGAGCAAATGAAGACCCTTTGAAGTCATATTGCATGGTACCCATTCCACGGGTCTCAACTCTCCAGGTTTAAGGGATTCTTCCTTCAGCTAAAACATGCACGTGGAACCCAGAGTATGATCAACCGTGTGATCGGGAGACGTGTTCCAATATGTCTCAGTTCTCGTCCCCTGGTACTCGGGTGCAACATTCCAGACGCTTTACTAACACTCTCCCGACTTGGAGAGTCAGTGCCTTTAACCTCCTGTTTGGCCCAGTTTGCAATTTCTGCGGAAGATGAACAGGAATAGGGAGAACCAATGAGAGAGTAGCTGGAGGTGTCTGGATGCACAAATTTAACTCTCATTTCCCACCAGGAAGAGGAATTAACCAAAGGCTCAGCGTGCCGTGCCGGAACCAGATTAGGGCCTGAAGCAATCCTGCGGTGTTGCGGCCAGCTCACAAGAAAACGAGTTGAAGAAAGGAGCTCAGGGGCACTGTAATTCACAAACCTGCAGAGTTATAAATGACAGCTATCGTCCAAAAATATACTGAAGTAAGGCTGCCAAGAGGACTTGAAAGCGGGGCAGAATTGCAGGAAACCGATTTCAGGAGGTAGACTGGAATTGCATTTAAAGCATAGGAAAAGAGGCAGAACGTCCACAATGATGCACTTGGCCAAAAAGGGCGTATGCGTTTTTTCGTGCAGGAAAAAACGCATACGCACTTTTTGGCCAACCAAGCAAACTTGCAAAGGAAATCTGCACTACAATGAAGTCTCACTTCCCCCCAGTCAAAGGGGCCATCTGAAAAAAGTGTAAAATCCAGAAAGGCAGGACAGGCCATGGAGAACTGGGAGCCTTGTTATGCTGATGGGCGGGATGTAAATTGCCAACAGCCACTCGGGAGAAGTGTATGCTGTTTTCTGAAACATCTAAAAAACAACGCAAGAGAGCCTAGGGCACTTCCACTTATGGTGCTGTAGCTTAGGGAAAGAAAAATCAAAAAGACACAGCCACCCCAAAGTTTGGGACGGCTCTGTTTACAAGAACTTCATTTACGGTACAAGTTCAATATCACAGAAAGTGAAAAATGGATAAAGAAGTTGTGGTACTTACGTACAATGCAATATCACTCAGCAATGAAATCTATGTCATCAGGCCCGTAGCAGCATAATGAGTGGATTCAGGTATGATGATTCTAACTGAAATAAGTCACACAGAAAAAGAAACATCATAAGATATCACTAATACACGGAATGTAAACTTGGCTACACAGGAACTGGATTACAAAACAGAACAGGGTCTCAAATTTAGAAAACCTACTTATGCTTGCTTAAGGGGAAAGGTGAGTTGGGGTGCTGCATAAAACCTGAGATTGAAATGAGCACAGATAAAGTTCCTTAAGCCAAATAAGGAATAGACAAGAGCTACTCCTTGCTCAACGAAATGGACTCAACACCCCATATTAAACGCCTAAGAATGTACCTGACTAGTAAGTATCTTAAAACCTATGGATTGCTATGTCTCTGAAAGAAAATCAAGCGTGTGTACAGGGGCATAAACGCAGCAGTGATAGGATTGGAGAGGTTCGGTGAGCAAATGAAGACCCTTTGAAGTCATATTGCATGGTACCCATTCCACGGGTCTCAACTCTCCATGTTTAAGGGATTCTGCCTTCAGGTAAAACATGCACGTGGAACCCAGAGTATGATCAACCGTGTGATCGGGAGACATGTTCCAATATGTCTCAGTTCTCGTCCCCTGGTACTCGGGTGCAACATTCCAGACGCTTTACTAACACTCTCCCGACTTGGAGAGTCAGTGCCTTTAACCTCCTGTTTGGCCCATTTGCAATTTCTGAGGAAGATGAACAGGAATAGGGAGAACCAATGAGAGACTAGGTGGAGGTGTCTGGACGGGCAAATTTAACTCTCATTTCCCACCAGGAAGAGGAATTAACCAAAGGCTCAGCGTGCCGTGCCGTAACCAGATTAGGGCCTGAAGCAATCCTGCGGTGTTGCGGCCAGCTCACAAGAAAGCGAGTTGAAGAAAGGAGCTCAGGGGCACTGTAATTCACAAACCTGCAGAGTTATAAATGACAGCTATCGTCCAAAAATATACTGAAGTAAGGCTGCCAAGAGGACTTGAAAGCGGGGCAGAATTGCAGGAAACCGATTTCAGGAGGTAGACTGGAATTGCATTTAAAGCATAGGAAAAGAGGCAGAACGTCCACAATGATGCACTTGGCCAAAAAGGGCGTATGCGTTTTTTCCTGAATATATTCAGGAAAAAACGCATACGCCCTTTTTGGCCAACCAAGCAAGCTTGCAAAGGAAATCTGCACTACAATGAAGTCTCACTTCCCCCCGGTCAAAAGGGCCATCTGAAAAAAGTGTAAAATCCAGAAAGGCAGGACAGGCCATGGAGAACTGGGAGCCTTGTTATGCTGATGGGCGGGATGTAAATTGCCAAGAGCCACTCTGGAGAGGTGTATGGTGTTTCCTGAAACATCTAAAAAACAAAGCAACAGAGCCTAGGGCACTTCCACTTATGGTCCTATAGCTTAGGCAAATTAAAATCAAAAAGACACAGCCACCCCAAAGTTTGGAACGGCTCTGTTTACAAGAACCTCGTTTACGGTACAAGTTCAATATCGCAGAAAGTGAAAAATGGATAAAGAAGTTGTGGTACTTACGTACAATGCAATATCACTCAGCAATGAAATCTATGTCATCAGGCCCATAGCAGCATAATGAGTGGATTCAGGTATGATGATTCTAACTGAAATAAGTCACACAGAAAAAGAAACATCATAAGATATCACTAATACACGGGATGTAAACTTGGCTACACAGGAACTGGATTACAAAACAGAACAGGGTCTCAAATTTAGAAAACCAACTTATGCTTGCTTAAGGGGAAAGGTGAGTTGGGGTGCTGCATAAAACCAGAGATTGAAATGAGCACAGATAAAGTTCCTTAAGCCAAATATGGAATAGACAAGAATTACTCCTTGCTCAACGAAATGGACTCAACACCCCATATTAAACGCCTAAGAATGTACCTGACTAGTAAGTATCTTAAAACCTATGGATTGCTATGTGTCTGAAAGAAAATCAAGCGTGTGTACAGGGGCATAAACGCAGCAGTGATAGGATTGGAGAGTTTCGGTGAGCAAATGAAGACCCTTTGAAGTCATATTGCATGGTACCCATTCCACGGGTCTCAACTCTCCAGGTTTAAGGGAATCTTCCTTCAGCTAAAACATGCACGTGGAACCCAGAGTATGATCAACCGTGTGATCGGGAGACGTGTTCCAATATGTCTCAGTTCTCGTCCCCTGGTACTCGGGTGCAACATTCCAGACGGTTTACTAACACTCTCCCGACTTGGAGAGTCAGTGCCTTTAACCTCCTGTTTGGCCCAGTTTGCAATTTCTGCGGAAGATGAACAGGAATAGGGAGAACCAATGAGAGACTAGCTGGAGGTGTCTGGACGGGCAAATTTAACTCTCATTTCCCACCAGGAAGAGGAATTAACCAAAGGCTCAGCGTGTCGTGCCGGAACCAGATTAGGGCCTGAAGCAATCCTGCGGTGTTGCGGCCAGCTCACAAAAAAGCGAGTTGAAGAAAGGAGCTCAGGGGCACTGTAATTCACAAACCTGCAGAGTTATAAATGACAGCTATCGTCCAAAAATATACTGAAGTAAGGCTGCCAAGAGGACTTGAAAGCGGGGCAGAATTGCAGGAAACCGATTTCAGGAGGTAGACTGGAATTGCATTTAAAGCATAGGAAAAGAGGCAGAACGTCCACAATGATGCACTTGGCCAAAAAGTGCGTATGCGTTTTTTCGTGCAGGAAAAAACGCATACGCCCTTTTTGGCCAACCAAGCAAGCTTGCAAAGGAAATCTGCACTACAATGAAGTCTCCCTTCCCCCCAGTCAAAGGGGCCATCTGAAAAAAGTGTAAAATCCAGAAAGGCAGGACAGGCCATGGAGAACTGGGAGCCTTGTTATGCTGATGGGCGGGATGTAAATTGCCAAGAGCCACTTGGGAGAAGTGTATGGTGTTTTCTGAAACATCTAAAAAACAACGCAAGAGAGCCTAGGGCACTTCCACTTATGGTGCTGTAGCTTAGGGAAAGTAAAATCAAAAAGACACAGCCACCCCAAAGTTTGGGACGGCTCTGTTTACAAGAACCTCGTTTATGGTACAAGTTCAATATCGCAGAAAGTGAAAAATGGATAAAGAAGTTGTGCTACTTACGTACAATGCAATATCACTCAGCAATGAAACCTATGTCATCAGGCCCGTAGCAGCATAATGAGTGGATTCAGGTATGATGATTCTAACTGAAATAAGTCACACAGAAAAAGAAACATCATAAGATATCACTAATACACGGAATGTGAACTTGGCTACACATGAACTGAATTATAAAACAGAACAGGGTCTGAAGTTTAGAAAACCAACTTATGCTTTTTTAAGGGGGAAGGTGAGTTGGGGTGCTGCATTATACCAGAGTTTGACATTAGCACAGATACTGTTCCATAAGCCAAATGTGTAATAGACAAGACCTACCTCTTGCTCAACAAAATGGACTCAACAATGAGGTATCACCTCACACCTGATAGAATGGGCATCATCAGAAAATCTACAAACAATAAATGCTGGAAACGGTGTGGAGAAAAGGAACCCTCTTCCACTATTGTTGGGAATATAAATTGTTACATTCACTATGGAGAACAATATGGAGTTTCTTAAGAAACTAACAATAGAATTACCATATGATACAGCAATCCCAGTACTGGACATATACCCAGACAAAACCATAAATCAAAAAGAGACATTCACCGCAATGTTCATTGCATCACTATTTACAATATCGAGGTAATGGAAGCAACCTAAATGCCCACAGACAGAAGAATGCATAAAGCTGTGGTACATATATAAAATGGAATATTACTAAGCCATGAAAAGGAATGAAATTGGGTCATTTGTAGAGACGTCGATGGATCTAGAGACTGTCATACAGAGTGAAGTAAGTCAGAAAGAGAAAAACAAATCTTGTATATTCATGCATATATGTGGAACCTAGAAAAACCGTACAGATTAACCATTTTGCAAGGCATAAATAGAGCAACAGATGTAGACAACAAATGTATGGACAACAAGGGGGGAAAGCTGTTGGGGGGGTGGTGGTGGGAGGAGTTGAGAGACTGGGATTGGCATGTATACATTTATATGTATAAAATAGATAACCAATAAGAACCTGCTGTATAAAAATATAAAATAAAATTCAAAATTGAAAAGAAATAAAATTTAAAAAATAAAACAGAAAAAACAATTATTCCCTTCACATACATGTATTTATATGAATAAATTATTTCCATGCTTATATCTGTAAATACAAAAAAGAGGAATAAAATCTACCTTGAACCAAAAACGAAAAAGAGAAAAAAAACACAGAACCCACCAGTTCCACAGAGGAAAACCGTATCAGGGCACTTGCTCCAGTTGTAAACAATTCTGAAGTTGGTCAGTGGTGGGGAATCGTCTCCCATTCAGCCAGCAGCCCCCACGTAACAAGCATCCTCATTGCAAAGCTGGGGCACCGTGCCGAGGCATCTGTGAGTAAACGTGAGCTGAGCCCCAGGCCAGTTGCTGCTGAACTATTCCCACCCGTCCCAGGTAAAACACCTGAATATATACAAGGACTTGAAAGCCTAGAGGAAGGACCATAGAGCCACACGAGTGACAGCATGCCAGCCGACTTGGTGCCTGCAGGCCAGCCAGGATGGTCCTGGCCCTGGGTGCTCTTCTGGAAGATTTCCATTTCCCTGCCTGAGATACCCGTCCTGTCCCTGCCCCCACTGCTTTTTTCCTTCCTCACCTCTGCCCAGGGAGAAATTCCAGCAGCAGGTATGGGTGACACATCCTCTTCTTTAGCAGGTGGCAGCCTGGCAACTGCTGCAGAAAGTCCAGCAGAGCCCCACTCACACTGGGCCACCCACAAAGCCGTGGCCTCTCACTCCCTCCCACCAGCCCAGCCCCGAGACTGCTGACAGGGCAGAGAAAATGGCGTCAGGCATGGCTGCAGGGGCTCTTGCTGCCTGGAGTGGTATTTATATTGATCTCAACCCAGGCACACCTGGGGAGGGCTGGCCGGCACGGTAAGGCTGCCCAGCTCAGCCAATCATCACCCCTCAGAGGTTCACAGTTGCAGAAAATGGAACTTGCTGAACCGGCCAGGTCCAAGGAACAGGTGTGGGCTCCTGAGAGTCAGGATAGACAAGGGGCTGCAGCTTTGGCTTGTTTTCTAATCATTTTATCTGGCCCATGAGTGGGAGACAACTTCAAGAAAACCCTCTCCTAATGAGAGGAACCCAGGAGTCAGGGAGAGGAGGGGTGAGTGGTGGTTGGAGACAGAGGCCTGGTGCCCCGGGTACAGTGGAAGTCTCTGGAAGACCAGGTGGAGGGAGGCCGCACAGAGTGATGCCCAGGGTCACAGACCTGTCGCAGCTGCTGTTTGTTAGTTCAAGTCCTGCTCTGAGGTGCTCTGTGTCAGCTCTGAGCGACAGGTGAGCTGGGGGTGCTCTGCAATGAGGGCTATGTGCATGGTTCCTGTGTGCCCAGCCCTGCCACGGGACCTGCAAGGGTAGCTCTGTATCCTGGGAAGGGCCTGACCACGAGAGCCCCGTGGGCTGGGGTGGGGGTGGGGTACCTGCCCAGGTGAGCTCCATATTCTGGGATTGGTCTGACCACGAGAGCCCCATGGGCTGCTGGGGACCTGGTAAAGGATGTCAGGACAGTCAGTGAAGCCACCGAGGATATACCTCCAGTTGCTCCTAATTCCTACACCCTGCTGGTCATTCTACCAACCACCAGGACATGGTATTCTGTATTAGTCTTCAATGATGCCTTCTTTTGTATTCCATTAGTCCCAGAGTCACAAGAAATTTTGGCTTGTGAGTGGCAGGACTCAACATACAACTAAAACAATACTTCCGGGCCGTCTTGCCCCAAGGGTGCAAAAATTCCCACACCATCTTTGGGGAAACCTTAGCTAAAGACCTAAAAGTTCTACCTCTGGAAAAGGAAACCCTCCTTCAGTACGCAGACGACATTCTGATCGCCAGCCCTACTAAGGAGGCCTCTGAACTACCAAGCCAATAAAGGATAGAAGTTGTCCAAGAAAAAGCTCAAATATCACAGACTGCGGTGACCTGCCTGGGCTTCATTCTCACAGAAGGTCGGAGAAGCCCATCCCAGGAAAGGGAAGAAACCATTTTCGGCCTTACTCCTTTCTAAAACTAGAAGACAGCTTAGGGGTTCCTGGGGAGGCCAGGGTTTGCTGCTTCTGGATCCCTAACTGCAGTCTACTAGCTGGGCCTCTATATGAAACACTGAAAGGAAAAGATGATGATCCTTTTGAATAGAATCCAGAAGTGGCCTTTCAAGAATGGAAAGAGCAGTCAATTCAGACCCTTGCCCTGGAACTCCCTAATTTAGCTAAACCCTTTGACCTTTACATTCCCGGTGAAAGGTGAATCGCCATTGGAGAATTAGTGCAAAAACTGGGACCACTTGAAATGGAACAATGCAAGAATGCCATCCAGGTAGGATAAACTATGGTCACCAAGGGGCTTGGCCCACTGCCGCATCTGGCCAAGATACTGGCGGTATCTAAAAACCTGGAAATCAGCAGCCCAAAAGGCCTCCTCCCTCCTAAGGGAAAAGGACCCCACGTGGTGATCCTAACCACCAACCATGCCCTGAAGTTGCAGGGTTTGCTCCGTGGGCACACCAACCTCGAGTGAGGAGGCCCTCCAACTCCAACATCCAGAGAGATAACCGGGGGCAACAGGGCACCATGACGACTCGTGTGAACATCACTTGACCTGGAGTTTCTCTCATAAAACAACAGGAGTGTGTCCCAAAAGAGTAGACTACTGCTTGCAGGACTTACTGCACCCAGAGGGGAGCTAGTAATCTTGGCGGGGGAACCGTATATCACACTGTCACCATAGAAAAGCCTACAGACACCGTGATGATGGTGGCCAATAAGACTGGCTGGACTCCTGTTTACTTCAAAAGGCTGTTGACTCAGTGGCCATCATGGTCCTTGATCACCACTGACCCTGGACTGTCTGGGAGTTGAGCGGGCAGGGCTCTGACACCTGGTGCTGTTTGTACGTTAATTCAGGGGCCTAATTGAAGAAAGCGCAGACTACTGGTCAGAGCATCTAGGCTGGCAGAAACGGTCAGCCTAAGGTGGCCGAACAAATGTGGGGCGGGGTGAAACCGGCCCCCACAGCGTCTCTGCACATCTCTTTCCTGGACCCTTAAAGGTCATTAGAATCTATAACGCTTCCAATGCTGGTGCTCGGGTGGACGAGCAGGGAGGCAGGGGGCCTGGGGACAATCAACGTCACCTGGAGGCTGCTGGGGAGAAGCTCTGACCCTCACCCCTTGGTATGAGGGCTCCCAACTCAGCACTCAGCAGTTACAGAAGAAGGGTCTGCACCCTCAGCACTCCAAGAATGAGGAACGGGACAAAAGGCAGAGGAGGGGTTTGTCCCCAGCAAAGCCCATTAAAAATCCCTGGGAGATAAAAATAGAATCTGGGCAATAAAGTCAAGTCTAACCTTTTTTATCCTTTGTGCTTTGTCTAATTTCATGTGCTCCTAGGGTCCCGCATGCAGAGGTTCCACACCCGGCACTTCAGACCAGATTTCCTAGTGCAGAATGGCTGGGTCGACACCTCAGCTCCTGGGGCCCAGTGCAGACTCCGCGATATAGAGCCTGAGCTGCAGCCAACCCGGCCCTCGAGAGCTCCGCCCCCTCCCTCCCACTGACTCTGACAGGATCTCTACACAGCAGCCCAGCCCACAGCCCACGGGGTAGTGCATGCTCTCACCTCTCCATTCTCTGATCAAAATATAAAGTTTCCTTTGCTTGTGAACCAAACTCAGTCTCGATCTGTTGGCCCCAATGACACTGCGCAGGGGGACACTTGTTGGGGTCCACTCTGGAGGATCAGTAACAGAAATTGAGACTATTGTAACCTCAATGAACAGATGTGTGAGCCAAACTGTAGTTAACATAGAACAGTGTATAAGGCTCGGGTAAAATAAGATGTTTCTAACGCTTCCATTGGATATTTCCATCACTTTATTATAAGCAAGTTCAGTGAAAAGGTTTGTCTTATTTGTCAGGTCAATATTAGAGAAACGAAGTGATTTCTTTCCAAGGATGTACATCTAATAATCTTGGTTAAAGCTTCAATCTTGTTTTAAATGCTTTTCCATTGAAAATGATACCTCTCTTTCAGCTCCCCCATTTCTGAGAAGTATAAAATCTTATAATTTATTATTACCAAAGCGGAAAGGTGGGAGGAGGGATAAATTAACAGTTTGGGATTAACACATACACACTGCTATGTATAAAATAGATCATCAACAAGGAACTACTGTATAGCACAGGGAACTACACTCAACATTTTGCAATAACCTATAAGGGGAAATAATCTGAAAAAGAATAGATATTTTTATTGACATCATCTATCAATGACAGTTAAAGTGTAACCTAAGGGAAGCTGGTGGTGAGTGCTTCTGACCCTGAAGACTTCAATCATCTAAAGTTTGGACTCTGCCTACTTCCCAAGGCCCTTAATGAACATATGTGTAGCCGTAGCTTAAAAAATTCCCCAGTTTGGGTTTCGGGGAGACACTGATTTTGAAAAAGCCCTGGTGTTCTCCTTACATGAATGGGACTCTTCCTACTGCTAAAACATGTCTGTCACACCCAGAGGATGGTATACCGTCTGATCGGGAAGAGTTTGGAAAAGGCATCTCATCTCCTCATCTCCTGGTGCTCGGGTTCACCCATCCAGCGTCTTTACTAACAGTCTCCCCACTTGGAGATGACAGCACTGTCAACATCCTGTTGCGTACAGTTTGGAATTTGTCCAGAGGATGAAGCGGAAGGATGAGGAACAATGAGAGACAAGTCCTAGGTGTTCAGACAGGCACATGTCACTCTAATTTCCAATCAGGAAGACGAATTGACCAAAGGCTAGGGTTGCCCATGGAAACAGTATAGGGCTTGAGGAAATCCCGCTGCTTTGTGGCCAGTTCCCATAAACACAAGTTGAACAATGGAACTCAGGGACAGTAAAATTCACGAAACTGCAGAGTTGAAAATATCCATCACTGAAAAATGTCTTGAGGAAAGTCAGAGAAAAGGACTTGTAAGCAAGGGAGAATGGCAGGAAAGGGATTTGAGGAGGTAGAAAGGACTCGCCATTAAGCACAAGAAAAGGAGCTGAACATTGCCAACATTGCAGTTGGCCAAAAAGGGTGTATGCGTTTTTTTCTGTATATATTCAAGAAAAGGGCATACACTTTTTTAGCCAACCAAACAGGTGGGCACTGGAAGTCAATACTACAAGAGATATCACTTCGCATCAGTCAGAAGAGCCATCCTCATAAAGCGTAAACAACAGAAATGCAGGACAGGGCAAGGAGAAGAGGGAGCCCTGTGAGACTTATAGTGGAAATGTATATTGCCAACGGCCATTCTGGAGAAGTGTATTGTGTTTACTAAAGCATCTAAAAAATGAGCTACAGAGCATAGGGCACTTGCACTCATGGGCGTATATCTTGGGAAAAACAAAAATCGAGAGGACACAGGCACCCCAATGTTTACCCCCTCTCTGTTTAAAAGATCCTCGACTAGGATATAACTTAAATGTCTCTGGAGAGAAAAAATGGATAGAGATGTGGTACTTAGGTAGAGTGGAATATTATTCAGCCTGGAAATCAATGAAATATGGCCAGTTGTAACAACTCCGGAGGAGTTACGTATGATCATTCTAAGTGACATAATTCAAAAAGAAAAAGACACATATCATAAGATATCACTTAAAGGTGGAATCCAAAATGGCTACACATGAAATAAATTACAAAACAAAAACATAGTCAAATATGTAGAAAACACGCATAAGGCTGCTAAACGGGAAAGGTGGGGAGGGGTGAGGCATCATCCAGGAGGTTGAAATTAGCAAAGATACCATTCCAAATACCAAACTGATAATCAACAAGGCCTACACGGTAGCTAAAAGAACTGCACTCAGCACACTCAAGTCACCGGAAAAGAATATATACGACTGGTAAGAATCTGAAAAAGAATTTACTGATGTCTCTCTGTACGTGAATCAAGTGGATGTACAGCAGCAAGAAACAGAGCTTTGAAAATCAGCTGTAACCAATATAGTAATAAATTGAAAAAAATAAACGACAGAGAGACAGAGAAAACCTCTTACAACTTTTCCTCAGGGCCGGTGATGCAACATGGATTGAACACATCTAGACCCACAGCAGGATGAGACATAAGGCTGGAAACTGTTTGCACTAAGAGAAATGTGAGGTTGGGTGAGGAAATGCACACCCTTTAAAGTAATACTACCTGGTACCCATTCAATGGGTCCCAAATCTGCAGGTTCAAGGGATCTTCCTACAGCTAAAACATGCATGGAAAACCCAGAGGACTGTACACCATGTGATCGGGAGATGTGTCTAAAATGCAGCTCATTTATCCTCTCCTGGTGCTCCTGTTCACCATTCCAGCCACGTTACTTAGAATCTCCCCACTTGGAGAATCAGCACATTTCAACTTCTGTTTCAAACATTTTGCAAATTGTGAGGAGGATGAACGGGAAGAGGGGGAACCAATGAGAGAATAGTTGTAGGGGTTTGGACGGGCACATATCACTCTAATTTCCCATTAAGAATAAGAATTGAAAAAAGGTTCAGCCCGCCTCGCCCGAGCCAAAATAGGGCCTGAAGCAATCCTGCGGGTTTGAGGCCAGCTCACAAAAGAGCAACTTAAAAAATGGAGCTCAGGGTCACTGCAATTCACAAACCTGCAGAGTTATAAATGAAAACTAACGTCCAAAAATATGTTGAGGTAAGGCAAAGAAGAGGATCTGAATGCAAGACAGAATTGCAAGAAACAGATTTCAAGAGATAGATTGGACTCGTCTTTAAAGCACATGAAAAGCGGCAGAATTTCGACAATGATGCAGTTGGCCCAAAAGGGCGTATGCGTTTTTTCCTGATTATATCCAGGAAAAAACGCATACACACTTTATGGGCAACGAAGCAAGCAAGCAATGCAAATGTGCACAACAAAGAAGTCTCATTTCCCACCAGTCAAAAGGGCCATCCTAAACAATTGTAAAAACCAGAAATGCAGGACAGGCCATGGAGAACAGGGAGCCTTTATACGCTGATGGGCAGTGTGTGAACTGCCGAGAGCCACTCTGGAGAAGTGTATGGTGGTTCCTAAATCATCTAAAAAACAGAGCTACAGAGCATAGGACACTTCCAATCATGGGAGTATATCTAGGGAAGTCTAAAAATCAACAAGACACAAGCACACCACAGTTTAGGGCTACTCTGTTTACAAGAACCTCAACTTCAGTACACCTTAAATATCCCAGGAAAGAGAACAATGGATAAAGAAGATGTGGTACTTATGTACAATGGAATATCTCTTCACCATGAAATCAATGTAATAAGGCTAGTAGAAGGATAAAGAGTGGATTTAGGTCCGATAATACTACTTGAAATAAGTCAAACAGAAAAAGAAACATATCATAAGATATCACTTATAGAGGGAGGGTAAATATGGCTGCACAAGAAATGAATTACAGAACAGAACAGTGTCTCACATTTAGAAAACACACTTATTTCAGCTTAAGGGGAAAGGAGAGGTGGGGTGATGCATAAAACCAGAGTTTGAAATTAGCACAGATACCGTTCAATAAACCAAATAGATATTAGACAAGATCTACACCTTGCTCAATGAACTGGCCTCAACACACCCTATACACCGCAGAGAAATATATCTGAGTAATAAGAATCTTAAAACCCATGTATTGATATATCTCCATAAGGGAATCAAGTGTGTGCAGAGCGGCACAAACACAGCAGTGAAAATGAGCTAAACCCCATTATAGAAATAAATTTTAAAAACAAAACGCAGAAACAATGAAAGAGAGAAAAATTCTTACAAAATTCGCTCAGGGGCTGTGATGCAACCTGGATTGACCACATATAAACCCACAGCTGGATAAGACATAAGGCTGGACACTTGGGGCTGAGAGGATTGGTGAGCTTTGGTGAGCAACTGCCAAAAGGTTAATGCAATACTTCATGCTACTCATTCCAAGGGTCCCAACACTCCAGGTTGAAGGGAATCTTCCTACAGCTAAACCATGCTTGGGAAACCCAGCGACTGGTATACCATATGATCGGGAAAGGTTTCTAAAACGCACCTCATTTTTCCTCTCCTGGGGCTCCGGATCGACATTCCAGCCGCTTTACTAAAAATATCCCCACATGGAGAGTCAATGCCTTTAAGTTCTGGTATCGCACAGTCTGCAGTTAGTGCAGAGGATGAATGGGAATAGGGGGAACCAGTAAGAAACTAGCTGTAGCAGTTTCAATGGGCACATGTCACTCTAATTTCATATCAGTGAGAAAAATAAACCAAAGGCACAGTAAGGTGCCCCAGAAGAACAATAGGGCCTGAAGGAATTCTGTGGTTATGAGGCAAGATCACAAAAATAAGAGCTGTAAAATGGAGCTAAGGGCCACTGCAATTCAAAATCTGCAGAGTTATAAAGGCCAACTATTTTCAAAAAGTATATTGAGGTAAGGCTATGAAGAGGCATTGAAAGCAAGGCAGAATTGCAGGAAACCGATTTCAGGAGGTAGACTGGAATTGCATTTAAAGCATAGGAAAAGAGGCAGAACGTCCACAATGATGCACTTGGCCAAAAAGGGCGTATGCGTTTTTTCCTGAATATATTCAGGAAAAAACGCATACGCCCTTTTCGGCCAACCAAGCAAGCTTGCAAAGGAAATCTGCACTACAATGAAGTCTCACTTCCCCCCGGTCAAAAGGGCCATCTGAAAAAAGTGTAAAATCCAGAAAGGCAGGACAGGCCATGGAGAACTGGGAACCTTGTTATGCTGATGGGCGGGATGTAAATTGCCAACAGCCACTTGGAAGAAGTGTATGGTGTTTCCTGAACCATCTAAAAAACAAAGCCACAGAGCCTAGGGCACTTCCACTTATGGTCCTATAGCTTAGGGAAATTAAAATCAAAAAGACACAGCCACCCCAAAATTTGGGACGGCTCTGTTTACAAGAACCCCGTTTATGGTACAAGTTCAATATCGCAGAAATTGAAAAATGAATAAAGAAGTTGTGGTACTTACGTACAATGCAATATCACTCAGCAATAAAATCTATGTTATCAGGCCCGTAGAAACATAATGAGTGGATTCAGGTATGATGATTCTAAGTGAAATAAGTCACACAGAAAAAGAAACATCATAAGATATCACTAATACACGGAATGTAAACTTGGCTTCACAGGAACTGGATTACAAAACACAACAGGGTCTCAAATGTAGAAAACCAACTTATGCTTGCTTAAGGGGGAAGGTGAGTTGGGGTGCTGCATAAACCAGAGATTGAAATGAGCACAGATAAAGTTCCTTAAGCCAAATATGGAATAGACAAGAACTACTCCTTGCTCAACGAAATGGACTCAACACCCCATATTAAATGCCTAAGAATGTACCTGACTAGTAAGTATCTTAAAACCTATGGATTGCTATGTCTCTGAAAGAAAATCAAGCGTGTGTACAGGGGCATAAACGCAGCAGTGATAGGATTGGAGAGGTTCGGTGAGCAAATGAAGACCCTTTGAAGTCATATTGCATGGTACCCATTCCACGGGTCTCAACTCTCCAGGTTTAAGGGATTCTTCCTTCAGCTAAAACATGCACGTGGAACCCAGAGTATGATCAACCGTGTGATCGGGAGACGTGTTCCAATATGTCTCAGTTCTCGTCCCCTGGTACTCGGGTGCAACATTCCAGACGCTTTACTAACACTCTCCCGACTTGGAGAGTCAGTGCCTTTAACCTCCTGTTTGGCCCAGTTTGCAATTTCTCCGGAAGATGAACAGGAATAGGGAGAACCAATGAGAGACTAGCTGAGGTGTCTGGACGGGCAAATTTAACTCTCATTTCCCACCAGGAAGAGGAATTAACCAAAGGCTCAGCGTGCCTTGCCGGGACCAGATTAGGGCCTGAAGCAATCCTGCGGTGTTGCGGCCAGCTCACAAGAAAGCGAGTTGATGAAAGGAGCTCAGGGGCACTGTAATTCACAAACCTGTAGAGTTATAAATGACAGCTATCGTCCAAAAATATACTGAAGTAAGGCTGCCAAGAGGACTTGAAAGCGGGGCAGAATTGCAGGAAACCGATTTCAGGAGGTAGACTGGAATTGCATTTAAAGCATAGGAAAAGAGGCAGAACGTCCACAATGATGCACTTGGCCAAAAAGGGCGTATGTGTTTTTTCCTGAATATATTCAGGAAAAAACGCATACGCCCTTTTTGGCCAACCAAGCAAGCTTGCAAAGGAAATCTGCACTACAATGAAGTCTCACTTCCCCCGGTCAAAAGGGCCACCTGAAAAAAGTGTAAAATCCAGAAAGGCAGGACAGGCCATGGAGAACTGGGAGCCTTGTTATGCTGATGGGCGGGATGTAAATTGCCAAGAGCCACTCGGGAGAGGTGTATGGTGTTTCCTGAAACATCTAAAGAACAAAGCAACAGAGTCTAGGGCACTTCCACTTATGGTCCTATAGCTTAGGGAAATTAAAATCAAAAAGACACAGCCACCCCAAAGTTTGGGATGGCTATGTTTACAAGAACCTCGTTTACGGTACAAGTTCAATATCACAGAAAGTGAAAAATGGATAAAGAAGTTGTGGTACTTACGTACAATGCAATATCACTCAGCAATGAAATCTATGTCATCAGGCCCGTAGCAGCATAATGAGTGGATTCAGGTATGATGATTCTAACTGAAATAAGTCACACAGAAAAAGAAATATCATAAGATATCACTAATACATGGAATGTAAACTTGGCTACACAGGAACTGGATTACAAAACAGAACAGGGTCTCAAATTTAGAAAACCAACATATGCTTGCTTAAGGAGAAAGTTGAGTTGGGGTGCTGCATAAAACCAGAGATTGAAATGAGCACAGATAAAGTTCCTTAAGCCAAATATGGAATAGACAAGAACTACTCCTTGCTCAACGAAATGGACTCAACACCCCATATTAAACGCCTAAGAATGTACCTGACTAGTAAGTATCTTAAAACCTATGGATTGCTATGTCTCTGAAAAAAAATCAAGCGTGTGTACAGGGGCATAAACGCAGCAGTGATAGGATTGGAGAGTTTCGGTGAGCAAATGAAGACCCTTTGAAGTCATATTGCATGGTACCCATTCCACGGGTCTCAACTGTCCAGGTTTAAGGGATTCTTCCTTCAGCTAAAACATGCACGTGGAACCCAAAGTATGATCAACCGTGTGATCGGGAGACGTGTTCCAATATGTCTCAGTTCTCGTCCCCTGGTACTCGGGTGCAACATTCCAGACGCTTTACTAACACTCTCCCGACTTGGAGAGTCAGTGCCTTTAACCTCCTGTTTGGCCCAGTTTGCAATTTCTGCGGAAGATGAACAGGAATAGGGAGAACCAATGAGAGACTAGCTGGAGGTGTCTGGACTGGCAAATTTAACTCTCATTTCCCACCAGGAAGAGGAATTAACCAAAGGCTCAGCGTGCCGTGCCAGAACCAGATTAGGGCCTGAAGCAATGCTGCGGTGTTCCGGCCAGCTCCCATGAAAGCGAGTTGAAAAAAGGAGCTCAGGGGCACTGTAATTCACAAACCTGCAGAGTTATAAATGACAGCTATCGTCCAAAAATATACTGAAGTAAGGCTGCCAAGAGGACTTGAAAGCGGGGCAGAATTGCAGGAAACCGATTTCAGCAGGTAGACCGGAATTGCATTTAAAGCATAGGAAAAGAGGCAGAACGTCCACAATGATGCACTTGGCCAAAAAGGGCGTATGCGTTTTTTCCTGAATATATTCAGGAAACAACGCATACGCCCTTTTTGGCCAACCAAGCAAGTTTGCAAAGGAAATCTGCACTACAATGAAGTCTCACTTCCCCCCGGTCAAAAGGGCCATCTGAAAAAAGTGTAAAATCCAGAAAGGCAGGACAGGCCATGGAGAACTGGGAGCCTTGTTATGCTGATGGGTGGGATGTAAATTGCCAACAGCCACTCGGGAGAGGTGTATGGTGCTTCCTGAAACATCTAAAAAACATAGCAGCGGAGCCTAGGGCACTTCCACTTATGGTCCTATAGCTTAGGGAAATTAAAATCAAAAAGACACAGCCACCCCAAAGTTTGGGACGGCTCTGTTTACAAGAACCTCGTTTACGGTACAAGTTCAATATCGCAGAAAGTGAAAAATGGATAAAGAAGTTGTGGTACTTACGTACAATGCAATATCACTCAGCAATGAAATCTATGTCATCAGGCCCGTAGCAGCATAATGAGTGGATTCAGGTATGATGATTCTAACTGAAATAAGTCACACAGAAAAAGAAACATCATAAGATATCACTAATACACGGGATGTAAACTTGGCTACACAGGAACTGGATTACAAAACAGAACAGGGTCTCAAATTTAGAAAACCAACTTATGCTTGCTTATGGGGAAAGGTGAGTTGGGGTGCTGCATAAAACCAGAGATTGAAATGAGCACAGATAAAGTTCCTTAAGCCAAATATGGAATAGACAAGAACTACTCCTTGCTCAACGAAATGGACTCAACACCCCATATTAAACGCCTAAGAATGTACCTGACTAGTAAGTATCTTAAAACCTATGGATTGCTATGTCTCTGAAAGAAAATCAAGCGTGTGTACAGGGGCATAAACGCAGCAGTGATAGGATTAGAGAGGTTCGGTGAGCAAATGAAGACCCTTTGAAGTCATATTGCATGGTACCCATTCCACGGGACTCAACTCTCCAGGTTTAAGGGATTCTTCCTTCAGCTAAAACATGCACGTGGAACCCAGAGTATGATCAACCGTGTGGTCGGGAGACGTGTTCCAATATGTCTCAGTTCTCGTCCCCTGGTACTCGGGTGCAACATTCCAGACGCTTTACTAACACTCTCCCGACGTGGAGAGTCAGTGCCTTTAACCTCCTGTTGGGCCCATTTGCAATTTCTGAGGAAGATGAACAGGAATAGGGAGAACCAATGAGAGACTAGGTGGAGGTGTCTGGACGGGCAAATTTAACTCTCATTTCCCACCAGGAAGAGGAATTAACCAAAGACTCAGCGTGCCGTGCCGGAACCAGATTAGGGCCTGAACCAATCCTGCGGTGTTGCGGCCAGATCACAAGAAAGCGAGTTGAAGAAAGGAGCTCAGGGGCACTGTAATTCACAAACCTGCAGAGTTATAAATGACAGTTATCGTCCAAAAATATACTGAAGTAAGGCTGCCAAGAGGACTTGAAAGCGGGGCAGAATTGCAGGAAACCGATTTCAGGAGGTAGACTGGAATTGCATTTAAAGCATAGGAAAAGAGGCAGAACGTCCACAATGATGCACTTGGCCAAAAAGGGCGTATGCGTTTTTTCGTGCAGGAAAAAACGCATACGCCCTTTTTGGCCAACCAAGCAAGCTTGCAAAGGAAATCTGCACTACAATGAAGTCTCCCTTCCCCCCAGTCAAAGGGGCCATCTGAAAAAAGTGTAAAATCCAGAAAGGCAGGACAGGCCATGGAGAACTGGGAGCCTTGTTATGCTGATGGGCGGGATGTAAATTGCCAAGAGCCACTTGGGAGAAGTGTATGGTGTTTTCTGAAACATCTAAAAAACAACGCAAGAGAGCCTAGGGCACTTCCACTTATGGTGCTGTAGCTTAGGGAAAGTAAAATCAAAAAGACACAGCCACCCCAAAGTTTGGGACGGCTCTGTTTACAAGAACCTCGTTTATGGTACAAGTTCAATATCGCAGAAAGTGAAAAATGGATAAAGAAGTTGTGCTACTTACGTACAATGCAATATCACTCAGCAATGAAACCTATGTCATCAGGCCCGTAGCAGCATAATGAGTGGATTCAGGTATGATGATTCTAACTGAAATAAGTCACACAGAAAAAGAAACATCATAAGATATCACTAATACACGGAATGTGAACTTGGCTACACATGAACTGAATTATAAAACAGAACAGGGTCTGAAGTTTAGAAAACCAACTTATGCTTTTTTAAGGGGGAAGGTGAGTTGGGGTGCTGCATTATACCAGAGTTTGACATTAGCACAGATACTGTTCCATAAGCCAAATGTGTAATAGACAAGACCTACCTCTTGCTCAACAAAATGGACTCAACAATGAGGTATCACCTCACACCTGATAGAATGGGCATCATCAGAAAATCTACAAACAATAAATGCTGGAAACGGTGTGGAGAAAAGGAACCCTCTTCCACTATTGTTGGGAATATAAATTGTTACATTCACTATGGAGAACAATATGGAGTTTCTTAAGAAACTAACAATAGAATTACCATATGATACAGCAATCCCAGTACTGGACATATACCCAGACAAAACCATAAATCAAAAAGAGACATTCACCGCAATGTTCATTGCATCACTATTTACAATATCGAGGTAATGGAAGCAACCTAAATGCCCACAGACAGAAGAATGCAT
Organism: Leucopleurus acutus; assembly: GCF_964270905.1. Classification (NCBI taxonomy): domain Eukaryota; kingdom Metazoa; phylum Chordata; class Mammalia; order Artiodactyla; family Delphinidae; genus Leucopleurus; species Leucopleurus acutus. The sequence goes on from NW_028139217.1 coordinate 1,399,734, forward strand.
AAAGCTGTGGTACATATATAAAATGGAATATTACTAAGCCATGAAAAGGAATGAAATTGGGTCATTTGTAGAGACGTCGATGGATCTAGAGACTGTCATACAGAGTGAAGTAAGTCAGAAAGAGAAAAACAAATCTTGTATATTCATGCATATATGTGGAACCTAGAAAAACCGTACAGATTAACCATTTTGCAAGGCATAAATAGAGCAACAGATGTAGACAACAAATGTATGGACAACAAGGGGGGAAAGCTGTTGGGGGGGTGGTGGTGGGAGGAGTTGAGAGACTGGGATTGGCATGTATACATTTATATGTATAAAATAGATAACCAATAAGAACCTACTGTATAAAAATATAAAATAAAATTCAAAATTGAAAAGAAATAAAATTTAAAAAATAAAACAGAAAAAACAATTATTCCCTTCACATACATGTATTTATATGAATAAATTATTTCCATGCTTATATCTGTAAATACAAAAAAGAGGAATAAAATCTACCTTGAACCAAAAACGAAAAAGAGAAAAAAAACACAGAACCCACCAGTTCCACAGAGGAAAACCGTATCAGGGCACTTGCTCCAGTTGTAAACAATTCTGAAGTTGGTCAGTGGTGGGGAATCGTCTCCCATTCAGCCAGCAGCCCCCACGTAACAAGCATCCTCATTGCAAAGCTGGGGCACCGTGCCGAGGCATCTGTGAGTAAACGTGAGCTGAGCCCCAGGCCAGTTGCTGCTGAACTATTCCCACCCGTCCCAGGTAAAACACCTGAATATATACAAGGACTTGAAAGCCTAGAGGAAGGACCATAGAGCCACACGAGTGACAGCATGCCAGCCGACTTGGTGCCTGCAGGCCAGCCAGGATGGTCCTGGCCCTGGGTGCTCTTCTGGAAGATTTCCATTTCCCTGCCTGAGATACCCGTCCTGTCCCTGCCCCCACTGCTTTTTTCCTTCCTCACCTCTGCCCAGGGAGAAATTCCAGCAGCAGGTATGGGTGACACATCCTCTTCTTTAGCAGGTGGCAGCCTGGCAACTGCTGCAGAAAGTCCAGCAGAGCCCCACTCACACTGGGCCACCCACAAAGCCGTGGCCTCTCACTCCCTCCCACCAGCCCAGCCCCGAGACTGCTGACAGGGCAGAGAAAATGGCGTCAGGCACGGCTGCAGGGGCTCTTGCTGCCTGGAGTGGTATTTATATTGATCTCAACCCAGGCACACCTGGGGAGGGCTGGCCGGCACGGTAAGGCTGCCCAGCTCAGCCAATCATCACCCCTCAGGGGCTCACAGTTGCAGAAAATGGAACTTGCTGAACCGGCCAGGTCCAAGGAACAGGTGTGGGCTCCTGAGAGTCAGGATAGACAAGGGGCTGCAGCTTTGGCTTGTTTTCTAATCATTTTATCTGGCCCATGAGTGGGAGACAACTTCAAGAAAACCCTCTCCTAATGAGAGGAACCCAGGAGTCAGGGAGAGGAGGGGTGAGTGGTGGTTGGAGACAGAGGCCTGGTGCCCCGGGTACAGTGGAAGTCTCTGGAAGACCAGGTGGAGGGAGGCCGCACAGAGTGATGCCCAGGGTCACAGACCTGTCGCAGCTGCTGTTTGTTAGTTCAAGTCCTGCTCTGAGGTGCTCTGTGTCAGCTCTGAGCGACAGGTGAGCTGGGGGTGCTCTGCAATGAGGGCTATGTGCATGGTTCCTGTGTGCCCAGCCCTGCCACGGGACCTGCAAGGGTAGCTCTGTATCCTGGGAAGGGCCTGACCACGAGAGCCCCGTGGGCTGGGGTGGGGGTGGGGTACCTGCCCAGGTGAGCTCCATATTCTGGGATTGGTCTGACCACGAGAGCCCCATGGGCTGCTGGGGACCTGGTAAAGGATGTCAGGACAGTCAGTGAAGCCACCGAGGATATACCTCCAGTTGCTCCTAATTCCTACACCCTGCTGGTCATTCTACCAACCACCAGGACATGGTATTCTGTATTAGTCTTCAATGATGCCTTCTTTTGTATTCCATTAGTCCCAGAGTCACAAGAAATTTTGGCTTGTGAGTGGCAGGACTCAACATACAACTAAAACAATACTTCCGGGCCGTCTTGCCCCAAGGGTGCAAAAATTCCCACACCATCTTTGGGGAAACCTTAGCTAAAGACCTAAAAGTTCTACCTCTGGAAAAGGAAACCCTCCTTCAGTACGCAGACGACATTCTGATCGCCAGCCCTACTAAGGAGGCCTCTGAACTACCAAGCCAATAAAGGATAGAAGTTGTCCAAGAAAAAGCTCAAATATCACAGACTGCGGTGACCTGCCTGGGCTTCATTCTCACAGAAGGTCGGAGAAGCCCATCCCAGGAAAGGGAAGAAACCATTTTCGGCCTTACTCCTTTCTAAAACTAGAAGACAGCTTAGGGGTTCCTGGGGAGGCCAGGGTTTGCTGCTTCTGGATCCCTAACTGCAGTCTACTAGCTGGGCCTCTATATGAAACACTGAAAGGAAAAGATGATGATCCTTTTGAATAGAATCCAGAAGTGGCCTTTCAAGAATGGAAAGAGCAGTCAATTCAGACCCTTGCCCTGGAACTCCCTAATTTAGCTAAACCCTTTGACCTTTACATTCCCGGTGAAAGGTGAATCGCCATTGGAGAATTAGTGTAAAAACTGGGACCACTTGAAATGGAACAATGCAAGAATGCCATCCAGGTAGGATAAACTATGGTCACCAAGGGGCTTGGCCCACTGCCGCATCTGGCCAAGATACTGGCGGTATCTAAAAACCTGGAAATCAGCAGCCCAAAAGGCCTCCTCCCTCCTAAGGGAAAAGGACCCCACGTGGTGATCCTAACCACCAACCATGCCCTGAAGTTGCAGGGTTTGCTCCGTGGGCACACCAACCTCGAGTGAGGAGGCCCTCCAACTCCAACATCCAGAGAGATAACCGGGGGCAACAGGGCACCATGACGACTCGTGTGAACATCACTTGACCTGGAGTTTCTCTCATAAAACAACAGGAGTGTGTCCCAAAAGAGTAGACTACTGCTTGCAGGACTTACTGCACCCAGAGGGGAGCTAGTAATCTTGGCGGGGGAACCGTATATCACACTGTCACCATAGAAAAGCCTACAGACACCGTGATGATGGTGGCCAATAAGACTGGCTGGACTCCTGTTTACTTCAAAAGGCTGTTGACTCAGTGGCCATCATGGTCCTTGATCACCACTGACCCTGGACTGTCTGGGAGTTGAGCGGGCAGGGCTCTGACACCTGGTGCTGTTTGTACGTTAATTCAGGGGCCTAATTGAAGAAAGCGCAGACTACTGGTCAGAGCATCTAGGCTGGCAGAAACGGTCAGCCTAAGGTGGCCGAACAAATGTGGGGCGGGGTGAAACCGGCCCCCACAGCGTCTCTGCACATCTCTTTCCTGGACCCTTAAAGGTCATTAGAATCTATAACGCTTCCAATGCTGGTGCTCGGGTGGACGAGCAGGGAGGCAGGGGGCCTGGGGACAATCAACGTCACCTGGAGGCTGCTGGGGAGAAGCTCTGACCCTCACCCCTTGGTATGAGGGCTCCCAACTCAGCACTCAGCAGTTACAGAAGAAGGGTCTGCACCCTCAGCACTCCAAGAATGAGGAACGGGACAAAAGGCAGAGGAGGGGTTTGTCCCCAGCAAAGCCCATTAAAAATCCCTGGGAGATAAAAATAGAATCTGGGCAATAAAGTCAAGTCTAACCTTTTTTATCCTTTGTGCTTTGTCTAATTTCATGTGCTCCTAGGGTCCCGCATGCAGAGGTTCCACACCCGGCACTTCAGACCAGATTTCCTAGTGCAGAATGGCTGGGTCGACACCTCAGCTCCTGGGGCCCAGTGCAGACTCCGCGATATAGAGCCTGAGCTGCAGCCAACCCGGCCCTCGAGAGCTCCGCCCCCTCCCTCCCACTGACTCTGACAGGATCTCTACACAGCAGCCCAGCCCACAGCCCACGGGGTAGTGCATGCTCTCACCTCTCCATTCTCTGATCAAAATATAAAGTTTCCTTTGCTTGTGAACCAAACTCAGTCTCGATCTGTTGGCCCCAATGACACTGCGCAGGGGGACACTTGTTGGGGTCCACTCTGGAGGATCAGTAACAGAAATTGAGACTATTGTAACCTCAATGAACAGATGTGTGAGCCAAACTGTAGTTAACATAGAACAGTGTATAAGGCTCGGGTAAAATAAGATGTTTCTAACGCTTCCATTGGATATTTCCATCACTTTATTATAAGCAAGTTCAGTGAAAAGGTTTGTCTTATTTGTCAGGTCAATATTAGAGAAACGAAGTGATTTCTTTCCAAGGATGTACATCTAATAATCTTGGTTAAAGCTTCAATCTTGTTTTAAATGCTTTTCCATTGAAAATGATACCTCTCTTTCAGCTCCCCCATTTCTGAGAAGTATAAAATCTTATAATTTATTATTACCAAAGCGGAAAGGTGGGAGGAGGGATAAATTAACAGTTTGGGATTAACACATACACACTGCTATGTATAAAATAGATCATCAACAAGGAACTACTGTATAGCACAGGGAACTACACTCAACATTTTGCAATAACCTATAAGGGGAAATAATCTGAAAAAGAATAGATATTTTTATTGACATCATCTATCAATGACAGTTAAAGTGTAACCTAAGGGAAGCTGGTGGTGAGTGCTTCTGACCCTGAAGACTTCAATCATCTAAAGTTTGGACTCTGCCTACTTCCCAAGGCCCTTAATGAACATATGTGTAGCCGTAGCTTAAAAAATTCCCCAGTTTGGGTTTCGGGGAGACACTGATTTTGAAAAAGCCCTGGTGTTCTCCTTACATGAATGGGACTCTTCCTACTGCTAAAACATGTCTGTCACACCCAGAGGATGGTATACCGTCTGATCGGGAAGAGTTTGGAAAAGGCATCTCATCTCCTCATCTCCTGGTGCTCGGGTTCACCCATCCAGCGTCTTTACTAACAGTCTCCCCACTTGGAGATGACAGCACTGTCAACATCCTGTTGCGTACAGTTTGGAATTTGTCCAGAGGATGAAGCGGAAGGATGAGGAACAATGAGAGACAAGTCCTAGGTGTTCAGACAGGCACATGTCACTCTAATTTCCAATCAGGAAGACGAATTGACCAAAGGCTAGGGTTGCCCATGGAAACAGTATAGGGCTTGAGGAAATCCCGCTGCTTTGTGGCCAGTTCCCATAAACACAAGTTGAACAATGGAACTCAGGGACAGTAAAATTCACGAAACTGCAGAGTTGAAAATATCCATCACTGAAAAATGTCTTGAGGAAAGTCAGAGAAAAGGACTTGTAAGCAAGGGAGAATGGCAGGAAAGGGATTTGAGGAGGTAGAAAGGACTCGCCATTAAGCACAAGAAAAGGAGCTGAACATTGCCAACATTGCAGTTGGCCAAAAAGGGTGTATGCGTTTTTTTCTGTATATATTCAAGAAAAGGGCATACACTTTTTTAGCCAACCAAACAGGTGGGCACTGGAAGTCAATACTACAAGAGATATCACTTCGCATCAGTCAGAAGAGCCATCCTCATAAAGCGTAAACAACAGAAATGCAGGACAGGGCAAGGAGAAGAGGGAGCCCTGTGAGACTTATAGTGGAAATGTATATTGCCAACGGCCATTCTGGAGAAGTGTATTGTGTTTACTAAAGCATCTAAAAAATGAGCTACAGAGCATAGGGCACTTGCACTCATGGGCGTATATCTTGGGAAAAACAAAAATCGAGAGGACACAGGCACCCCAATGTTTACCCCCTCTCTGTTTAAAAGATCCTCGACTAGGATATAACTTAAATGTCTCTGGAGAGAAAAAATGGATAGAGATGTGGTACTTAGGTAGAGTGGAATATTATTCAGCCTGGAAATCAATGAAATATGGCCAGTTGTAACAACTCCGGAGGAGTTACGTATGATCATTCTAAGTGACATAATTCAAAAAGAAAAAGACACATATCATAAGATATCACTTAAAGGTGGAATCCAAAATGGCTACACATGAAATAAATTACAAAACAAAAACATAGTCAAATATGTAGAAAACACGCATAAGGCTGCTAAACGGGAAAGGTGGGGAGGGGTGAGGCATCATCCAGGAGGTTGAAATTAGCAAAGATACCATTCCAAATACCAAACTGATAATCAACAAGGCCTACACGGTAGCTAAAAGAACTGCACTCAGCACACTCAAGTCACCGGAAAAGAATATATACGACTGGTAAGAATCTGAAAAAGAATTTACTGATGTCTCTCTGTACGTGAATCAAGTGGATGTACAGCAGCAAGAAACAGAGCTTTGAAAATCAGCTGTAACCAATATAGTAATAAATTGAAAAAAATAAACGACAGAGAGACAGAGAAAACCTCTTACAACTTTTCCTCAGGGCCGGTGATGCAACATGGATTGAACACATCTAGACCCACAGCAGGATGAGACATAAGGCTGGAAACTGTTTGCACTAAGAGAAATGTGAGGTTGGGTGAGGAAATGCACACCCTTTAAAGTAATACTACCTGGTACCCATTCAATGGGTCCCAAATCTGCAGGTTCAAGGGATCTTCCTACAGCTAAAACATGCATGGAAAACCCAGAGGACTGTACACCATGTGATCGGGAGATGTGTCTAAAATGCAGCTCATTTATCCTCTCCTGGTGCTCCTGTTCACCATTCCAGCCACGTTACTTAGAATCTCCCCACTTGGAGAATCAGCACATTTCAACTTCTGTTTCAAACATTTTGCAAATTGTGAGGAGGATGAACGGGAAGAGGGGGAACCAATGAGAGAATAGTTGTAGGGGTTTGGACGGGCACATATCACTCAAATTTCCCATTAAGAATAAGAATTGAAAAAAGGCTCAGCCCGCCTCGCCCGAGCCAAAATAGGGCCTGAAGCAATCCTGCGGGTTTGAGGCCAGCTCACAAAAGAGCAACTTAAAAAATGGAGCTCAGGGTCACTGCAATTCACAAACCTGCAGAGATATAAATGAAAACTAACGTCCAAAAATATGTTGAGGTAAGGCAAAGAAGAGGATCTGAATGCAAGACAGAATTGCAAGAAACAGATTTCAAGAGATAGATTGGACTCGTCTTTAAAGCACATGAAAAGCGGCAGAATTTCGACAATGATGCAGTTGGCCCAAAAGGGCGTATGCGTTTTTTCCTGATTATATCCAGGAAAAAACGCATACACACTTTATGGGCAACGAAGCAAGCAAGCAATGCAAATGTGCACAACAAAGAAGTCTCATTTCCCACCAGTCAAAAGGGCCATCCTAAACAATTGTAAAAACCAGAAATGCAGGACAGGCCATGGAGAACAGGGAGCCTTTATACGCTGATGGGCAGTGTGTGAACTGCCGAGAGCCACTCTGGAGAAGTGTATGGTGGTTCCTAAATCATCTAAAAAACAGAGCTACAGAGCATAGGACACTTCCAATCATGGGAGTATATCTAGGGAAGTCTAAAAATCAACAAGACACAAGCACACCACAGTTTAGGGCTACTCTGTTTACAAGAACCTCAACTTCAGTACACCTTAAATATCCCAGGAAAGAGAACAATGGATAAAGAAGATGTGGTACTTATGTACAATGGAATATCTCTTCACCATGAAATCAATGTAATAAGGCTAGTAGAAGGATAAAGAGTGGATTTAGGTCCGATAATACTACTTGAAATAAGTCAAACAGAAAAAGAAACATATCATAAGATATCACTTATAGAGGGAGGGTAAATATGGCTGCACAAGAAATGAATTACAGAACAGAACAGTGTCTCACATTTAGAAAACACACTTATTTCAGCTTAAGGGGAAAGGAGAGGTGGGGTGATGCATAAAACCAGAGTTTGAAATTAGCACAGATACCGTTCAATAAACCAAATAGATATTAGACAAGATCTACACCTTGCTCAATGAACTGGCCTCAACACACCCTATACACCGCAGAGAAATATATCTGAGTAATAAGAATCTTAAAACCCATGTATTGATATATCTCCATAAGGGAATCAAGTGTGTGCAGAGCGGCACAAACACAGCAGTGAAAATGAGCTAAACCCCATTATAGAAATAAATTTTAAAAACAAAACGCAGAAACAATGAAAGAGAGAAAAATTCTTACAAAATTCGCTCAGGGGCTGTGATGCAACCTGGATTGACCACATATAAACCCACAGCTGGATAAGACATAAGGCTGGACACTTGGGGCTGAGAGGATTGGTGAGCTTTGGTGAGCAACTGCCAAAAGTTTAATGCAATACTTCATGCTACTCATTCCAAGGGTCCCAACACTCCAGGTTGAAGGGAATCTTCCTACAGCTAAACCATGCTTGGGAAACCCAGCGACTGGTATACCATATGATCGGGAAAGGTTTCTAAAACGCACCTCATTTTTCCTCTCCTGGGGCTCCGGATCGACATTCCAGCCGCTTTACTAAAAATATCCCCACATGGAGAGTCAATGCCTTTAAGTTCTGGTATCGCACAGTCTGCAGTTAGTGCAGAGGATGAATGGGAATAGGGGGAACCAGTAAGAAACTAGCTGTAGCAGTTTCAATGGGCACATGTCACTCTAATTTCATATCAGTGAGAAAAATAAACCAAAGGCACAGTAAGGTGCCCCAGAAGAACAATAGGGCCTGAAGGAATTCTGTGGTTATGAGGCAAGATCACAAAAATAAGAGCTGTAAAATGGAGCTAAGGGCCACTGCAATTCAAAATCTGCAGAGTTATAAAGGCCAACTATTTTCAAAAAGTATATTGAGGTAAGGCTATGAAGAGGCATTGAAAGCAAGGCAGAATTGCAGGAAACCGATTTCAGGAGGTAGACTGGAATTGCATTTAAAGCATAGGAAAAGAGGCAGAACGTCCACAATGATGCACTTGTCCAAAAAGGGCGTATGCGTTTTTTCCTGAATATATTCAGGAAAAAACGCATACGCCCTTTTTAGCCAACCAAGCAAGCTTGCAAAGGAAATCTGCACTACAATGAAGTCTCACTTCCCCCCCGGTCAAAAGGGCCATCTGAAAAAAGTGTAAAATCCAGAAAGGCAGGACAGGCCATGGAGAACTGGGAACCTTGTTATGCTGATGGGCGGGATGTAAATTGCCAACAGCCACTTGGAAGAAGTGTATGGTGTTTCCTGAACCATCTAAAAAACAAAGCCACAGAGCCTAGGGCACTTCCACTTATGGTCCTATAGCTTAGGGAAATTAAAATCAAAAAGACACAGCCACCCCAAAATTTGGGACGGCTCTGTTTACAAGAACCCCGTTTATGGTACAAGTTCAATATCGCAGAAATTGAAAAATGAATAAAGAAGTTGTGGTACTTACGTACAATGCAATATCACTCAGCAATAAAATCTATGTTATCAGGCCCGTAGAAACATAATGAGTGGATTCAGGTATGATGATTCTAAGTGAAATAAGTCACACAGAAAAAGAAACATCATAAGATATCACTAATACACGGAATGTAAACTTGGCTACACAGGAACTGGATTACAAAACACAACAGGGTCTCAAATGTAGAAAACCAACTTATGCTTGCTTAAGGGGGAAGGTGAGTTGGGGTGCTGCATAAACCAGAGATTGAAATGAGCACAGATAAAGTTCCTTAAGCCAAATATGGAATAGACAAGAACTACTCCTTGCTCAACGAAATGGACTCAACACCCCATATTAAATGCCTAAGAATGTACCTGACTAGTAAGTATCTTAAAACCTATGGATTGCTATGTCTCTGAAAGAAAATCAAGCGTGTGTACAGGGGCATAAACGCAGCAGTGATAGGATTGGAGAGGTTCGGTGAGCAAATGAAGACCCTTTGAAGTCATATTGCATGGTACCCATTCCACGGGTCTCAACTCTCCAGGTTTAAGGGATTCTTCCTTCAGCTAAAACATGCACGTGGAACCCAGAGTATGATCAACCGTGTGATCGGGAGACGTGTTCCAATATGTCTCAGTTCTCGTCCCCTGGTACTCGGGTGCAACATTCCAGACGCTTTACTAACACTCTCCCGACTTGGAGAGTCAGTGCCTTTAACCTCCTGTTTGGCCCAGTTTGCAATTTCTCCGGAAGATGAACAGGAATAGGGAGAACCAATGAGAGACTAGCTGAGGTGTCTGGACGGGCAAATTTAACTCTCATTTCCCACCAGGAAGAGGAATTAACCAAAGGCTCAGCGTGCCTTGCCGGGACCAGATTAGGGCCTGAAGCAATCCTGCGGTGTTGCGGCCAGCTCACAAGAAAGCGAGTTGATGAAAGGAGCTCAGGGGCACTGTAATTCACAAACCTGCAGAGTTATAAATGACAGCTATCGTCCAAAAATATACTGAAGTAAGGCTGCCAAGAGGACTTGAAAGCGGGGCAGAATTGCAGGAAACCGATTTCAGGAGGTAGACTGGAATTGCATTTAAAGCATAGGAAAAGAGGCAGAACGTCCACAATGATGCACTTGGCCAAAAAGGGCGTATGCGTTTTTTCCTGAATATATTCAGGAAAAAACGCATACGCCCTTTTTGGCCAACCAAGCAAGCTTGCAAAGGAAATCTGCACTACAATGAAGTCTCACTTCCCCCGGTCAAAAGGGCCACCTGAAAAAAGTGTAAAATCCAGAAAGGCAGGACAGGCCATGGAGAACTGGGAGCCTTGTTATGCTGATGGGCGGGATGTAAATTGCCAAGAGCCACTCGGGAGAGGTGTATGGTGTTTCCTGAAACATCTAAAGAACAAAGCAACAGAGTCTAGGGCACTTCCACTTATGGTCCTATAGCTTAGGGAAATTAAAATCAAAAAGACACAGCCACCCCAAAGTTTGGGATGGCTCTGTTTACAAGAACCTCGTTTACGGTACAAGTTCAATATCACAGAAAGTGAAAAATGGATAAAGAAGTTGTGGTACTTACGTACAATGCAATATCACTCAGCAATGAAATCTATGTCATCAGGCCCGTAGCAGCATAATGAGTGGATTCAGGTATGATGATTCTAACTGAAATAAGTCACACAGAAAAAGAAATATCATAAGATATCACTAATACATGGAATGTAAACTTGGCTACACAGGAACTGGATTACAAAACAGAACAGGGTCTCAAATTTAGAAAACCAACATATGCTTGCTTAAGGAGAAAGTTGAGTTGGGGTGCTGCATAAAACCAGAGATTGAAATGAGCACAGATAAAGTTCCTTAAGCCAAATATGGAATAGACAAGAACTACTCCTTGCTCAACGAAATGGACTCAACACCCCATATTAAACGCCTAAGAATGTACCTGACTAGTAAGTATCTTAAAACCTATGGATTGCTATGTCTCTGAAAAAAAATCAAGCGTGTGTACAGGGGCATAAACGCAGCAGTGATAGGATTGGAGAGGTTCGGTGAGCAAATGAAGACCCTTTGAAGTCATATTGCATGGTACCCATTCCACGGGTCTCAACTGTCCAGGTTTAAGGGATTCTTCCTTCAGCTAAAACATGCACGTGGAACCCAGAGTATGATCAACCGTGTGATCGGGAGACGTGTTCCAATATGTCTCAGTTCTCGTCCCCTGGTACTCGGGTGCAACATTCCAGACGCTTTACTAACACTCTCCCGACTTGGAGAGTCAGTGCCTTTAACCTCCTGTTTGGCCCAGTTTGCAATTTCTGCGGAAGATGAACAGGAATAGGGAGAACCAATGAGAGACTAGCTGGAGGTGTCTGGACTGGCAAATTTAACTCTCATTTCCCACCAGGAAGAGGAATTAACCAAAGGCTCAGCGTGCCGTGCCAGAACCAGATTAGGGCCTGAAGCAATGCTGCGGTGTTCCGGCCAGCTCCCATGAAAGCGAGTTGAAAAAAGGAGCTCAGGGGCACTGTAATTCACAAACCTGCAGAGTTATAAATGACAGCTATCTTCCAAAAATATACTGAAGTAAGGCTGCCAAGAGGACTTGAAAGCGGGGCAGAATTGCAGGAAACCGATTTCAGCAGGTAGACCGGAATTGCATTTAAAGCATAGGAAAAGAGGCAGAACGTCCACAATGATGCACTTGGCCAAAAAGGGCGTATGCGTTTTTTCCTGAATATATTCAGGAAACAACGCATACGCCCTTTTTGGCCAACCAAGCAAGTTTGCAAAGGAAATCTGCACTACAATGAAGTCTCACTTCCCCCCGGTCAAAAGGGCCATCTGAAAAAAGTGTAAAATCCAGAAAGGCAGGACAGGCCATGGAGAACTGGGAGCCTTGTTATGCTGATGGGCGGGATGTAAATTGCCAACAGCCACTCGGGAGAGGTGTATGGTGCTTCCTGAAACATCTAAAAAACATAGCAGCGGAGCCTAGGGCACTTCCACTTATGGTCCTATAGCTTAGGGAAATTAAAATCAAAAAGACACAGCCACCCCAAAGTTTGGGACGGCTCTGTTTACAAGAACCTCGTTTACGGTACAAGTTCAATATCGCAGAAAGTGAAAAATGGATAAAGAAGTTGTGGTACTTACGTACAATGCAATATCACTCAGCAATGAAATCTATGTCATCAGGCCCGTAGCAGCATAATGAGTGGATTCAGGTATGATGATTCTAACTGAAATAAGTCACACAGAAAAAGAAACATCATAAGATATCACTAATACACGGGATGTAAACTTGGCTACACAGGAACTGGATTACAAAACAGAACAGGGTCTCAAATTTAGAAAACCAACTTATGCTTGCTTATGGGGAAAGGTGAGTTGGGGTGCTGCATAAAACCAGAGATTGAAATGAGCACAGATAAAGTTCCTTAAGCCAAATATGGAATAGACAAGAACTACTCCTTGCTCAACGAAATGGACTCAACACCCCATATTAAACGCCTAAGAATGTACCTGACTAGTAAGTATCTTAAAACCTATGGATTGCTATGTCTCTGAAAGAAAATCAAGCGTGTGTACAGGGGCATAAACGCAGCAGTGATAGGATTGGAGAGGTTCGGTGAGCAAATGAAGATCCTTTGAAGTCATATTGCATGGTACCCATTCCACGGGACTCAACTCTCCAGGTTTAAGGGATTCTTCCTTCAGCTAAAACATGCACGTGGAACCCAGAGTATGATCAACCGTGTGGTCGGGAGACGTGTTCCAATATGTCTCAGTTCTCGTCCCCTGGTACTCGGGTGCAACATTCCAGACGCTTTACTAACACTCTCCCGACGTGGAGAGTCAGTGCCTTTAACCTTCTGTTTGGCCCATTTGCAATTTCTGAGGAAGATGAACAGGAATAGGGAGAACCAATGAGAGACTAGGTGGAGGTGTCTGGACGGGTAAATTTAACTCTCATTTCCCACCAGGAAGAGGAATTAACCAAAGACTCAGCGTGTCGTGCCGGAACCAGATTAGGGCCTGAAGCAATCCTGCGGTGTTGCGGCCAGATCACAAGAAAGCGAGTTGAAGAAAGGAGCTCAGGGGCACTGTAATTCACAAACCTGCAGAGTTATAAATGACAGTTATCGTCCAAAAATATACTGAAGTAAGGCTGCCAAGAGGACTTGAAAGCGGGGCAGAATTGCAGGAAACCGATTTCAGGAGGTAGACTGGAATTGCATTTAAAGCATAGGAAAAGAGGCAGAACGTCCACAATGATGCACTTGGCCAAAAAGGGCGTATGCGTTTTTTCGTGCAGGAAAAAACGCATACGCCCTTTTTGGCCAACCAAGCAAGCTTGCAAAGGAAATCTGCACTACAATGAAGTCTCACTTCCCCCCAGTCAAAGGGGCCATCTGAAAAAAGTGTAAAATCCAGAAAGGCAGGACAGGCCATGGAGAACTGGGAGCCTTGTTATGCTGATGGGCGGGATGTAAATTGCCAAGAGCCACTCCGGAGAAGTGTATGGTGTTTTCTGAAACATCTAAAAAACAACGCAAGAGAGCCTAGGGCACTTCCACTTATGGTGCTGTAGCTTAGGGAAAGTAAAATCAAAAAGACACAGCCACCCCAAAGTTTGGGACGGCTCTGTTTACAAGAACCTCGTTTACGGTACAAGTTCAATATCGCAGAAAGTGAAAAATGGATAAAGAAGTTGTGGTACTTACGTACAATGCAATATCACTCAGCAATGAAACCTATGTCATCAGGCCCGTAGCAGCATAATGAGTGGATTCAGGTATGATGATTCTAACTGAAATAAGTCACACAGAAAAAGAAACATCATAAGATATCACTAATACACGGAATGTGAACTTGGCTACACATGAACTGAATTATAAAACAGAACAGGGTCTCAAGTTTAGAAAACCAACTTATGCTTTTTTAAGGGGGAAGGTGAGTTGGGGTGCTGCATAATACCAGAGTTTGACATTAGCACAGATACTGTTCCATAAGCCAAATGTGTAATAGACAAGACCTACCCCTTGCTCAACAAAATGGACTCAACAATGAGGTATCACCTCACACCTGATAGAATGGGCATCATCAGAAAATCTACAAACAATAAATGCTGGAAAGGGTGTGGAGAAAAGGAACCCTCTTCCACTATTGTTGGGAATATAAATTGTTACATTCACTATGGAGAACAATATGGAGTTTCTTAAGAAACTAACAATAGAATTACCATATGATACAGCAATCCCAGTACTGGACATATACCCAGACAAAACCATAAATCAAAAAGAGACATTCACCGCAATGTTCATTGCATCACTATTTACAATATCGAGGTAATGGAAGCAACCTAAATGCCCACAGACAGAAGAATGCATAAAGCTGTGGTACATATATAAAATGGAATATTACTAAGCCATGAAAAGGAATGAAATTGGGTCATTTGTAGAGACGTCGATGGATCTAGAGACTGTCATACAGAGTGAAGTAAGTCAGAAAGAGAAAAACAAATCTTGTATATTCATGCATATATGTGGAACCTAGAAAAACCGTACAGATTAACCATTTTGCAAGGCATAAATAGAGCAACAGATGTAGACAACAAATGTATGGACAACAAGGGGGGAAAGCTGTTGGGGGGGTGGTGGTGGGAGGAGTTGAGAGACTGGGATTGGCATGTATACATTTATATGTATAAAATAGATAACCAATAAGAACCTACTGTATAAAAATATAAAATAAAATTCAAAATTGAAAAGAAATAAAATTTAAAAAATAAAACAGAAAAAACAATTATTCCCTTCACATACATGTATTTATATGAATAAATTATTTCCATGCTTATATCTGTAAATACAAAAAAGAGGAATAAAATCTACCTTGAACCAAAAACGAAAAAGAGAAAAAAAACACAGAACCCACCAGTTCCACAGAGGAAAACCGTATCAGGGCACTTGCTCCAGTTGTAAACAATTCTGAAGTTGGTCAGTGGTGGGGAATCGTCTCCCATTCAGCCAGCAGCCCCCACGTAACAAGCATCCTCATTGCAAAGCTGGGGCACCGTGCCGAGGCATCTGTGAGTAAACGTGAGCTGAGCCCCAGGCCAGTTGCTGCTGAACTATTCCCACCCGTCCCAGGTAAAACACCTGAATATATACAAGGACTTGAAAGCCTAGAGGAAGGACCATAGAGCCACACGAGTGACAGCATGCCAGCCGACTTGGTGCCTGCAGGCCAGCCAGGATGGTCCTGGCCCTGGGTGCTCTTCTGGAAGATTTCCATTTCCCTGCCTGAGATACCCGTCCTGTCCCTGCCCCCACTGCTTTTTTCCTTCCTCACCTCTGCCCAGGGAGAAATTCCAGCAGCAGGTATGGGTGACACATCCTCTTCTTTAGCAGGTGGCAGCCTGGCAACTGCTGCAGAAAGTCCAGCAGAGCCCCACTCACACTGGGCCACCCACAAAGCCGTGGCCTCTCACTCCCTCCCACCAGCCCAGCCCCGAGACTGCTGACAGGGCAGAGAAAATGGCGTCAGGCACGGCTGCAGGGGCTCTTGCTGCCTGGAGTGGTATTTATATTGATCTCAACCCAGGCACACCTGGGGAGGGCTGGCCGGCACGGTAAGGCTGCCCAGCTCAGCCAATCATCACCCCTCAGGGGCTCACAGTTGCAGAAAATGGAACTTGCTGAACCGGCCAGGTCCAAGGAACAGGTGTGGGCTCCTGAGAGTCAGGATAGACAAGGGGCTGCAGCTTTGGCTTGTTTTCTAATCATTTTATCTGGCCCATGAGTGGGAGACAACTTCAAGAAAACCCTCTCCTAATGAGAGGAACCCAGGAGTCAGGGAGAGGAGGGGTGAGTGGTGGTTGGAGACAGAGGCCTGGTGCCCCGGGTACAGTGGAAGTCTCTGGAAGACCAGGTGGAGGGAGGCCGCACAGAGTGATGCCCAGGGTCACAGACCTGTCGCAGCTGCTGTTTGTTAGTTCAAGTCCTGCTCTGAGGTGCTCTGTGTCAGCTCTGAGCGACAGGTGAGCTGGGGGTGCTCTGCAATGAGGGCTATGTGCATGGTTCCTGTGTGCCCAGCCCTGCCACGGGACCTGCAAGGGTAGCTCTGTATCCTGGGAAGGGCCTGACCACGAGAGCCCCGTGGGCTGGGGTGGGGGTGGGGTACCTGCCCAGGTGAGCTCCATATTCTGGGATTGGTCTGACCACGAGAGCCCCATGGGCTGCTGGGGACCTGGTAAAGGATGTCAGGACAGTCAGTGAAGCCACCGAGGATATACCTCCAGTTGCTCCTAATTCCTACACCCTGCTGGTCATTCTACCAACCACCAGGACATGGTATTCTGTATTAGTCTTCAATGATGCCTTCTTTTGTATTCCATTAGTCCCAGAGTCACAAGAAATTTTGGCTTGTGAGTGGCAGGACTCAACATACAACTAAAACAATACTTCCGGGCCGTCTTGCCCCAAGGGTGCAAAAATTCCCACACCATCTTTGGGGAAACCTTAGCTAAAGACCTAAAAGTTCTACCTCTGGAAAAGGAAACCCTCCTTCAGTACGCAGACGACATTCTGATCGCCAGCCCTACTAAGGAGGCCTCTGAACTACCAAGCCAATAAAGGATAGAAGTTGTCCAAGAAAAAGCTCAAATATCACAGACTGCGGTGACCTGCCTGGGCTTCATTCTCACAGAAGGTCGGAGAAGCCCATCCCAGGAAAGGGAAGAAACCATTTTCGGCCTTACTCCTTTCTAAAACTAGAAGACAGCTTAGGGGTTCCTGGGGAGGCCAGGGTTTGCTGCTTCTGGATCCCTAACTGCAGTCTACTAGCTGGGCCTCTATATGAAACACTGAAAGGAAAAGATGATGATCCTTTTGAATAGAATCCAGAAGTGGCCTTTCAAGAATGGAAAGAGCAGTCAATTCAGACCCTTGCCCTGGAACTCCCTAATTTAGCTAAACCCTTTGACCTTTACATTCCCGGTGAAAGGTGAATCGCCATTGGAGAATTAGTGTAAAAACTGGGACCACTTGAAATGGAACAATGCAAGAATGCCATCCAGGTAGGATAAACTATGGTCACCAAGGGGCTTGGCCCACTGCCGCATCTGGCCAAGATACTGGCGGTATCTAAAAACCTGGAAATCAGCAGCCCAAAAGGCCTCCTCCCTCCTAAGGGAAAAGGACCCCACGTGGTGATCCTAACCACCAACCATGCCCTGAAGTTGCAGGGTTTGCTCCGTGGGCACACCAACCTCGAGTGAGGAGGCCCTCCAACTCCAACATCCAGAGAGATAACCGGGGGCAACAGGGCACCATGACGACTCGTGTGAACATCACTTGACCTGGAGTTTCTCTCATAAAACAACAGGAGTGTGTCCCAAAAGAGTAGACTACTGCTTGCAGGACTTACTGCACCCAGAGGGGAGCTAGTAATCTTGGCGGGGGAACCGTATATCACACTGTCACCATAGAAAAGCCTACAGACACCGTGATGATGGTGGCCAATAAGACTGGCTGGACTCCTGTTTACTTCAAAAGGCTGTTGACTCAGTGGCCATCATGGTCCTTGATCACCACTGACCCTGGACTGTCTGGGAGTTGAGCGGGCAGGGCTCTGACACCTGGTGCTGTTTGTACGTTAATTCAGGGGCCTAATTGAAGAAAGCGCAGACTACTGGTCAGAGCATCTAGGCTGGCAGAAACGGTCAGCCTAAGGTGGCCGAACAAATGTGGGGCGGGGTGAAACCGGCCCCCACAGCGTCTCTGCACATCTCTTTCCTGGACCCTTAAAGGTCATTAGAATCTATAACGCTTCCAATGCTGGTGCTCGGGTGGACGAGCAGGGAGGCAGGGGGCCTGGGGACAATCAACGTCACCTGGAGGCTGCTGGGGAGAAGCTCTGACCCTCACCCCTTGGTATGAGGGCTCCCAACTCAGCACTCAGCAGTTACAGAAGAAGGGTCTGCACCCTCAGCACTCCAAGAATGAGGAACGGGACAAAAGGCAGAGGAGGGGTTTGTCCCCAGCAAAGCCCATTAAAAATCCCTGGGAGATAAAAATAGAATCTGGGCAATAAAGTCAAGTCTAACCTTTTTTATCCTTTGTGCTTTGTCTAATTTCATGTGCTCCTAGGGTCCCGCATGCAGAGGTTCCACACCCGGCACTTCAGACCAGATTTCCTAGTGCAGAATGGCTGGGTCGACACCTCAGCTCCTGGGGCCCAGTGCAGACTCCGCGATATAGAGCCTGAGCTGCAGCCAACCCGGCCCTCGAGAGCTCCGCCCCCTCCCTCCCACTGACTCTGACAGGATCTCTACACAGCAGCCCAGCCCACAGCCCACGGGGTAGTGCATGCTCTCACCTCTCCATTCTCTGATCAAAATATAAAGTTTCCTTTGCTTGTGAACCAAACTCAGTCTCGATCTGTTGGCCCCAATGACACTGCGCAGGGGGACACTTGTTGGGGTCCACTCTGGAGGATCAGTAACAGAAATTGAGACTATTGTAACCTCAATGAACAGATGTGTGAGCCAAACTGTAGTTAACATAGAACAGTGTATAAGGCTCGGGTAAAATAAGATGTTTCTAACGCTTCCATTGGATATTTCCATCACTTTATTATAAGCAAGTTCAGTGAAAAGGTTTGTCTTATTTGTCAGGTCAATATTAGAGAAACGAAGTGATTTCTTTCCAAGGATGTACATCTAATAATCTTGGTTAAAGCTTCAATCTTGTTTTAAATGCTTTTCCATTGAAAATGATACCTCTCTTTCAGCTCCCCCATTTCTGAGAAGTATAAAATCTTATAATTTATTATTACCAAAGCGGAAAGGTGGGAGGAGGGATAAATTAACAGTTTGGGATTAACACATACACACTGCTATGTATAAAATAGATCATCAACAAGGAACTACTGTATAGCACAGGGAACTACACTCAACATTTTGCAATAACCTATAAGGGGAAATAATCTGAAAAAGAATAGATATTTTTATTGACATCATCTATCAATGACAGTTAAAGTGTAACCTAAGGGAAGCTGGTGGTGAGTGCTTCTGACCCTGAAGACTTCAATCATCTAAAGTTTGGACTCTGCCTACTTCCCAAGGCCCTTAATGAACATATGTGTAGCCGTAGCTTAAAAAATTCCCCAGTTTGGGTTTCGGGGAGACACTGATTTTGAAAAAGCCCTGGTGTTCTCCTTACATGAATGGGACTCTTCCTACTGCTAAAACATGTCTGTCACACCCAGAGGATGGTATACCGTCTGATCGGGAAGAGTTTGGAAAAGGCATCTCATCTCCTCATCTCCTGGTGCTCGGGTTCACCCATCCAGCGTCTTTACTAACAGTCTCCCCACTTGGAGATGACAGCACTGTCAACATCCTGTTGCGTACAGTTTGGAATTTGTCCAGAGGATGAAGCGGAAGGATGAGGAACAATGAGAGACAAGTCCTAGGTGTTCAGACAGGCACATGTCACTCTAATTTCCAATCAGGAAGACGAATTGACCAAAGGCTAGGGTTGCCCATGGAAACAGTATAGGGCTTGAGGAAATCCCGCTGCTTTGTGGCCAGTTCCCATAAACACAAGTTGAACAATGGAACTCAGGGACAGTAAAATTCACGAAACTGCAGAGTTGAAAATATCCATCACTGAAAAATGTCTTGAGGAAAGTCAGAGAAAAGGACTTGTAAGCAAGGGAGAATGGCAGGAAAGGGATTTGAGGAGGTAGAAAGGACTCGCCATTAAGCACAAGAAAAGGAGCTGAACATTGCCAACATTGCAGTTGGCCAAAAAGGGTGTATGCGTTTTTTTCTGTATATATTCAAGAAAAGGGCATACACTTTTTTAGCCAACCAAACAGGTGGGCACTGGAAGTCAATACTACAAGAGATATCACTTCGCATCAGTCAGAAGAGCCATCCTCATAAAGCGTAAACAACAGAAATGCAGGACAGGGCAAGGAGAAGAGGGAGCCCTGTGAGACTTATAGTGGAAATGTATATTGCCAACGGCCATTCTGGAGAAGTGTATTGTGTTTACTAAAGCATCTAAAAAATGAGCTACAGAGCATAGGGCACTTGCACTCATGGGCGTATATCTTGGGAAAAACAAAAATCGAGAGGACACAGGCACCCCAATGTTTACCCCCTCTCTGTTTAAAAGATCCTCGACTAGGATATAACTTAAATGTCTCTGGAGAGAAAAAATGGATAGAGATGTGGTACTTAGGTAGAGTGGAATATTATTCAGCCTGGAAATCAATGAAATATGGCCAGTTGTAACAACTCCGGAGGAGTTACGTATGATCATTCTAAGTGACATAATTCAAAAAGAAAAAGACACATATCATAAGATATCACTTAAAGGTGGAATCCAAAATGGCTACACATGAAATAAATTACAAAACAAAAACATAGTCAAATATGTAGAAAACACGCATAAGGCTGCTAAACGGGAAAGGTGGGGTGGGGTGAGGCATCATCCAGGAGGTTGAAATTAGCAAAGATACCATTCCAAATACCAAACTGATAATCAACAAGGCCTACACGGTAGCTAAAAGAACTGCACTCAGCACACTCAAGTCACCGGAAAAGAATATATACGACTGGTAAGAATCTGAAAAAGAATTTACTGATGTCTCTCTGTACGTGAATCAAGTGGATGTACAGCAGCAAGAAACAGAGCTTTGAAAATCAGCTGTAACCAATATAGTAATAAATTGAAAAAAATAAACGACAGAGAGACAGAGAAAACCTCTTACAACTTTTCCTCAGGGCCGGTGATGCAACATGGATTGAACACATCTAGACCCACAGCAGGATGAGACATAAGGCTGGAAACTGTTTGCACTAAGAGAAATGTGAGGTTGGGTGAGGAAATGCACACCCTTTAAAGTAATACTACCTGGTACCCATTCAATGGGTCCCAAATCTGCAGGTTCAAGGGATCTTCCTACAGCTAAAACATGCATGGAAAACCCAGAGGACTGTACACCATGTGATCGGGAGATGTGTCTAAAATGCAGCTCATTTATCCTCTCCTGGTGCTCCTGTTCACCATTCCAGCCACGTTACTTAGAATCTCCCCACTTGGAGAATCAGCACATTTCAACTTCTGTTTCAAACATTTTGCAAATTGTGAGGAGGATGAACGGGAAGAGGGGGAACCAATGAGAGAATAGTTGTAGGGGTTTGGACGGGCACATATCACTCTAATTTCCCATTAAGAATAAGAATTGAAAAAAGGCTCAGCCCGCCTCGCCCGAGCCAAAATAGGGCCTGAAGCAATCCTGCGGGTTTGAGGCCAGCTCACAAAAGAGCAACTTAAAAAATGGAGCTCAGGGTCACTGCAATTCACAAACCTGCAGAGTTATAAATGAAAACTAACGTCCAAAAATATGTTGAGGTAAGGCAAAGAAGAGGATCTGAATGCAAGACAGAATTGCAAGAAACAGATTTCAAGAGATAGATTGGACTCGTCTTTAAAGCACATGAAAAGCGGCAGAATTTCGACAATGATGCAGTTGGCCCAAAAGGGCGTATGCGTTTTTTCCTGATTATATCCAGGAAAAAACGCATACACACTTTATGGGCAACGAAGCAAGCAAGCAATGCAAATGTGCACAACAAAGAAGTCTCATTTCCCACCAGTCAAAAGGGCCATCCTAAACAATTGTAAAAACCAGAAATGCAGGACAGGCCATGGAGAACAGGGAGCCTTTATACGCTGATGGGCAGTGTGTGAACTGCCGAGAGCCACTCTGGAGAAGTGTATGGTGGTTCCTAAATCATCTAAAAAACAGAGCTACAGAGCATAGGACACTTCCAATCATGGGAGTATATCTAGGGAAGTCTAAAAATCAACAAGACACAAGCACACCACAGTTTAGGGCTACTCTGTTTACAAGAACCTCAACTTCAGTACACCTTAAATATCCCAGGAAAGAGAACAATGGATAAAGAAGATGTGGTACTTATGTACAATGGAATATCTCTTCACCATGAAATCAATGTAATAAGGCTAGTAGAAGGATAAAGAGTGGATTTAGGTCCGATAATACTACTTGAAATAAGTCAAACAGAAAAAGAAACATATCATAAGATATCACTTATAGACGGAGGGTAAATATGGCTGCACAAGAAATGAATTACAGAACAGAACAGTGTCTCACATTTAGAAAACACACTTATTTCAGCTTAAGGGGAAAGGAGAGGTGGGGTGATGCATAAAACCAGAGTTTGAAATTAGCACAGATACCGTTCAATAAACCAAATAGATATTAGACAAGATCTACACCTTGCTCAATGAACTGGCCTCAACACACCCTATACACCGCAGAGAAATATATCTGAGTAATAAGAATCTTAAAACCCATGTATTGATATATCTCCATAAGGGAATCAAGTGTGTGCAGAGCGGCACAAACACAGCAGTGAAAATGAGCTAAATCCCATTATAGAAATAAATTTTAAAAACAAAACGCAGAAACAATGAAAGAGAGAAAAATTCTTACAAAATTCGCTCAGGGGCTGTGATGCAACCTGGATTGACCACATATAAACCCACAGCTGGATAAGACATAAGGCTGGACACTTGGGGCTGAGAGGATTGGTGAGCTTTGGTGAGCAACTGCCAAAAGTTTAATGCAATACTTCATGCTACTCATTCCAAGGGTCCCAAAACTCCAGGTTGAAGGGAATCTTCCTACAGCTAAACCATGCTTGGGAAACCCAGCGACTGGTATACCATATGATCGGGAAAGGTTTCTAAAACGCACCTCATTTTTCCTCTCCTGGGGCTCCGGATCGACATTCCAGCCGCTTTACTAAAAATATCCCCACATGGAGAGTCAATGCCTTTAAGTTCTGGTATCGCACAGTCTGCAGTTAGTGCAGAGGATGAATGGGAATAGGGGGAACCAGTAAGAAACTAGCTGTAGCAGTTTCAATGGGCACATGTCACTCTAATTTCATATCAGTGAGAAAAATAAACCAAAGGCACAGTAAGGTGCCCCAGAAGAACAATACGGCCTGAAGGAATTCTGTGGTTATGAGGCAAGATCACAAAAATAAGAGCTGTAAAATGGAGCTAAGGGCCACTGCAATTCAAAATCTGCAGAGTTATAAAGGCCAACTATTTTCAAAAAGTATATTGAGGTAAGGCTATGAAGAGGCATTGAAAGCAAGGCAGAATTGCAGGAAACCGATTTCAGGAGGTAGACTGGAATTGCATTTAAAGCATAGGAAAAGAGGCAGAACGTCCACAATGATGCACTTGTCCAAAAAGGGCGTATGCGTTTTTTCCTGAATATATTCAGGAAAAAACGCATACGCCCTTTTCGGCCAACCAAGCAAGCTTGCAAAGGAAATCTGCACTACAATGAAGTCTCACTTCCCCCCGGTCAAAAGGGCCATCTGAAAAAAGTGTAAAATCCAGAAAGGCAGGACAGGCCATGGAGAACTGGGAACCTTGTTATGCTGATGGGCGGGATGTAAATTGCCAACAGCCACTTGGAAGAAGTGTATGGTGTTTCCTGAACCATCTAAAAAACAAAGCCACAGAGCCTAGGGCACTTCCACTTATGGTCCTATAGCTTAGGGAAATTAAAATCAAAAAGACACAGCCACCCCAAAATTTGGGACGGCTCTGTTTACAAGAACCCCGTTTATGGTACAAGTTCAATATCGCAGAAATTGAAAAATGAATAAAGAAGTTGTGGTACTTACGTACAATGCAATATCACTCAGCAATAAAATCTATGTTATCAGGCCCGTAGAAACATAATGAGTGGATTCAGGTATGATGATTCTAAGTGAAATAAGTCACACAGAAAAAGAAACATCATAAGATATCACTAATACACGGAATGTAAACTTGGCTACACAGGAACTGGATTACAAAACACAACAGGGTCTCAAATGTAGAAAACCAACTTATGCTTGCTTAAGGGGGAAGGTGAGTTGGGGTGCTGCATAAACCAGAGATTGAAATGAGCACAGATAAAGTTCCTTAAGCCAAATATGGAATAGACAAGAACTACTCCTTGCTCAACGAAATGGACTCAACACCCCATATTAAATGCCTAAGAATGTACCTGACTAGTAAGTATCTTAAAACCTATGGATTGCTATGTCTCTGAAAGAAAATCAAGCGTGTGTACAGGGGCATAAACGCAGCAGTGATAGGATTGGAGAGGTTCGGTGAGCAAATGAAGACCCTTTGAAGTCATATTGCATGGTACCCATTCCACGGGTCTCAACTCTCCAGGTTTAAGGGATTCTTCCTTCAGCTAAAACATGCACGTGGAACCCAGAGTATGATCAACCGTGTGATCGGGAGACGTGTTCCAATATGTCTCAGTTCTCGTCCCCTGGTACTCGGGTGCAACATTCCAGACGCTTTACTATCACTCTCCCGACTTGGAGAGTCAGTGCCTTTAACCTCCTGTTTGGCCCAGTTTGCAATTTCTCCGGAAGATGAACAGGAATAGGGAGAACCAATGAGAGACTAGCTGAGGTGTCTGGACGGGCAAATTTAACTCTCATTTCCCACCAGGAAGAGGAATTAACCAAAGGCTCAGCGTGCCTTGCCGGAACCAGATTAGGGCCTGAAGCAATCCTGCGGTGTTGCGGCCAGCTCACAAGAAAGCGAGTTGATGAAAGGAGCTCAGGGGCACTGTAATTCACAAACCTGCAGAGTTATAAATGACAGCTATCGTCCAAAAATATACTGAAGTAAGGCTGCCAAGAGGACTTGAAAGCGGGGCAGAATTGCAGGAAACCGATTTCAGGAGGTAGACTGGAATTGCATTTAAAGCATAGGAAAAGAGGCAGAACGTCCACAATGATGCACTTGGCCAAAAAGGGCGTATGCGTTTTTTCCTGAATATATTCAGGAAAAAACGCATACGCCCTTTTTGGCCAACCAAGCAAGCTTGCAAAGGAAATCTGCACTACAATGAAGTCTCACTTCCCCCGGTCAAAAGGGCCACCTGAAAAAAGTGTAAAATCCAGAAAGGCAGGACAGGCCATGGAGAACTGGGAGCCTTGTTATGCTGATGGGCGGGATGTAAATTGCCAAGAGCCACTCGGGAGAGGTGTATGGTGTTTCCTGAAACATCTAAAGAACAAAGCAACAGAGTCTAGGGCACTTCCACTTATGGTCCTATAGCTTAGGGAAATTAAAATCAAAAAGACACAGCCACCCCAAAGTTTGGGATGGCTCTGTTTACAAGAACCTCGTTTACGGTACAAGTTCAATATCACAGAAAGTGAAAAATGGATAAAGAAGTTGTGGTACTTACGTACAATGCAATATCACTCAGCAATGAAATCTATGTCATCAGGCCCGTAGCAGCATAATGAGTGGATTCAGGTATGATGATTCTAACTGAAATAAGTCACACAGAAAAAGAAATATCATAAGATATCACTAATACATGGAATGTAAACTTGGCTACACAGGAACTGGATTACAAAACAGAACAGGGTCTCAAATTTAGAAAACCAACATATGCTTGCTTAAGGAGAAAGTTGAGTTGGGGTGCTGCATAAAACCAGAGATTGAAATGAGCACAGATAAAGTTCCTTAAGCCAAATATGGAATAGACAAGAACTACTCCTTGCTCAACGAAATGGACTCAACACCCCATATTAAACGCCTAAGAATGTACCTGACTAGTAAGTATCTTAAAACCTATGGATTGCTATGTCTCTGAAAAAAAATCAAGCGTGTGTACAGGGGCATAAACGCAGCAGTGATAGGATTGGAGAGGTTCGGTGAGCAAATGAAGACCCTTTGAAGTCATATTGCATGGTACCCATTCCACGGGTCTCAACTGTCCAGGTTTAAGGGATTCTTCCTTCAGCTAAAACATGCACGTGGAACCCAGAGTATGATCAACCGTGTGATCGGGAGACGTGTTCCAATATGTCTCAGTTCTCGTCCCCTGGTACTCGGGTGCAACATTCCAGACGCTTTACTAACACTCTCCCGACTTGGAGAGTCAGTGCCTTTAACCTCCTGTTTGGCCCAGTTTGCAATTTCTGCGGAAGATGAACAGGAATAGGGAGAACCAATGAGAGACTAGCTGGAGGTGTCTGGACTGGCAAATTTAACTCTCATTTCCCACCAGGAAGAGGAATTAACCAAAGGCTCAGCGTGCCGTGCCGGAACCAGATTAGGGCCTGAAACAATGCTGCGGTGTTCCGGCCAGCTCCCATGAAAGCGAGTTGAAAAAAGGAGCTCAGGGGCACTGTAATTCACAAACCTGCAGAGTTATAAATGACAGCTATCTTCCAAAAATATACTGAAGTAAGGCTGCCAAGAGGACTTGAAAGCGGGGCAGAATTGCAGGAAACCGATTTCAGCAGGTAGACCGGAATTGCATTTAAAGCATAGGAAAAGAGGCAGAACGTCCACAATGATGCACTTGGCCAAAAAGGGCGTATGCGTTTTTTCCTGAATATATTCAGGAAACAACGCATACGCCCTTTTTGGCCAACCAAGCAAGTTTGCAAAGGAAATCTGCACTACAATGAAGTCTCACTTCCCCCCGGTCAAAAGGGCCATCTGAAAAAAGTGTAAAATCCAGAAAGGCAGGACAGGCCATGGAGAACTGGGAGCCTTGTTATGCTGATGGGCGGGATGTAAATTGCCAACAGCCACTCGGGAGAGGTGTATGGTGCTTCCTGAAACATCTAAAAAACATAGCAGCGGAGCCTAGGGCACTTCCACTTATGGTCCTATAGCTTAGGGAAATTAAAATCAAAAAGACACAGCCACCCCAAAGTTTGGGACGGCTCTGTTTACAAGAACCTCGTTTACGGTACAAGTTCAATATCGCAGAAAGTGAAAAATGGATAAAGAAGTTGTGGTACTTACGTACAATGCAATATCACTCAGCAATGAAATCTATGTCATCAGGCCCGTAGCAGCATAATGAGTGGATTCAGGTATGATGATTCTAACTGAAATAAGTCACACAGAAAAAGAAACATCATAAGATATCACTAATACACGGGATGTAAACTTGGCTACACAGGAACTGGATTACAAAACAGAACAGGGTCTCAAATTTAGAAAACCAACTTATGCTTGCTTATGGGGAAAGGTGAGTTGGGGTGCTGCATAAAACCAGAGATTGAAATGAGCACAGATAAAGTTCCTTAAGCCAAATATGGAATAGACAAGAACTACTCCTTGCTCAACGAAATGGACTCAACACCCCATATTAAACGCCTAAGAATGTACCTGACTAGTAAGTATCTTAAAACCTATGGATTGCTATGTCTCTGAAAGAAAATCAAGCGTGTGTACAGGGGCATAAACGCAGCAGTGATAGGATTGGAGAGGTTCGGTGAGCAAATGAAGATCCTTTGAAGTCATATTGCATGGTACCCATTCCACGGGACTCAACTCTCCAGGTTTAAGGGATTCTTCCTTCAGCTAAAACATGCACGTGGAACCCAGAGTATGATCAACCGTGTGGTCGGGAGACGTGTTCCAATATGTCTCAGTTCTCGTCCCCTGGTACTCGGGTGCAACATTCCAGACGCTTTACTAACACTCTCCCGACGTGGAGAGTCAGTGCCTTTAACCTTCTGTTTGGCCCATTTGCAATTTCTGAGGAAGATGAACAGGAATAGGGAGAACCAATGAGAGACTAGGTGGAGGTGTCTGGACGGGTAAATTTAACTCTCATTTCCCACCAGGAAGAGGAATTAACCAAAGACTCAGCGTGTCGTGCCGGAACCAGATTAGGGCCTGAAGCAATCCTGCGGTGTTGCGGCCAGATCACAAGAAAGCGAGTTGAAGAAAGGAGCTCAGGGGCACTGTAATTCACAAACCTGCAGAGTTATAAATGACAGTTATCGTCCAAAAATATACTGAAGTAAGGCTGCCAAGAGGACTTGAAAGCGGGGCAGAATTGCAGGAAACCGATTTCAGGAGGTAGACTGGAATTGCATTTAAAGCATAGGAAAAGAGGCAGAACGTCCACAATGATGCACTTGGCCAAAAAGGGCGTATGCGTTTTTTCGTGCAGGAAAAAACGCATACGCCCTTTTTGGCCAACCAAGCAAGCTTGCAAAGGAAATCTGCACTACAATGAAGTCTCACTTCCCCCCAGTCAAAGGGGCCATCTGAAAAAAGTGTAAAATCCAGAAAGGCAGGACAGGCCATGGAGAACTGGGAGCCTTGTTATGCTGATGGGCGGGATGTAAATTGCCAAGAGCCACTCCGGAGAAGTGTATGGTGTTTTCTGAAACATCTAAAAAACAACGCAAGAGAGCCTAGGGCACTTCCACTTATGGTGCTGTAGCTTAGGGAAAGTAAAATCAAAAAGACACAGCCACCCCAAAGTTTGGGACGGCTCTGTTTACAAGAACCTCGTTTACGGTACAAGTTCAATATCGCAGAAAGTGAAAAATGGATAAAGAAGTTGTGGTACTTACGTACAATGCAATATCACTCAGCAATGAAACCTATGTCATCAGGCCCGTAGCAGCATAATGAGTGGATTCAGGTATGATGATTCTAACTGAAATAAGTCACACAGAAAAAGAAACATCATAAGATATCACTAATACACGGAATGTGAACTTGGCTACACATGAACTGAATTATAAAACAGAACAGGGTCTCAAGTTTAGAAAACCAACTTATGCTTTTTTAAGGGGGAAGGTGAGTTGGGGTGCTGCATAATACCAGAGTTTGACATTAGCACAGATACTGTTCCATAAGCCAAATGTGTAATAGACAAGACCTACCCCTTGCTCAACAAAATGGACTCAACAATGAGGTATCACCTCACACCTGATAGAATGGGCATCATCAGAAAATCTACAAACAATAAATGCTGGAAAGGGTGTGGAGAAAAGGAACCCTCTTCCACTATTGTTGGGAATATAAATTGTTACATTCACTATGGAGAACAATATGGAGTTTCTTAAGAAACTAACAATAGAATTACCATATGATACAGCAATCCCAGTACTGGACATATACCCAGACAAAACCATAAATCAAAAAGAGACATTCACCGCAATGTTCATTGCATCACTATTTACAATATCGAGGTAATGGAAGCAACCTAAATGCCCACAGACAGAAGAATGCATAAAGCTGTGGTACATATATAAAATGGAATATTACTAAGCCATGAAAAGGAATGAAATTGGGTCATTTGTAGAGACGTCGATGGATCTAGAGACTGTCATACAGAGTGAAGTAAGTCAGAAAGAGAAAAACAAATCTTGTATATTCATGCATATATGTGGAACCTAGAAAAACCGTACAGATTAACCATTTTGCAAGGCATAAATAGAGCAACAGATGTAGACAACAAATGTATGGACAACAAGGGGGGAAAGCTGTTGGGGGGGTGGTGGTGGGAGGAGTTGAGAGACTGGGATTGGCATGTATACATTTATATGTATAAAATAGATAACCAATAAGAACCTACTGTATAAAAATATAAAATAAAATTCAAAATTGAAAAGAAATAAAATTTAAAAAATAAAACAGAAAAAACAATTATTCCCTTCACATACATGTATTTATATGAATAAATTATTTCCATGCTTATATCTGTAAATACAAAAAAGAGGAATAAAATCTACCTTGAACCAAAAACGAAAAAGAGAAAAAAAACACAGAACCCACCAGTTCCACAGAGGAAAACCGTATCAGGGCACTTGCTCCAGTTGTAAACAATTCTGAAGTTGGTCAGTGGTGGGGAATCGTCTCCCATTCAGCCAGCAGCCCCCACGTAACAAGCATCCTCATTGCAAAGCTGGGGCACCGTGCCGAGGCATCTGTGAGTAAACGTGAGCTGAGCCCCAGGCCAGTTGCTGCTGAACTATTCCCACCCGTCCCAGGTAAAACACCTGAATATATACAAGGACTTGAAAGCCTAGAGGAAGGACCATAGAGCCACACGAGTGACAGCATGCCAGCCGACTTGGTGCCTGCAGGCCAGCCAGGATGGTCCTGGCCCTGGGTGCTCTTCTGGAAGATTTCCATTTCCCTGCCTGAGATACCCGTCCTGTCCCTGCCCCCACTGCTTTTTTCCTTCCTCACCTCTGCCCAGGGAGAAATTCCAGCAGCAGGTATGGGTGACACATCCTCTTCTTTAGCAGGTGGCAGCCTGGCAACTGCTGCAGAAAGTCCAGCAGAGCCCCACTCACACTGGGCCACCCACAAAGCCGTGGCCTCTCACTCCCTCCCACCAGCCCAGCCCCGAGACTGCTGACAGGGCAGAGAAAATGGCGTCAGGCACGGCTGCAGGGGCTCTTGCTGCCTGGAGTGGTATTTATATTGATCTCAACCCAGGCACACCTGGGGAGGGCTGGCCGGCACGGTAAGGCTGCCCAGCTCAGCCAATCATCACCCCTCAGGGGCTCACAGTTGCAGAAAATGGAACTTGCTGAACCGGCCAGGTCCAAGGAACAGGTGTGGGCTCCTGAGAGTCAGGATAGACAAGGGGCTGCAGCTTTGGCTTGTTTTCTAATCATTTTATCTGGCCCATGAGTGGGAGACAACTTCAAGAAAACCCTCTCCTAATGAGAGGAACCCAGGAGTCAGGGAGAGGAGGGGTGAGTGGTGGTTGGAGACAGAGGCCTGGTGCCCCGGGTACAGTGGAAGTCTCTGGAAGACCAGGTGGAGGGAGGCCGCACAGAGTGATGCCCAGGGTCACAGACCTGTCGCAGCTGCTGTTTGTTAGTTCAAGTCCTGCTCTGAGGTGCTCTGTGTCAGCTCTGAGCGACAGGTGAGCTGGGGGTGCTCTGCAATGAGGGCTATGTGCATGGTTCCTGTGTGCCCAGCCCTGCCACGGGACCTGCAAGGGTAGCTCTGTATCCTGGGAAGGGCCTGACCACGAGAGCCCCGTGGGCTGGGGTGGGGGTGGGGTACCTGCCCAGGTGAGCTCCATATTCTGGGATTGGTCTGACCACGAGAGCCCCATGGGCTGCTGGGGACCTGGTAAAGGATGTCAGGACAGTCAGTGAAGCCACCGAGGATATACCTCCAGTTGCTCCTAATTCCTACACCCTGCTGGTCATTCTACCAACCACCAGGACATGGTATTCTGTATTAGTCTTCAATGATGCCTTCTTTTGTATTCCATTAGTCCCAGAGTCACAAGAAATTTTGGCTTGTGAGTGGCAGGACTCAACATACAACTAAAACAATACTTCCGGGCCGTCTTGCCCCAAGGGTGCAAAAATTCCCACACCATCTTTGGGGAAACCTTAGCTAAAGACCTAAAAGTTCTACCTCTGGAAAAGGAAACCCTCCTTCAGTACGCAGACGACATTCTGATCGCCAGCCCTACTAAGGAGGCCTCTGAACTACCAAGCCAATAAAGGATAGAAGTTGTCCAAGAAAAAGCTCAAATATCACAGACTGCGGTGACCTGCCTGGGCTTCATTCTCACAGAAGGTCGGAGAAGCCCATCCCAGGAAAGGGAAGAAACCATTTTCGGCCTTACTCCTTTCTAAAACTAGAAGACAGCTTAGGGGTTCCTGGGGAGGCCAGGGTTTGCTGCTTCTGGATCCCTAACTGCAGTCTACTAGCTGGGCCTCTATATGAAACACTGAAAGGAAAAGATGATGATCCTTTTGAATAGAATCCAGAAGTGGCCTTTCAAGAATGGAAAGAGCAGTCAATTCAGACCCTTGCCCTGGAACTCCCTAATTTAGCTAAACCCTTTGACCTTTACATTCCCGGTGAAAGGTGAATCGCCATTGGAGAATTAGTGTAAAAACTGGGACCACTTGAAATGGAACAATGCAAGAATGCCATCCAGGTAGGATAAACTATGGTCACCAAGGGGCTTGGCCCACTGCCGCATCTGGCCAAGATACTGGCGGTATCTAAAAACCTGGAAATCAGCAGCCCAAAAGGCCTCCTCCCTCCTAAGGGAAAAGGACCCCACGTGGTGATCCTAACCACCAACCATGCCCTGAAGTTGCAGGGTTTGCTCCGTGGGCACACCAACCTCGAGTGAGGAGGCCCTCCAACTCCAACATCCAGAGAGATAACCGGGGGCAACAGGGCACCATGACGACTCGTGTGAACATCACTTGACCTGGAGTTTCTCTCATAAAACAACAGGAGTGTGTCCCAAAAGAGTAGACTACTGCTTGCAGGACTTACTGCACCCAGAGGGGAGCTAGTAATCTTGGCGGGGGAACCGTATATCACACTGTCACCATAGAAAAGCCTACAGACACCGTGATGATGGTGGCCAATAAGACTGGCTGGACTCCTGTTTACTTCAAAAGGCTGTTGACTCAGTGGCCATCATGGTCCTTGATCACCACTGACCCTGGACTGTCTGGGAGTTGAGCGGGCAGGGCTCTGACACCTGGTGCTGTTTGTACGTTAATTCAGGGGCCTAATTGAAGAAAGCGCAGACTACTGGTCAGAGCATCTAGGCTGGCAGAAACGGTCAGCCTAAGGTGGCCGAACAAATGTGGGGCGGGGTGAAACCGACCCCCACAGCGTCTCTGCACATCTCTTTCCTGGACCCTTAAAGGTCATTAGAATCTATAACGCTTCCAATGCTGGTGCTCGGGTGGACGAGCAGGGAGGCAGGGGGCCTGGGGACAATCAACGTCACCTGGAGGCTGCTGGGGAGAAGCTCTGACCCTCACCCCTTGGTATGAGGGCTCCCAACTCAGCACTCAGCAGTTACAGAAGAAGGGTCTGCACCCTCAGCACTCCAAGAATGAGGAACGGGACAAAAGGCAGAGGAGGGGTTTGTCCCCAGCAAAGCCCATTAAAAATCCCTGGGAGATAAAAATAGAATCTGGGCAATAAAGTCAAGTCTAACCTTTTTTATCCTTTGTGCTTTGTCTAATTTCATGTGCTCCTAGGGTCCCGCATGCAGAGGTTCCACACCCGGCACTTCAGACCAGATTTCCTAGTGCAGAATGGCTGGGTCGACACCTCAGCTCCTGGGGCCCAGTGCAGACTCCGCGATATAGAGCCTGAGCTGCAGCCAACCCGGCCCTCGAGAGCTCCGCCCCCTCCCTCCCACTGACTCTGACAGGATCTCTACACAGCAGCCCAGCCCACAGCCCACGGGGTAGTGCATGCTCTCACCTCTCCATTCTCTGATCAAAATATAAAGTTTCCTTTGCTTGTGAACCAAACTCAGTCTCGATCTGTTGGCCCCAATGACACTGCGCAGGGGGACACTTGTTGGGGTCCACTCTGGAGGATCAGTAACAGAAATTGAGACTATTGTAACCTCAATGAACAGATGTGTGAGCCAAACTGTAGTTAACATAGAACAGTGTATAAGGCTCGGGTAAAATAAGATGTTTCTAACGCTTCCATTGGATATTTCCATCACTTTATTATAAGCAAGTTCAGTGAAAAGGTTTGTCTTATTTGTCAGGTCAATATTAGAGAAACGAAGTGATTTCTTTCCAAGGATGTACATCTAATAATCTTGGTTAAAGCTTCAATCTTGTTTTAAATGCTTTTCCATTGAAAATGATACCTCTCTTTCAGCTCCCCCATTTCTGAGAAGTATAAAATCTTATAATTTATTATTACCAAAGCGGAAAGGTGGGAGGAGGGATAAATTAACAGTTTGGGATTAACACATACACACTGCTATGTATAAAATAGATCATCAACAAGGAACTACTGTATAGCACAGGGAACTACACTCAACATTTTGCAATAACCTATAAGGGGAAATAATCTGAAAAAGAATAGATATTTTTATTGACATCATCTATCAATGACAGTTAAAGTGTAACCTAAGGGAAGCTGGTGGTGAGTGCTTCTGACCCTGAAGACTTCAATCATCTAAAGTTTGGACTCTGCCTACTTCCCAAGGCCCTTAATGAACATATGTGTAGCCGTAGCTTAAAAAATTCCCCAGTTTGGGTTTCGGGGAGACACTGATTTTGAAAAAGCCCTGGTGTTCTCCTTACATGAATGGGACTCTTCCTACTGCTAAAACATGTCTGTCACACCCAGAGGATGGTATACCGTCTGATCGGGAAGAGTTTGGAAAAGGCATCTCATCTCCTCATCTCCTGGTGCTCGGGTTCACCCATCCAGCGTCTTTACTAACAGTCTCCCCACTTGGAGATGACAGCACTGTCAACATCCTGTTGCGTACAGTTTGGAATTTGTCCAGAGGATGAAGCGGAAGGATGAGGAACAATGAGAGACAAGTCCTAGGTGTTCAGACAGGCACATGTCACTCTAATTTCCAATCAGGAAGACGAATTGACCAAAGGCTAGGGTTGCCCATGGAAACAGTATAGGGCTTGAGGAAATCCCGCTGCTTTGTGGCCAGTTCCCATAAACACAAGTTGAACAATGGAACTCAGGGACAGTAAAATTCACGAAACTGCAGAGTTGAAAATATCCATCACTGAAAAATGTCTTGAGGAAAGTCAGAGAAAAGGACTTGTAAGCAAGGGAGAATGGCAGGAAAGGGATTTGAGGAGGTAGAAAGGACTCGCCATTAAGCACAAGAAAAGGAGCTGAACATTGCCAACATTGCAGTTGGCCAAAAAGGGTGTATGCGTTTTTTTCTGTATATATTCAAGAAAAGGGCATACACTTTTTTAGCCAACCAAACAGGTGGGCACTGGAAGTCAATACTACAAGAGATATCACTTCGCATCAGTCAGAAGAGCCATCCTCATAAAGCGTAAACAACAGAAATGCAGGACAGGGCAAGGAGAAGAGGGAGCCCTGTGAGACTTATAGTGGAAATGTATATTGCCAACGGCCATTCTGGAGAAGTGTATTGTGTTTACTAAAGCATCTAAAAAATGAGCTACAGAGCATAGGGCACTTGCACTCATGGGCGTATATCTTGGGAAAAACAAAAATCGAGAGGACACAGGCACCCCAATGTTTACCCCCTCTCTGTTTAAAAGATCCTCGACTAGGATATAACTTAAATGTCTCTGGAGAGAAAAAATGGATAGAGATGTGGTACTTAGGTAGAGTGGAATATTATTCAGCCTGGAAATCAATGAAATATGGCCAGTTGTAACAACTCCGGAGGAGTTACGTATGATCATTCTAAGTGACATAATTCAAAAAGAAAAAGACACATATCATAAGATATCACTTAAAGGTGGAATCCAAAATGGCTACACATGAAATAAATTACAAAACAAAAACATAGTCAAATATGTAGAAAACACGCATAAGGCTGCTAAACGGGAAAGGTGGGGAGGGGTGAGGCATCATCCAGGAGGTTGAAATTAGCAAAGATACCATTCCAAATACCAAACTGATAATCAACAAGGCCTACACGGTAGCTAAAAGAACTGCACTCAGCACACTCAAGTCACCGGAAAAGAATATATACGACTGGTAAGAATCTGAAAAAGAATTTACTGATGTCTCTCTGTACGTGAATCAAGTGGATGTACAGCAGCAAGAAACAGAGCTTTGAAAATCAGCTGTAACCAATATAGTAATAAATTGAAAAAAATAAACGACAGAGAGACAGAGAAAACCTCTTACAACTTTTCCTCAGGGCCGGTGATGCAACATGGATTGAACACATCTAGACCCACAGCAGGATGAGACATAAGGCTGGAAACTGTTTGCACTAAGAGAAATGTGAGGTTGGGTGAGGAAATGCACACCCTTTAAAGTAATACTACCTGGTACCCATTCAATGGGTCCCAAATCTGCAGGTTCAAGGGATCTTCCTACAGCTAAAACATGCATGGAAAACCCAGAGGACTGTACACCATGTGATCGGGAGATGTGTCTAAAATGCAGCTCATTTATCCTCTCCTGGTGCTCCTGTTCACCATTCCAGCCACGTTACTTAGAATCTCCCCACTTGGAGAATCAGCACATTTCAACTTCTGTTTCAAACATTTTGCAAATTGTGAGGAGGATGAACGGGAAGAGGGGGAACCAATGAGAGAATAGTTGTAGGGGTTTGGACGGGCACATATCACTCAAATTTCCCATTAAGAATAAGAATTGAAAAAAGGCTCAGCCCGCCTCGCCCGAGCCAAAATAGGGCCTGAAGCAATCCTGCGGGTTTGAGGCCAGCTCACAAAAGAGCAACTTAAAAAATGGAGCTCAGGGTCACTGCAATTCACAAACCTGCAGAGATATAAATGAAAACTAACGTCCAAAAATATGTTGAGGTAAGGCAAAGAAGAGGATCTGAATGCAAGACAGAATTGCAAGAAACAGATTTCAAGAGATAGATTGGACTCGTCTTTAAAGCACATGAAAAGCGGCAGAATTTCGACAATGATGCAGTTGGCCCAAAAGGGCGTATGCGTTTTTTCCTGATTATATCCAGGAAAAAACGCATACACACTTTATGGGCAACGAAGCAAGCAAGCAATGCAAATGTGCACAACAAAGAAGTCTCATTTCCCACCAGTCAAAAGGGCCATCCTAAACAATTGTAAAAACCAGAAATGCAGGACAGGCCATGGAGAACAGGGAGCCTTTATACGCTGATGGGCAGTGTGTGAACTGCCGAGAGCCACTCTGGAGAAGTGTATGGTGGTTCCTAAATCATCTAAAAAACAGAGCTACAGAGCATAGGACACTTCCAATCATGGGAGTATATCTAGGGAAGTCTAAAAATCAACAAGACACAAGCACACCACAGTTTAGGGCTACTCTGTTTACAAGAACCTCAACTTCAGTACACCTTAAATATCCCAGGAAAGAGAACAATGGATAAAGAAGATGTGGTACTTATGTACAATGGAATATCTCTTCACCATGAAATCAATGTAATAAGGCTAGTAGAAGGATAAAGAGTGGATTTAGGTCCGATAATACTACTTGAAATAAGTCAAACAGAAAAAGAAACATATCATAAGATATCACTTATAGAGGGAGGGTAAATATGGCTGCACAAGAAATGAATTACAGAACAGAACAGTGTCTCACATTTAGAAAACACACTTATTTCAGCTTAAGGGGAAAGGAGAGGTGGGGTGATGCATAAAACCAGAGTTTGAAATTAGCACAGATACCGTTCAATAAACCAAATAGATATTAGACAAGATCTACACCTTGCTCAATGAACTGGCCTCAACACACCCTATACACCGCAGAGAAATATATCTGAGTAATAAGAATCTTAAAACCCATGTATTGATATATCTCCATAAGGGAATCAAGTGTGTGCAGAGCGGCACAAACACAGCAGTGAAAATGAGCTAAACCCCATTATAGAAATAAATTTTAAAAACAAAACGCAGAAACAATGAAAGAGAGAAAAATTCTTACAAAATTCGCTCAGGGGCTGTGATGCAACCTGGATTGACCACATATAAACCCACAGCTGGATAAGACATAAGGCTGGACACTTGGGGCTGAGAGGATTGGTGAGCTTTGGTGAGCAACTGCCAAAAGTTTAATGCAATACTTCATGCTACTCATTCCAAGGGTCCCAACACTCCAGGTTGAAGGGAATCTTCCTACAGCTAAACCATGCTTGGGAAACCCAGCGACTGGTATACCATATGATCGGGAAAGGTTTCTAAAACGCACCTCATTTTTCCTCTCCTGGGGCTCCGGATCGACATTCCAGCCGCTTTACTAAAAATATCCCCACATGGAGAGTCAATGCCTTTAAGTTCTGGTATCGCACAGTCTGCAGTTAGTGCAGAGGATGAATGGGAATAGGGGGAACCAGTAAGAAACTAGCTGTAGCAGTTTCAATGGGCACATGTCACTCTAATTTCATATCAGTGAGAAAACTAAACCAAAGGCACAGTAAGGTGCCCCAGAAGAACAATACGGCCTGAAGGAATTCTGTGGTTATGAGGCAAGATCACAAAAATAAGAGCTGTAAAATGGAGCTAAGGGCCACTGCAATTCAAAATCTGCAGAGTTATAAAGGCCAACTATTTTCAAAAAGTATATTGAGGTAAGGCTATGAAGAGGCATTGAAAGCAAGGCAGAATTGCAGGAAACCGATTTCAGGAGGTAGACTGGAATTGCATTTAAAGCATAGGAAAAGAGGCAGAACGTCCACAATGATGCACTTGTCCAAAAAGGGCGTATGCGTTTTTTCCTGAATATATTCAGGAAAAAACGCATACGCCCTTTTCGGCCAACCAAGCAAGCTTGCAAAGGAAATCTGCACTACAATGAAGTCTCACTTCCCCCCGGTCAAAAGGGCCATCTGAAAAAAGTGTAAAATCCAGAAAGGCAGGACAGGCCATGGAGAACTGGGAACCTTGTTATGCTGATGGGCGGGATGTAAATTGCCAACAGCCACTTGGGAGAAGTGTATGGTGTTTCCTGAACCATCTAAAAAACAAAGCCACAGAGCCTAGGGCACTTCCACTTATGGTCCTATAGCTTAGGGAAATTAAAATCAAAAAGACACAGCCACCCCAAAATTTGGGACGGCTCTGTTTACAAGAAGGTTGTTTACGGTACAAGTTCAATATCACAGAAAGTGAAAAATGGATAAAGAAGTTGTGGTACTTACGTACAATGCAATATCACTCAGCAATGAAATCTATGTCATCAGGCCCATAGCAGCATAATAAGTGGATTCAGGTATGATGATTCTAACCGAAATAAGTCACACAGAAAAAGAAACATCATAAGATATCACTAATACACGGAATGTAAACTTGGCTACACAGGAACTGGATTACAAAACAGAACAGGGTCTCAAATTTAGAAAACCAACTTATGCTTGCTTAAGGGGAAAGGTGAGTTGGGGTGCTGCATAAAACAAGAGATTGAAATGAGCACAGATAAAGTTCCTTAAGCCAAATATGGAATAGACAAGAACTACTCCTTGCTCAACGAAATGGACTCAACACCCCATATTAAACGCCTAAGAATGTACCTGACTAGTAAGTATCTTAAAACCTATGGATTGCTATGTCTCTGAAAGAAAATCAAGCGTGTGTACAGGGGCATAAACGCAGCAGTGATACGATTGGAGAGGTTCGGTGAGCAAATGAAGACCCTTTGAAGTCATATTGCATGGTACCCATTCCACGGGTCTCAACTCTCCAGGTTTAAGGGATTCTTCCTTCAGCTAAAACATGCACGTGGAACCCAGAGTATGATCAACCGTGTGATCGGGAGACGTGTTCCAATATGTCTCAGTTCTCGTCCCCTGGTACTCGGGTGCAACATTCCAGACGCTTTACTAACACTCTCCCGACTTGGAGAGTCAGTGCCTTTAACCTCCTGTTTGGCCCAGTTTGCAATTTCTCCGGAAGATGAACAGAAATAGGGAGAACCAATGAGAGACTAGCTGAGGTGTCTGGACGGGCAAATTTAACTCTCATTTCCCACCAGGAAGAGGAATTAACCAAAGGCTCAGCATGCCTTGCCGGAACCAGATTAGGGCCTGAAGCAATCCTGCGGTGTTGCGGCCAGCTCACAAGAAAGCGAGTTGATGAAAGGAGCTCAGGGGCACTGTAATTCACAAACCTGCAGAGTTATAAATGACAGCTATCGTCCAAAAATATACTGAAGTAAGGCTGCCAAGAGGACTTGAAAGCGGGGCAGAATTGCAGGAAACCGATTTCAGGAGGTAGACTGGAATTGCATTTAAAGCATAGGAAAAGAGGCAGAACGTCCACAATGATGCACTTGGCCAAAAAGGGCGTATGCGTTTTTTCCTGAATATATTCAGAAAAAAACGCATACGCACTTTTTGGCCAACCAAGCAAGCTTGCAAAGGAAATCTGCACTACAATGAAGTCTCACTTCCCCCCGGTCAAAAGGGCCATCTGAAAAAAGTGTAAAATCCAGAAAGGCAGGACAGGCCATGGAGAACTGGGAGCCTTGTTATGCTGATGGGCGGGATGTAAATTGCCAACAGCCACTCGGGAGAGGTGTATGGTGTTTCCTGAAACATCTAAAAAACAAAGCCACAGAGCCTAGGGCACTTCCACTTATGGTCCTATAGCTTAGGGAAATTAAAATCAAAAAGACACAGCTACCCCAAAATTTGGGACGGCTCTGTTTACAAGAACCCCGTTTATGGTACAAGTTCAATATCGCAGAAATTGAAAAATGAATAAAGAAGTTGTGGTACTTACGTACAATGCAATATCACTCAGTAATAAAATCTATGTTATCAGGCCCGTAGAAGCATAATGAGTGGATTCAGGTATGATGATTCTAAGTGAAATAAGTCACACAGAAAAAGAAAAATCATAAGATATCACTAATACACGGAATTTAAACTTGGCTACACAGGAACTGGATTACAAAACAGAACAGGGTCTCAAATTTAGAAAACCTACTTATGCTTGCTTAAGGGGAAAGGTGAGTTGGGGTGCTGCATAAAACCTGAGATTGAAATGAGCACAGATAAAGTTCCTTAAGCCAAATAAGGAATAGACAAGAGCTACTCCTTGCTCAACGAAATGGACTCAACACCCCATATTAAACGCCTAAGAATGTACCTGACTAGTAAGTATCTTAAAACCTATGGATTGCTATGTCTCTGAAAGAAAATCAAGCATGTGTACAGGGGCATAAACGCAGCAGTGATAGGATTGGAGAGGTTCGGTGAGCAAATGAAGACCCTTTGAAGTCATATTGCATGGTACCCATTCCACGGGTCTCAACTCTCCAGGTTTAAGGGATTCTTCCTTCAGCTACAACATGCACGTGGAACCCAGAGTATAATCAACCGTGTGATCGGGAGACGTGTTCCAATATGTCTCAGATTTCGTCCCATGGTACTCGGGTGCAACATTCCAGACGCTTTAATAACACTCTCCCGACTTGGAGAGTCAGTGCCTTTAACCACATGTTTGGCCCAGTTTGCAATTTCTGCGGAAGATGAACAGGAATAGGGAGAACCAATGAGAGACTAGCTGGAGGTGTCTGGACGCGCAAAATTTAACTCTCATATCCCACCAGGAAGAGGAATTAACCAAAGGCTCAGCGTGCCGTGCCGGAACCAGATTAGGGCCTGAAGCAATCCTGCGGTGTTGCGGCCAGCTCACAAGAAAGCGAGTTGAAGAAAGGAGCTCAGGGGCACTGTAATTCACAAACCTGCAGAGTTATAAATGACAGCTATCGTCCAAAAATATACTGAAGTAAGGCTGCCAAGAGGACTTGAAAGCGGGGCAGAATTGCAGGAAACCGATTTCAGGAGGTAGACTGGAATTGCATTTAAAGCATAGGAAAAGAGGCAGAACGTCCACAATGATGCACTTGTCCAAAAAGGGCGTATGCGTTTTTTCCTGAATATATTCAGGAAAAAACGCATACGCCTTTTTGGCCAACCAAGCAAGCTTGCAAAGGAAATCTGCACTACAATGAAGTCTCACTTCCCCCCGGTCAAAAGGGCCATCTGAAAAAAGTGTAAAATCCAGAAAGGCAGGACAGGCCATGGAGAACTGGGAACCTTGTTATGCTGATGGGCGGGATGTAAATTGCCAACAGCCACTTGGAAGAAGTGTATGGTGTTTCCTGAACCATCTAAAAAACAAAGCCACAGAGCCTAGGGCACTTCCACTTATGGTCCTATAGCTTAGGGAAATTAAAATCAAAAAGACACAGCCACCCCAAAATTTGGGACGGCTCTGTTTACAAGAACCCCGTTTATGGTACAAGTTCAATATCGCAGAAATTGAAAAATGAATAAAGAAGTTGTGGTACTTACGTACAATGCAATATCACTCAGCAATAAAATCTATGTTATCAGGCCCGTAGAAACATAATGAGTGGATTCAGGTATGATGATTCTAAGTGAAATAAGTCACACAGAAAAAGAAACATCATAAGATATCACTAATACACGGAATGTAAACTTGGCTACACAGGAACTGGATTACAAAACACAACAGGGTCTCAAATGTAGAAAACCAACTTATGCTTGCTTAAGGGGGAAGGTGAGTTGGGGTGCTGCATAAACCAGAGATTGAAATGAGCACAGATAAAGTTCCTTAAGCCAAATATGGAATAGACAAGAACTACTCCTTGCTCAACGAAATGGACTCAACACCCCATATTAAACGCCTAAGAATGTACCTGACTAGTAAGTATCTTAAAACCTATGGATTGCTATGTCTCTGAAAGAAAATCAAGCGTGTGTACAGGGGCATAAACGCAGCAGTGATAGGATTGGAGAGGTTCGGTGAGCAAATGAAGACCCTTTGAAGTCATATTGCATGGTACCCATTCCACGGGTCTCAACTCTCCAGGTTTAAGGGATTCTTCCTTCAGCTAAAACATGCACGTGGAATCCAGAGTATGATCAACCGTGTGATCGGGAGACGTGTTCCAATATGTCTCAGTTCTCGTCCCCTGGTACTCGGGTGCAACATTCCAGACGCTTTACTAACACTCTCCCGACTTGGAGAGTCAGTGCCTTTAACCTCCTGTTTGGCCCAGTTTGCAATTTCTGCGGAAGATGAACAGGAATAGGGAGAACCAATGAGAGACTAGCTGGAGGTGTCTGGACGGGCAAATTTAACTCTCATTTCCCACCAGGAAGAGGAATTAACCAAAGGCTCAGCGTGCCGTGCCGGAACCAGATTAGGGCCTGAAGCAATGCTGCGGTGTTCCGGCCAGCTCCCATGAAAGCGAGTTGAAAAAAGGAGCTCAGGGGCACTGTAATTCACAAACCTGCAGAGTTATAAATGACAGCTACCGTCCAAAAATATACTGAAGTAAGGCTGCCAAGAGGACTTGAAAGCGGGGCAGAATTGCAGGAAACCGATTTCAGCAGGTAGACTGGAATTGCATTTAAAGCATAGGAAAAGAGGCAGAACGTCCACAATGATGCACTTGGCCAAAAAGGGCGTATGCGTTGTTTCCTGAATATATTCAGGAAACAACGCATACGCCCTTTTTGGCCAACCAAGCAAGTTTGCAAAGGAAATCTGCACTACAATGAAGTCTCACTTACC
Organism: Leucopleurus acutus; assembly: GCF_964270905.1. Lineage (NCBI taxonomy): Eukaryota > Metazoa > Chordata > Mammalia > Artiodactyla > Delphinidae > Leucopleurus > Leucopleurus acutus. Next base: position 1,443,008 of record NW_028139217.1, read on the forward strand.
CCCGGTCAAAAGGGCCATCTGAAAAAAGTGTAAAATCCAAAAAGGCAGGACAGGCCATGGAGAACTGGGAGCCTTGTTATGCTGATGGGCGGGATGTAAATTGCCAACAGCCACTCGGGAGAGGTGTATGGTGCTTCCTGAAACATCTAAAAAACATAGCAGCGGAGCCTAGGGCACTTCCACTTATGGTCCTATAGCTTAGGGAAATTAAAATCAAAAAGACACAGCCACCCCAAAGTTTGGGACGGCTCTGTTTACAAGAACCTCGTTTACGGTACAAGTTCAATATCGCAGAAAGTGAAAAATGGATAAAGAAGTTGTGGTACTTACGTACAATGCAATATCACTCAGCAATGAAATCTATGTCATCAGGCCCGTAGCAGCATAATGAGTGGATTCAGGTATGATGATTCTAACTGAAATAAGTCACACAGAAAAAGAAACATCATAAGATATCACTAATACACGGGATGTAAACTTGGCTACACAGGAACTGGATTACAAAACAGAACAGGGTCTCAAATTTAGAAAACCAACTTATGCTTGCTTATGGGGAAAGGTGAGTTGGGGTGCTGCATAAAACCAGAGATTGAAATGAGCACAGATAAAGTTCCTTAAGCCAAATATGGAATAGACAAGAACTACTCCTTGCTCAACGAAATGGACTCAACACCCCATATTAAAGGCCTAAGAATGTACCTGACTAGTAAGTATCTTAAAACCTATGGATTGCTATGTCTCTGAAAGAAAATCAAGCGTGTGTACAGGGGCATAAACGCAGCAGTGATAGGATTGGAGAGGTTCGGTGAGCAAATGAAGACCCTTTGAAGTCATATTGCATGGTACCCATTCCACGGGACTCAACTCTCCAGGTTTAAGGGATTCTTCCTTCAGCTAAAACATGCACATGGAACCCAGAGTATGATCAACCGTGTGGTCGGGAGACGTGTTCCAATATGTCTCAGTTCGCGTCCCCTGGTACTCGGGTGCAACATTCCAGACGCTTTACTAACACTCTCCCGACGTGGAGAGTCAGTGCCTTTAACCTCCTGTTTGGCCCATTTGCAATTTCTGAGGAAGATGAACAGGAATAGGGAGAACCAATGAGAGACTAGGTGGAGGTGTCTGGACGGGCAAATTTAACTCTCATTTCCCACCAGGAAGAGGAATTAACCAAAGACTCAGCGTGCCGTGCCGGAACCAGATTAGGGCCTGAAGCAATCCTGCGGTGTTGCGGCCAGATCACAAGAAAGCGAGTTGAAGAAAGGAGCTCAGGGGCACTGTAATTCACAAACCTGCAGAGTTATAAATGACAGTTATCGTCCAAAAATATACTGAAGTAAGGCTGCCAAGAGGACTTGAAAGCGGGGCAGAATTGCAGGAAACCGATTTCAGGAGGTAGACTGGAATTGCATTTAAAGCATAGGAAAAGAGGCAGAACGTCCACAATGATGCACTTGGCCAAAAAGGGCGTATGCGTTTTTTCGTGCAGGAAAAAACGCATACGCCCTTTTTGGCCAACCAAGCAAGCTTGCAAAGGAAATCTGCACTACAATGAAGTCTCACTTCCCCCCAGTCAAAGGGGCCATCTGAAAAAAGTGTAAAATCCAGAAAGGCAGGACAGGCCATGGAGAACTGGGAGCCTTGTTATGCTGATGGGCGGGATGTAAATTGCCAAGAGCCACTCCAGAGAAGTGTATGGTGTTTTCTGAAACATCTAAAAAACAACGCAAGAGAGCCTAGGGCACTTCCACTTATGGTGCTGTAGCTTAGGGAAAGTAAAATCAAAAAGACACAGCCACCCCAAAGTTTGGGACGGCTCTGTTTACAAGAACCTCGTTTACGGTACAAGTTCAATATCGCAGAAAGTGAAAAATGGATAAAGAAGTTGTGGTACTTACGTACAATGCAATATCACTCAGCAATGAAACCTATGTCATCAGGCCCGTAGCAGCATAATGAGTGGATTCAGGTATGATGATTCTAACTGAAATAAGTCACACAGAAAAAGAAACATCATAAGATATCACTAATACACGGAATGTGAACTTGGCTACACATGAACTGAATTATAAAACAGAACAGGGTCTCAAGTTTAGAAAACCAACTTATGCTTTTTTAAGGGGGAAGGTGAGTTGGGGTGCTGCATAATACCAGAGTTTGACATTAGCACAGATACTGTTCCATAAGCCAAATGTGTAATAGACAAGACCTACCCCTTGCTCAACAAAATGGACTCAACAATGAGGTATCACCTCACACCTGATAGAATGGGCATCATCAGAAAATCTACAAACAATAAATGCTGGAAAGGGTGTGGAGAAAAGGAACCCTCTTCCACTATTGTTGGGAATATAAATTGTTACATTCACTATGGAGAACAATATGGAGTTTCTTAAGAAACTAACAATAGAATTACCATATGATACAGCAATCCCAGTACTGGACATATACCCAGACAAAACCATAAATCAAAAAGAGACATTCACCGCAATGTTCATTGCATCACTATTTACAATATCGAGGTAATGGAAGCAACCTAAATGCCCACAGACAGACGAATGCATAAAGCTGTGGTACATATATAAAATGGAATATTACTAAGCCATGAAAAGGAATGAAATTGGGTCATTTGTAGAGACGTCGATGGATCTAGAGACTGTCATACAGAGTGAAGTAAGTCAGAAAGAGAAAAACAAATCTTGTATATTCATGCATATATGTGGAACCTAGAAAAACCGTACAGATTAACCATTTTGCAAGGCATAAATAGAGCAACAGATGTAGACAACAAATGTATGGACAACAAGGGGGGAAAGCTGTTGGGGGGGTGGTGGTGGGAGGAGTTGAGAGACTGGGATTGGCATGTATACATTTATATGTATAAAATAGATAACCAATAAGAACCTGCTGTATAAAAATATAAAATAAAATTCAAAATTGAAAAGAAATAAAATTTAAAAAATAAAACAGAAAAAACAATTATTCCCTTCACATACATGTATTTATATGAATAAATTATTTCCATGCTTATATCTGTAAATACAAAAAAGAGGAATAAAATCTACCTTGAACCAAAAACGAAAAAGAGAAAAAAAACACAGAACCCACCAGTTCCACAGAGGAAAACCGTATCAGGGCACTTGCTCCAGTTGTAAACAATTCTGAAGTTGGTCAGTGGTGGGGAATCGTCTCCCATTCAGCCAGCAGCCCCCACGTAACAAGCATCCTCATTGCAAAGCTGGGGCACCGTGCCGAGGCATCTGTGAGTAAACGTGAGCTGAGCCCCAGGCCAGTTGCTGCTGAACTATTCCCACCCGTCCCAGGTAAAACACCTGAATATATACAAGGACTTGAAAGCCTAGAGGAAGGACCATAGAGCCACACGAGTGACAGCATGCCAGCCGACTTGGTGCCTGCAGGCCAGCCAGGATGGTCCTGGCCCTGGGTGCTCTTCTGGAAGATTTCCATTTCCCTGCCTGAGATACCCGTCCTGTCCCTGCCCCCACTGCTTTTTTCCTTCCTCACCTCTGCCCAGGGAGAAATTCCAGCAGCAGGTATGGGTGACACATCCTCTTCTTTAGCAGGTGGCAGCCTGGCAACTGCTGCAGAAAGTCCAGCAGAGCCCCACTCACACTGGGCCACCCACAAAGCCGTGGCCTCTCACTCCCTCCCACCAGCCCAGCCCCGAGACTGCTGACAGGGCAGAGAAAATGGCGTCAGGCACGGCTGCAGGGGCTCTTGCTGCCTGGAGTGGTATTTATATTGATCTCAACCCAGGCACACCTGGGGAGGGCTGGCCGGCACGGTAAGGCTGCCCAGCTCAGCCAATCATCACCCCTCAGGGGCTCACAGTTGCAGAAAATGGAACTTGCTGAACCGGCCAGGTCCAAGGAACAGGTGTGGGCTCCTGAGAGTCAGGATAGACAAGGGGCTGCAGCTTTGGCTTGTTTTCTAATCATTTTATCTGGCCCATGAGTGGGAGACAACTTCAAGAAAACCCTCTCCTAATGAGAGGAACCCAGGAGTCAGGGAGAGGAGGGGTGAGTGGTGGTTGGAGACAGAGGCCTGGTGCCCCGGGTACAGTGGAAGTCTCTGGAAGACCAGGTGGAGGGAGGCCGCACAGAGTGATGCCCAGGGTCACAGACCTGTCGCAGCTGCTGTTTGTTAGTTCAAGTCCTGCTCTGAGGTGCTCTGTGTCAGCTCTGAGCGACAGGTGAGCTGGGGGTGCTCTGCAATGAGGGCTATGTGCATGGTTCCTGTGTGCCCAGCCCTGCCACGGGACCTGCAAGGGTAGCTCTGTATCCTGGGAAGGGCCTGACCACGAGAGCCCCGTGGGCTGGGGTGGGGGTGGGGTACCTGCCCAGGTGAGCTCCATATTCTGGGATTGGTCTGACCACGAGAGCCCCATGGGCTGCTGGGGACCTGGTAAAGGATGTCAGGACAGTCAGTGAAGCCACCGAGGATATACCTCCAGTTGCTCCTAATTCCTACACCCTGCTGGTCATTCTACCAACCACCAGGACATGGTATTCTGTATTAGTCTTCAATGATGCCTTCTTTTGTATTCCATTAGTCCCAGAGTCACAAGAAATTTTGGCTTGTGAGTGGCAGGACTCAACATACAACTAAAACAATACTTCCGGGCCGTCTTGCCCCAAGGGTGCAAAAATTCCCACACCATCTTTGGGGAAACCTTAGCTAAAGACCTAAAAGTTCTACCTCTGGAAAAGGAAACCCTCCTTCAGTACGCAGACGACATTCTGATCGCCAGCCCTACTAAGGAGGCCTCTGAACTACCAAGCCAATAAAGGATAGAAGTTGTCCAAGAAAAAGCTCAAATATCACAGACTGCGGTGACCTGCCTGGGCTTCATTCTCACAGAAGGTCGGAGAAGCCCATCCCAGGAAAGGGAAGAAACCATTTTCGGCCTTACTCCTTTCTAAAACTAGAAGACAGCTTAGGGGTTCCTGGGGAGGCCAGGGTTTGCTGCTTCTGGATCCCTAACTGCAGTCTACTAGCTGGGCCTCTATATGAAACACTGAAAGGAAAAGATGATGATCCTTTTGAATAGAATCCAGAAGTGGCCTTTCAAGAATGGAAAGAGCAGTCAATTCAGACCCTTGCCCTGGAACTCCCTAATTTAGCTAAACCCTTTGACCTTTACATTCCCGGTGAAAGGTGAATCGCCATTGGAGAATTAGTGTAAAAACTGGGACCACTTGAAATGGAACAATGCAAGAATGCCATCCAGGTAGGATAAACTATGGTCACCAAGGGGCTTGGCCCACTGCCGCATCTGGCCAAGATACTGGCGGTATCTAAAAACCTGGAAATCAGCAGCCCAAAAGGCCTCCTCCCTCCTAAGGGAAAAGGACCCCACGTGGTGATCCTAACCACCAACCATGCCCTGAAGTTGCAGGGTTTGCTCCGTGGGCACACCAACCTCGAGTGAGGAGGCCCTCCAACTCCAACATCCAGAGAGATAACCGGGGGCAACAGGGCACCATGACGACTCGTGTGAACATCACTTGACCTGGAGTTTCTCTCATAAAACAACAGGAGTGTGTCCCAAAAGAGTAGACTACTGCTTGCAGGACTTACTGCACCCAGAGGGGAGCTAGTAATCTTGGCGGGGGAACCGTATATCACACTGTCACCATAGAAAAGCCTACAGACACCGTGATGATGGTGGCCAATAAGACTGGCTGGACTCCTGTTTACTTCAAAAGGCTGTTGACTCAGTGGCCATCATGGTCCTTGATCACCACTGACCCTGGACTGTCTGGGAGTTGAGCGGGCAGGGCTCTGACACCTGGTGCTGTTTGTACGTTAATTCAGGGGCCTAATTGAAGAAAGCGCAGACTACTGGTCAGAGCATCTAGGCTGGCAGAAACGGTCAGCCTAAGGTGGCCGAACAAATGTGGGGCGGGGTGAAACCGGCCCCCACAGCGTCTCTGCACATCTCTTTCCTGGACCCTTAAAGGTCATTAGAATCTATAACGCTTCCAATGCTGGTGCTCGGGTGGACGAGCAGGGAGGCAGGGGGCCTGGGGACAATCAACGTCACCTGGAGGCTGCTGGGGAGAAGCTCTGACCCTCACCCCTTGGTATGAGGGCTCCCAACTCAGCACTCAGCAGTTACAGAAGAAGGGTCTGCACCCTCAGCACTCCAAGAATGAGGAACGGGACAAAAGGCAGAGGAGGGGTTTGTCCCCAGCAAAGCCCATTAAAAATCCCTGGGAGATAAAAATAGAATCTGGGCAATAAAGTCAAGTCTAACCTTTTTTATCCTTTGTGCTTTGTCTAATTTCATGTGCTCCTAGGGTCCCGCATGCAGAGGTTCCACACCCGGCACTTCAGACCAGATTTCCTAGTGCAGAATGGCTGGGTCGACACCTCAGCTCCTGGGGCCCAGTGCAGACTCCGCGATATAGAGCCTGAGCTGCAGCCAACCCGGCCCTCGAGAGCTCCGCCCCCTCCCTCCCACTGACTCTGACAGGATCTCTACACAGCAGCCCAGCCCACAGCCCACGGGGTAGTGCATGCTCTCACCTCTCCATTCTCTGATCAAAATATAAAGTTTCCTTTGCTTGTGAACCAAACTCAGTCTCGATCTGTTGGCCCCAATGACACTGCGCAGGGGGACACTTGTTGGGGTCCACTCTGGAGGATCAGTAACAGAAATTGAGACTATTGTAACCTCAATGAACAGATGTGTGAGCCAAACTGTAGTTAACATAGAACAGTGTATAAGGCTCGGGTAAAATAAGATGTTTCTAACGCTTCCATTGGATATTTCCATCACTTTATTATAAGCAAGTTCAGTGAAAAGGTTTGTCTTATTTGTCAGGTCAATATTAGAGAAACGAAGTGATTTCTTTCCAAGGATGTACATCTAATAATCTTGGTTAAAGCTTCAATCTTGTTTTAAATGCTTTTCCATTGAAAATGATACCTCTCTTTCAGCTCCCCCGTTTCTGAGAAGTATAAAATCTTATAATTTATTATTACCAAAGCGGAAAGGTGGGAGGAGGGATAAATTAACAGTTTGGGATTAACACATACACACTGCTATGTATAAAATAGATCATCAACAAGGAACTACTGTATAGCACAGGGAACTACACTCAACATTTTGCAATAACCTATAAGGGGAAATAATCTGAAAAAGAATAGATATTTTTATTGACATCATCTATCAATGACAGTTAAAGTGTAACCTAAGGGAAGCTGGTGGTGAGTGCTTCTGACCCTGAAGACTTCAATCATCTAAAGTTTGGACTCTGCCTACTTCCCAAGGCCCTTAATGAACATATGTGTAGCCGTAGCTTAAAAAATTCCCCAGTTTGGGTTTCGGGGAGACACTGATTTTGAAAAAGCCCTGGTGTTCTCCTTACATGAATGGGACTCTTCCTACTGCTAAAACATGTCTGTCACACCCAGAGGATGGTATACCATCTGATCGGGAAGAGTTTGGAAAAGGCATCTCATCTCCTCATCTCCTGGTGCTCGGGTTCACCCATCCAGCGTCTTTACTAACAGTCTCCCCACTTGGAGATGACAGCACTGTCAACATCCTGTTGCGTACAGTTTGGAATTTGTCCAGAGGATGAAGCGGAAGGATGAGGAACAATGAGAGACAAGTCCTAGGTGTTCAGACAGGCACATGTCACTCTAATTTCCAATCAGGAAGACGAATTGACCAAAGGCTAGGGTTGCCCATGGAAACAGTATAGGGCTTGAGGAAATCCCGCTGCTTTGTGGCCAGTTCCCATAAACACAAGTTGAACAATGGAACTCAGGGACAGTAAAATTCACGAAACTGCAGAGTTGAAAATATCCATCACTGAAAAATGTCTTGAGGAAAGTCAGAGAAAAGGACTTGTAAGCAAGGGAGAATGGCAGGAAAGGGATTTGAGGAGGTAGAAAGGACTCGCCATTAAGCACAAGAAAAGGAGCTGAACATTGCCAACATTGCAGTTGGCCAAAAAGGGTGTATGCGTTTTTTTCTGTATATATTCAAGAAAAGGGCATACACTTTTTTAGCCAACCAAACAGGTGGGCACTGGAAGTCAATACTACAAGAGATATCACTTCGCATCAGTCAGAAGAGCCATCCTCATAAAGCGTAAACAACAGAAATGCAGGACAGGGCAAGGAGAAGAGGGAGCCCTGTGAGACTTATAGTGGAAATGTATATTGCCAACGGCCATTCTGGAGAAGTGTATTGTGTTTACTAAAGCATCTAAAAAATGAGCTACAGAGCATAGGGCACTTGCACTCATGGGCGTATATCTTGGGAAAAACAAAAATCGAGAGGACACAGGCACCCCAATGTTTACCCCCTCTCTGTTTAAAAGATCCTCGACTAGGATATAACTTAAATGTCTCTGGAGAGAAAAAATGGATAGAGATGTGGTACTTAGGTAGAGTGGAATATTATTCAGCCTGGAAATCAATGAAATATGGCCAGTTGTAACAACTCCGGAGGAGTTACGTATGATCATTCTAAGTGACATAATTCAAAAAGAAAAAGACACATATCATAAGATATCACTTAAAGGTGGAATCCAAAATGGCTACACATGAAATAAATTACAAAACAAAAACATAGTCAAATATGTAGAAAACACGCATAAGGCTGCTAAACGGGAAAGGTGGGGTGGGGTGAGGCATCATCCAGGAGGTTGAAATTAGCAAAGATACCATTCCAAATACCAAACTGATAATCAACAAGGCCTACACGGTAGCTAAAAGAACTGCACTCAGCACACTCAAGTCACCGGAAAAGAATATATACGACTGGTAAGAATCTGAAAAAGAATTTACTGATGTCTCTCTGTACGTGAATCAAGTGGATGTACAGCAGCAAGAAACAGAGCTTTGAAAATCAGCTGTAACCAATATAGTAATAAATTGAAAAAAATAAACGACAGAGAGACAGAGAAAACCTCTTACAACTTTTCCTCAGGGCCGGTGATGCAACATGGATTGAACACATCTAGACCCACAGCAGGATGAGACATAAGGCTGGAAACTGTTTGCACTAAGAGAAATGTGAGGTTGGGTGAGGAAATGCACACCCTTTAAAGTAATACTACCTGGTACCCATTCAATGGGTCCCAAATCTGCAGGTTCAAGGGATCTTCCTACAGCTAAAACATGCATGGAAAACCCAGAGGACTGTACACCATGTGATCGGGAGATGTGTCTAAAATGCAGCTCATTTATCCTCTCCTGGTGCTCCTGTTCACCATTCCAGCCACGTTACTTAGAATCTCCCCACTTGGAGAATCAGCACATTTCAACTTCTGTTTCAAACATTTTGCAAATTGTGAGGAGGATGAACGGGAAGAGGGGGAACCAATGAGAGAATAGTTGTAGGGGTTTGGACGGGCACATATCACTCTAATTTCCCATTAAGAATAAGAATTGAAAAAAGGCTCAGCCCGCCTCGCCCGAGCCAAAATAGGGCCTGAAGCAATCCTGCGGGTTTGAGGCCAGCTCACAAAAGAGCAACTTAAAAAATGGAGCTCAGGGTCACTGCAATTCACAAACCTGCAGAGTTATAAATGAAAACTAACGTCCAAAAATATGTTGAGGTAAGGCAAAGAAGAGGATCTGAATGCAAGACAGAATTGCAAGAAACAGATTTCAAGAGATAGATTGGACTCGTCTTTAAAGCACATGAAAAGCGGCAGAATTTCGACAATGATGCAGTTGGCCCAAAAGGGCGTATGCGTTTTTTCCTGATTATATCCAGGAAAAAACGCATACACACTTTATGGGCAACGAAGCAAGCAAGCAATGCAAATGTGCACAACAAAGAAGTCTCATTTCCCACCAGTCAAAAGGGCCATCCTAAACAATTGTAAAAACCAGAAATGCAGGACAGGCCATGGAGAACAGGGAGCCTTTATACGCTGATGGGCAGTGTGTGAACTGCCGAGAGCCACTCTGGAGAAGTGTATGGTGGTTCCTAAATCATCTAAAAAACAGAGCTACAGAGCATAGGACACTTCCAATCATGGGAGTATATCTAGGGAAGTCTAAAAATCAACAAGACACAAGCACACCACAGTTTAGGGCTACTCTGTTTACAAGAACCTCAACTTCAGTACACCTTAAATATCCCAGGAAAGAGAACAATGGATAAAGAAGATGTGGTACTTATGTACAATGGAATATCTCTTCACCATGAAATCAATGTAATAAGGCTAGTAGAAGGATAAAGAGTGGATTTAGGTCCGATAATACTACTTGAAATAAGTCAAACAGAAAAATAAACATATCATAAGATATCACTTATAGAGGGAGGGTAAATATGGCTGCACAAGAAATGAATTACAGAACAGAACAGTGTCTCACATTTAGAAAACACACTTATTTCAGCTTAAGGGGAAAGGAGAGGTGGGGTGATGCATAAAACCAGAGTTTGAAATTAGCACAGATACCGTTCAATAAACCAAATAGATATTAGACAAGATCTACACCTTGCTCAATGAACTGGCCTCAACACACCCTATACACCGCAGAGAAATATATCTGAGTAATAAGAATCTTAAAACCCATGTATTGATATATCTCCATAAGGGAATCAAGTGTGTGCAGAGCGGCACAAACACAGCAGTGAAAATGAGCTAAACTCCATTATAGAAATAAATTTTAAAAACAAAACGCAGAAACAATGAAAGAGAGAAAAATTCTTACAAAATTCGCTCAGGGGCTGTGATGCAACCTGGATTGACCACATATAAACCCACAGCTGGATAAGACATAAGGCTGGACACTTGGGGCTGAGAGGATTGGTGAGCTTTGGTGAGCAACTGCCAAAAGTTTAATGCAATACTTCATGCTACTCATTCCAAGGGTCCCAACACTCCAGGTTGAAGGGAATCTTCCTACAGCTAAACCATGCTTGGGAAACCCAGCGACTGGTATACCATATGATCGGGAAAGGTTTCTAAAACGCACCTCATTTTTCCTCTCCTGGGGCTCCGGATCGACATTCCAGCCGCTTTACTAAAAATATCCCCACATGGAGAGTCAATGCCTTTAAGTTCTGGTATCGCACAGTCTGCAGTTAGTGCAGAGGATGAATGGGAATAGGGGGAACCAGTAAGAAACTAGCTGTAGCAGTTTCAATGGGCACATGTCACTCTAATTTCATATCAGTGAGAAAAATAAACCAAAGGCACAGTAAGGTGCCCCAGAAGAACAATACGGCCTGAAGGAATTCTGTGGTTATGAGGCAAGATCACAAAAATAAGAGCTGTAAAATGGAGCTAAGAGCCACTGCAATTCAAAATCTGCAGAGTTATAAAGGCCAACTATTTTCAAAAAGTATATTGAGGTAAGGCTATGAAGAGGCATTGAAAGCAAGGCAGAATTGCAGGAAACCGATTTCAGGAGGTAGACTGGAATTGCATTTAAAGCATAGGAAAAGAGGCAGAACGTCCACAATGATGCACTTGGCCAAAAAGGGCGTATGCGTTTTTTCCTGAATATATTCAGGAAAAAACGCATACGCCCTTTTCGGCCAACCAAGCAAGCTTGCAAAGGAAATCTGCACTACAATGAAGTCTCACTTCCCCCCGGTCAAAAGGGCCATCTGAAAAAAGTGTAAAATCCAGAAAGGCAGGACAGGCCATGGAGAACTGGGAGCCTTGTTATGCTGATGGGCGGGATGTAAATTGCCAACAGCCACTTGGGAGAAGTGTATGGTGTTTCCTGAAACATCTAAAAAACAAAGCCACAGAGCCTAGGGCACTTCCACTTATGGTCCTATAGCTTAGGGAAATTAAAATCAAAAAGACACAGCTACCCCAAAATTTGGGACGGCTCTGTTTACAAGAACCCCGTTTATGGTACAAGTTCAATATCGCAGAAATTGAAAAATGAATAAAGAAGTTGTGGTACTTACGTACAATGCAATATCACTCAGTAATAAAATCTATGTTATCAGGCCCGTAGAAGCATAATGAGTGGATTCAGGTATGATGATTCTAAGTGAAATAAGTCACACAGAAAAAGAAAAATCATAAGATATCACTAATACACGGAATGTAAACTTGGCTACACAGGAACTGGATTACAAAACAGAACAGGGTCTCAAATTTAGAAAACCTACTTATGCTTGCTTAAGGGGAAAGGTGAGTTGGGGTGCTGCATAAAACCTGAGATTGAAATGAGCACAGATAAAGTTCCTTAAGCCAAATAAGGAATAGACAAGAGCTACTCCTTGCTCAACGAAATGGACTCAACACCCCATATTAAACGCCTAAGAATGTACCTGACTAGTAAGTATCTTAAAACCTATGGATTGCTATGTCTCTGAAAGAAAATCAAGCATGTGTACAGGGGCATAAACGCAGCAGTGATAGGATTGGAGAGGTTCGGTGAGCAAATGAAGACCCTTTGAAGTCATATTGCATGGTACCCATTCCACGGGTCTCAACTCTCCAGGTTTAAGGGATTCTTCCTTCAGCTACAACATGCACGTGGAACCCAGAGTATAATCAACCGTGTGATCGGGAGACGTGTTCCAATATGTCTCAGATTTCGTCCCATGGTACTCGGGTGCAACATTCCAGACGCTTTAATAACACTCTCCCGACTTGGAGAGTCAGTGCCTTTAACCACATGTTTGGCCCAGTTTGCAATTTCTGCGGAAGATGAACAGGAATAGGGAGAACCAATGAGAGACTAGCTGGAGGTGTCTGGACGCGCAAAATTTAACTCTCATATCCCACCAGGAAGAGGAATTAACCAAAGGCTCAGCGTGCCGTGCCGGAACCAGATTAGGGCCTGAAGCAATCCTGCGGTGTTGCGGCCAGCTCACAAGAAAGCGAGTTGAAGAAAGGAGCTCAGGGGCACTGTAATTCACAAACCTGCAGAGTTATAAATGACAGCTATCGTCCAAAAATATACTGAAGTAAGGCTGCCAAGAGGACTTGAAAGCGGGGCAGAATTGCAGGAAACCGATTTCAGGAGGTAGACTGGAATTGCATTTAAAGCATAGGAAAAGAGGCAGAACGTCCACAATGATGCACTTGGCCAAAAAGGGCGTATGCGTTTTTTCCTGAATATATTCAGGAAAAAACGCATACGCCCTTTTTGGCCAACCAAGCAAGCTTGCAAAGGAAATCTGCACTACAATGAAGTCTCACTTCCCCCCGGTCAAAAGGGCCATCTGAAAAAAGTGTAAAATCCAGAAAGGCAGGACAGGCCATGGAGAACTGGGAACCTTGTTATGCTGATGGGCGGGATGTAAATTGCCAACAGCCACTTGGAAGAAGTGTATGGTGTTTCCTGAACCATCTAAAAAACAAAGCCACAGAGCCTAGGGCACTTCCACTTATGGTCCTATAGCTTAGGGAAATTAAAATCAAAAAGACACAGCCACCCCAAAATTTGGGACGGCTCTGTTTACAAGAACCCCGTTTATGGTACAAGTTCAATATCGCAGAAATTGAAAAATGAATAAAGAAGTTGTGGTACTTACGTACAATGCAATATCACTCAGCAATAAAATCTATGTTATCAGGCCCGTAGAAACATAATGAGTGGATTCAGGTATGATGATTCTAAGTGAAATAAGTCACATAGAAAAAGAAACATCATAAGATATCACTAATACACGGAATGTAAACTTGGCTACACAGGAACTGGATTACAAAACACAACAGGGTCTCAAATTTAGAAAACCAACTTATGCTTGCTTAAGGGGGAAGGTGAGTTGGGGTGCTGCATAAACCAGAGATTGAAATGAGCACAGATAAAGTTCCTTAAGCCAAATATGGAATAGACAAGAACTACTCCTTGCTCAACGAAATGGACTCAACACCCCATATTAAACGCCTAAGAATGTACCTGACTAGTAAGTATCTTAAAACCTATGGATTGCTATGTCTCTGAAAGAAAATCAAGCGTGTGTACAGGGGCATAAACGCAGCAGTGATAGGATTGGAGAGGTTCGGTGAGCAAATGAAGACCCTTTGAAGTCATATTGCATGGTACCCATTCCACGGGTCTCAACTCTCCAGGTTTAAGGGATTCTTCCTTCAGCTAAAACATGCACGTGGAACCCAGAGTATGATCAACCGTGTGATCGGGAGACGTGTTCCAATATGTCTCAGTTCTCGTCCCCTGGTACTCGGGTGCAACATTCCAGACGCTTTACTAACACTCTCCCGACTTGGAGAGTCAGTGCCTTTAACCTCCTGTTTGGCCCAGTTTGCAATTTCTGCGGAAGATGAACAGGAATAGGGAGAACCAATGAGAGACTAGCTGGAGGTGTCTGGACTGGCAAATTTAACTCTCATTTCCCACCAGGAAGAGGAATTAACCAAAGGCTCAGCGTGCCGTGCCGGAACCAGATTAGGGCCTGAAGCAATGCTGCGGTGTTCCGGCCAGCTCCCATGAAAGCGAGTTGGAAAAAGGAGCTCAGGGGCACTGTAATTCACAAACCTGCAGAGTTATAAATGACAGCTATCGTCCAAAAATATACTGAAGTAAGGCTGCCAAGAGGACTTGAAAGCGGGGCAGAATTGCAGGAAACCGATTTCAGCAGGTAGACCGGAATTGCATTTAAAGCATAGGAAAAGAGGCAGAACGTCCACAATGATGCACTTGGCCAAAAAGGGCGTATGCGTTTTTTCCTGAATATATTCAGGAAAAAACGCATACGCCCTTTTTGGCCAACCAAGCAAGTTTGCAAAGGAAATCTGCACTACAATGAAGTCTCACTTCCCCCCGGTCAAAAGGGCCATCTGAAAAAAGTGTAAAATCCAAAAAGGCAGGACAGGCCATGGAGAACTGGGAGCCTTGTTATGCTGATGGGCGGGATGTAAATTGCCAACAGCCACTCGGGAGAGGTGTATGGTGCTTCCTGAAACATCTAAAAAACATAGCAGCGGAGCCTAGGGCACTTCCACTTATGGTCCTATAGCTTAGGGAAATTAAAATCAAAAAGACACAGCCACCCCAAAGTTTGGGACGGCTCTGTTTACAAGAACCTCGTTTACGGTACAAGTTCAATATCGCAGAAAGTGAAAAATGGATAAAGAAGTTGTGGTACTTACGTACAATGCAATATCACTCAGCAATGAAATCTATGTCATCAGGCCCGTAGCAGCATAATGAGTGGATTCAGGTATGATGATTCTAACTGAAATAAGTCACACAGAAAAAGAAACATCATAAGATATCACTAATACACGGGATGTAAACTTGGCTACACAGGAACTGGATTACAAAACAGAACAGGGTCTCAAATTTAGAAAACCAACTTATGCTTGCTTATGGGGAAAGGTGAGTTGGGGTGCTGCATAAAACCAGAGATTGAAATGAGCACAGATAAAGTTCCTTAAGCCAAATATGGAATAGACAAGAACTACTCCTTGCTCAACGAAATGGACTCAACACCCCATATTAAAGGCCTAAGAATGTACCTGACTAGTAAGTATCTTAAAACCTATGGATTGCTATGTCTCTGAAAGAAAATCAAGCGTGTGTACAGGGGCATAAACGCAGCAGTGATAGGATTGGAGAGGTTCGGTGAGCAAATGAAGACCCTTTGAAGTCATATTGCATGGTACCCATTCCACGGGACTCAACTCTCCAGGTTTAAGGGATTCTTCCTTCAGCTAAAACATGCACATGGAACCCAGAGTATGATCAACCGTGTGGTCGGGAGACGTGTTCCAATATGTCTCAGTTCGCGTCCCCTGGTACTCGGGTGCAACATTCCAGACGCTTTACTAACACTCTCCCGACGTGGAGAGTCAGTGCCTTTAACCTCCTGTTTGGCCCATTTGCAATTTCTGAGGAAGATGAACAGGAATAGGGAGAACCAATGAGAGACTAGGTGGAGGTGTCTGGACGGGCAAATTTAACTCTCATTTCCCACCAGGAAGAGGAATTAACCAAAGACTCAGCGTGCCGTGCCGGAACCAGATTAGGGCCTGAAGCAATCCTGCGGTGTTGCGGCCAGATCACAAGAAAGCGAGTTGAAGAAAGGAGCTCAGGGGCACTGTAATTCACAAACCTGCAGAGTTATAAATGACAGTTATCGTCCAAAAATATACTGAAGTAAGGCTGCCAAGAGGACTTGAAAGCGGGGCAGAATTGCAGGAAACCGATTTCAGGAGGTAGACTGGAATTGCATTTAAAGCATAGGAAAAGAGGCAGAACGTCCACAATGATGCACTTGGCCAAAAAGGGCGTATGCGTTTTTTCGTGCAGGAAAAAACGCATACGCCCTTTTTGGCCAACCAAGCAAGCTTGCAAAGGAAATCTGCACTACAATGAAGTCTCACTTCCCCCCAGTCAAAGGGGCCATCTGAAAAAAGTGTAAAATCCAGAAAGGCAGGACAGGCCATGGAGAACTGGGAGCCTTGTTATGCTGATGGGCGGGATGTAAATTGCCAAGAGCCACTCCAGAGAAGTGTATGGTGTTTTCTGAAACATCTAAAAAACAACGCAAGAGAGCCTAGGGCACTTCCACTTATGGTGCTGTAGCTTAGGGAAAGTAAAATCAAAAAGACACAGCCACCCCAAAGTTTGGGACGGCTCTGTTTACAAGAACCTCGTTTACGGTACAAGTTCAATATCGCAGAAAGTGAAAAATGGATAAAGAAGTTGTGGTACTTACGTACAATGCAATATCACTCAGCAATGAAACCTATGTCATCAGGCCCGTAGCAGCATAATGAGTGGATTCAGGTATGATGATTCTAACTGAAATAAGTCACACAGAAAAAGAAACATCATAAGATATCACTAATACACGGAATGTGAACTTGGCTACACATGAACTGAATTATAAAACAGAACAGGGTCTCAAGTTTAGAAAACCAACTTATGCTTTTTTAAGGGGGAAGGTGAGTTGGGGTGCTGCATAATACCAGAGTTTGACATTAGCACAGATACTGTTCCATAAGCCAAATGTGTAATAGACAAGACCTACCCCTTGCTCAACAAAATGGACTCAACAATGAGGTATCACCTCACACCTGATAGAATGGGCATCATCAGAAAATCTACAAACAATAAATGCTGGAAAGGGTGTGGAGAAAAGGAACCCTCTTCCACTATTGTTGGGAATATAAATTGTTACATTCACTATGGAGAACAATATGGAGTTTCTTAAGAAACTAACAATAGAATTACCATATGATACAGCAATCCCAGTACTGGACATATACCCAGACAAAACCATAAATCAAAAAGAGACATTCACCGCAATGTTCATTGCATCACTATTTACAATATCGAGGTAATGGAAGCAACCTAAATGCCCACAGACAGACGAATGCATAAAGCTGTGGTACATATATAAAATGGAATATTACTAAGCCATGAAAAGGAATGAAATTGGGTCATTTGTAGAGACGTCGATGGATCTAGAGACTGTCATACAGAGTGAAGTAAGTCAGAAAGAGAAAAACAAATCTTGTATATTCATGCATATATGTGGAACCTAGAAAAACCGTACAGATTAACCATTTTGCAAGGCATAAATAGAGCAACAGATGTAGACAACAAATGTATGGACAACAAGGGGGGAAAGCTGTTGGGGGGGTGGTGGTGGGAGGAGTTGAGAGACTGGGATTGGCATGTATACATTTATATGTATAAAATAGATAACCAATAAGAACCTGCTGTATAAAAATATAAAATAAAATTCAAAATTGAAAAGAAATAAAATTTAAAAAATAAAACAGAAAAAACAATTATTCCCTTCACATACATGTATTTATATGAATAAATTATTTCCATGCTTATATCTGTAAATACAAAAAAGAGGAATAAAATCTACCTTGAACCAAAAACGAAAAAGAGAAAAAAAACACAGAACCCACCAGTTCCACAGAGGAAAACCGTATCAGGGCACTTGCTCCAGTTGTAAACAATTCTGAAGTTGGTCAGTGGTGGGGAATCGTCTCCCATTCAGCCAGCAGCCCCCACGTAACAAGCATCCTCATTGCAAAGCTGGGGCACCGTGCCGAGGCATCTGTGAGTAAACGTGAGCTGAGCCCCAGGCCAGTTGCTGCTGAACTATTCCCACCCGTCCCAGGTAAAACACCTGAATATATACAAGGACTTGAAAGCCTAGAGGAAGGACCATAGAGCCACACGAGTGACAGCATGCCAGCCGACTTGGTGCCTGCAGGCCAGCCAGGATGGTCCTGGCCCTGGGTGCTCTTCTGGAAGATTTCCATTTCCCTGCCTGAGATACCCGTCCTGTCCCTGCCCCCACTGCTTTTTTCCTTCCTCACCTCTGCCCAGGGAGAAATTCCAGCAGCAGGTATGGGTGACACATCCTCTTCTTTAGCAGGTGGCAGCCTGGCAACTGCTGCAGAAAGTCCAGCAGAGCCCCACTCACACTGGGCCACCCACAAAGCCGTGGCCTCTCACTCCCTCCCACCAGCCCAGCCCCGAGACTGCTGACAGGGCAGAGAAAATGGCGTCAGGCACGGCTGCAGGGGCTCTTGCTGCCTGGAGTGGTATTTATATTGATCTCAACCCAGGCACACCTGGGGAGGGCTGGCCGGCACGGTAAGGCTGCCCAGCTCAGCCAATCATCACCCCTCAGGGGCTCACAGTTGCAGAAAATGGAACTTGCTGAACCGGCCAGGTCCAAGGAACAGGTGTGGGCTCCTGAGAGTCAGGATAGACAAGGGGCTGCAGCTTTGGCTTGTTTTCTAATCATTTTATCTGGCCCATGAGTGGGAGACAACTTCAAGAAAACCCTCTCCTAATGAGAGGAACCCAGGAGTCAGGGAGAGGAGGGGTGAGTGGTGGTTGGAGACAGAGGCCTGGTGCCCCGGGTACAGTGGAAGTCTCTGGAAGACCAGGTGGAGGGAGGCCGCACAGAGTGATGCCCAGGGTCACAGACCTGTCGCAGCTGCTGTTTGTTAGTTCAAGTCCTGCTCTGAGGTGCTCTGTGTCAGCTCTGAGCGACAGGTGAGCT
Organism: Leucopleurus acutus; assembly: GCF_964270905.1. Taxonomy (NCBI): domain Eukaryota; kingdom Metazoa; phylum Chordata; class Mammalia; order Artiodactyla; family Delphinidae; genus Leucopleurus; species Leucopleurus acutus. The sequence continues at coordinate 1,461,987 of NW_028139217.1, forward strand.
GGGGGTGCTCTGCAATGAGGGCTATGTGCATGGTTCCTGTGTGCCCAGCCCTGCCACGGGACCTGCAAGGGTAGCTCTGTATCCTGGGAAGGGCCTGACCACGAGAGCCCCGTGGGCTGGGGTGGGGGTGGGGTACCTGCCCAGGTGAGCTCCATATTCTGGGATTGGTCTGACCACGAGAGCCCCATGGGCTGCTGGGGACCTGGTAAAGGATGTCAGGACAGTCAGTGAAGCCACCGAGGATATACCTCCAGTTGCTCCTAATTCCTACACCCTGCTGGTCATTCTACCAACCACCAGGACATGGTATTCTGTATTAGTCTTCAATGATGCCTTCTTTTGTATTCCATTAGTCCCAGAGTCACAAGAAATTTTGGCTTGTGAGTGGCAGGACTCAACATACAACTAAAACAATACTTCCGGGCCGTCTTGCCCCAAGGGTGCAAAAATTCCCACACCATCTTTGGGGAAACCTTAGCTAAAGACCTAAAAGTTCTACCTCTGGAAAAGGAAACCCTCCTTCAGTACGCAGACGACATTCTGATCGCCAGCCCTACTAAGGAGGCCTCTGAACTACCAAGCCAATAAAGGATAGAAGTTGTCCAAGAAAAAGCTCAAATATCACAGACTGCGGTGACCTGCCTGGGCTTCATTCTCACAGAAGGTCGGAGAAGCCCATCCCAGGAAAGGGAAGAAACCATTTTCGGCCTTACTCCTTTCTAAAACTAGAAGACAGCTTAGGGGTTCCTGGGGAGGCCAGGGTTTGCTGCTTCTGGATCCCTAACTGCAGTCTACTAGCTGGGCCTCTATATGAAACACTGAAAGGAAAAGATGATGATCCTTTTGAATAGAATCCAGAAGTGGCCTTTCAAGAATGGAAAGAGCAGTCAATTCAGACCCTTGCCCTGGAACTCCCTAATTTAGCTAAACCCTTTGACCTTTACATTCCCGGTGAAAGGTGAATCGCCATTGGAGAATTAGTGTAAAAACTGGGACCACTTGAAATGGAACAATGCAAGAATGCCATCCAGGTAGGATAAACTATGGTCACCAAGGGGCTTGGCCCACTGCCGCATCTGGCCAAGATACTGGCGGTATCTAAAAACCTGGAAATCAGCAGCCCAAAAGGCCTCCTCCCTCCTAAGGGAAAAGGACCCCACGTGGTGATCCTAACCACCAACCATGCCCTGAAGTTGCAGGGTTTGCTCCGTGGGCACACCAACCTCGAGTGAGGAGGCCCTCCAACTCCAACATCCAGAGAGATAACCGGGGGCAACAGGGCACCATGACGACTCGTGTGAACATCACTTGACCTGGAGTTTCTCTCATAAAACAACAGGAGTGTGTCCCAAAAGAGTAGACTACTGCTTGCAGGACTTACTGCACCCAGAGGGGAGCTAGTAATCTTGGCGGGGGAACCGTATATCACACTGTCACCATAGAAAAGCCTACAGACACCGTGATGATGGTGGCCAATAAGACTGGCTGGACTCCTGTTTACTTCAAAAGGCTGTTGACTCAGTGGCCATCATGGTCCTTGATCACCACTGACCCTGGACTGTCTGGGAGTTGAGCGGGCAGGGCTCTGACACCTGGTGCTGTTTGTACGTTAATTCAGGGGCCTAATTGAAGAAAGCGCAGACTACTGGTCAGAGCATCTAGGCTGGCAGAAACGGTCAGCCTAAGGTGGCCGAACAAATGTGGGGCGGGGTGAAACCGGCCCCCACAGCGTCTCTGCACATCTCTTTCCTGGACCCTTAAAGGTCATTAGAATCTATAACGCTTCCAATGCTGGTGCTCGGGTGGACGAGCAGGGAGGCAGGGGGCCTGGGGACAATCAACGTCACCTGGAGGCTGCTGGGGAGAAGCTCTGACCCTCACCCCTTGGTATGAGGGCTCCCAACTCAGCACTCAGCAGTTACAGAAGAAGGGTCTGCACCCTCAGCACTCCAAGAATGAGGAACGGGACAAAAGGCAGAGGAGGGGTTTGTCCCCAGCAAAGCCCATTAAAAATCCCTGGGAGATAAAAATAGAATCTGGGCAATAAAGTCAAGTCTAACCTTTTTTATCCTTTGTGCTTTGTCTAATTTCATGTGCTCCTAGGGTCCCGCATGCAGAGGTTCCACACCCGGCACTTCAGACCAGATTTCCTAGTGCAGAATGGCTGGGTCGACACCTCAGCTCCTGGGGCCCAGTGCAGACTCCGCGATATAGAGCCTGAGCTGCAGCCAACCCGGCCCTCGAGAGCTCCGCCCCCTCCCTCCCACTGACTCTGACAGGATCTCTACACAGCAGCCCAGCCCACAGCCCACGGGGTAGTGCATGCTCTCACCTCTCCATTCTCTGATCAAAATATAAAGTTTCCTTTGCTTGTGAACCAAACTCAGTCTCGATCTGTTGGCCCCAATGACACTGCGCAGGGGGACACTTGTTGGGGTCCACTCTGGAGGATCAGTAACAGAAATTGAGACTATTGTAACCTCAATGAACAGATGTGTGAGCCAAACTGTAGTTAACATAGAACAGTGTATAAGGCTCGGGTAAAATAAGATGTTTCTAACGCTTCCATTGGATATTTCCATCACTTTATTATAAGCAAGTTCAGTGAAAAGGTTTGTCTTATTTGTCAGGTCAATATTAGAGAAACGAAGTGATTTCTTTCCAAGGATGTACATCTAATAATCTTGGTTAAAGCTTCAATCTTGTTTTAAATGCTTTTCCATTGAAAATGATACCTCTCTTTCAGCTCCCCCATTTCTGAGAAGTATAAAATCTTATAATTTATTATTACCAAAGCGGAAAGGTGGGAGGAGGGATAAATTAACAGTTTGGGATTAACACATACACACTGCTATGTATAAAATAGATCATCAACAAGGAACTACTGTATAGCACAGGGAACTACACTCAACATTTTGCAATAACCTATAAGGGGAAATAATCTGAAAAAGAATAGATATTTTTATTGACATCATCTATCAATGACAGTTAAAGTGTAACCTAAGGGAAGCTGGTGGTGAGTGCTTCTGACCCTGAAGACTTCAATCATCTAAAGTTTGGACTCTGCCTACTTCCCAAGGCCCTTAATGAACATATGTGTAGCCGTAGCTTAAAAAATTCCCCAGTTTGGGTTTCGGGGAGACATTGATTTTGAAAAAGCCCTGGTGTTCTCCTTACATGAATGGGACTCTTCCTACTGCTAAAACATGTCTGTCACACCCAGAGGATGGTATACCGTCTGATCGGGAAGAGTTTGGAAAAGGCATCTCATCTCCTCATCTCCTGGTGCTCGGGTTCACCCATCCAGCGTCTTTACTAACAGTCTCCCCACTTGGAGATGACAGCACTGTCAACATCCTGTTGCGTACAGTTTGGAATTTGTCCAGAGGATGAAGCGGAAGGATGAGGAACAATGAGAGACAAGTCCTAGGTGTTCAGACAGGCACATGTCACTCTAATTTCCAATCAGGAAGACGAATTGACCAAAGGCTAGGGTTGCCCATGGAAACAGTATAGGGCTTGAGGAAATCCCGCTGCTTTGTGGCCAGTTCCCATAAACACAAGTTGAACAATGGAACTCAGGGACAGTAAAATTCACGAAACTGCAGAGTTGAAAATATCCATCACTGAAAAATGTCTTGAGGAAAGTCAGAGAAAAGGACTTGTAAGCAAGGGAGAATGGCAGGAAAGGGATTTGAGGAGGTAGAAAGGACTCGCCATTAAGCACAAGAAAAGGAGCTGAACATTGCCAACATTGCAGTTGGCCAAAAAGGGTGTATGCGTTTTTTTCTGTATATATTCAAGAAAAGGGCATACACTTTTTTAGCCAACCAAACAGGTGGGCACTGGAAGTCAATACTACAAGAGATATCACTTCGCATCAGTCAGAAGAGCCATCCTCATAAAGCGTAAACAACAGAAATGCAGGACAGGGCAAGGAGAAGAGGGAGCCCTGTGAGACTTATAGTGGAAATGTATATTGCCAACGGCCATTCTGGAGAAGTGTATTGTGTTTACTAAAGCATCTAAAAAATGAGCTACAGAGCATAGGGCACTTGCACTCATGGGCGTATATCTTGGGAAAAACAAAAATCGAGAGGACACAGGCACCCCAATGTTTACCCCCTCTCTGTTTAAAAGATCCTCGACTAGGATATAACTTAAATGTCTCTGGAGAGAAAAAATGGATAGAGATGTGGTACTTAGGTAGAGTGGAATATTATTCAGCCTGGAAATCAATGAAATATGGCCAGTTGTAACAACTCCGGAGGAGTTACGTATGATCATTCTAAGTGACATAATTCAAAAAGAAAAAGACACATATCATAAGATATCACTTAAAGGTGGAATCCAAAATGGCTACACATGAAATAAATTACAAAACAAAAACATAGTCAAATATGTAGAAAACACGCATAAGGCTGCTAAACGGGAAAGGTGGGGTGGGGTGAGGCATCATCCAGGAGGTTGAAATTAGCAAAGATACCATTCCAAATACCAAACTGATAATCAACAAGGCCTACACGGTAGCTAAAAGAACTGCACTCAGCACACTCAAGTCACCGGAAAAGAATATATACGACTGGTAAGAATCTGAAAAAGAATTTACTGATGTCTCTCTGTACGTGAATCAAGTGGATGTACAGCAGCAAGAAACAGAGCTTTGAAAATCAGCTGTAACCAATATAGTAATAAATTGAAAAAAATAAACGACAGAGAGACAGAGAAAACCTCTTACAACTTTTCCTCAGGGCCGGTGATGCAACATGGATTGAACACATCTAGACCCACAGCAGGATGAGACATAAGGCTGGAAACTGTTTGCACTAAGAGAAATGTGAGGTTGGGTGAGGAAATGCACACCCTTTAAAGTAATACTACCTGGTACCCATTCAATGGGTCCCAAATCTGCAGGTTCAAGGGATCTTCCTACAGCTAAAACATGCATGGAAAACCCAGAGGACTGTACACCATGTGATCGGGAGATGTGTCTAAAATGCAGCTCATTTATCCTCTCCTGGTGCTCCTGTTCACCATTCCAGCCACGTTACTTAGAATCTCCCCACTTGGAGAATCAGCACATTTCAACTTCTGTTTCAAACATTTTGCAAATTGTGAGGAGGATGAACGGGAAGAGGGGGAACCAATGAGAGAATAGTTGTAGGGGTTTGGACGGGCACATATCACTCTAATTTCCCATTAAGAATAAGAATTGAAAAAAGGCTCAGCCCGCCTCGCCCGAGCCAAAATAGGGCCTGAAGCAATCCTGCGGGTTTGAGGCCAGCTCACAAAAGAGCAACTTAAAAAATGGAGCTCAGGGTCACTGCAATTCACAAACCTGCAGAGTTATAAATGAAAACTAACGTCCAAAAATATGTTGAGGTAAGGCAAAGAAGAGGATCTGAATGCAAGACAGAATTGCAAGAAACAGATTTCAAGAGATAGATTGGACTCGTCTTTAAAGCACATGAAAAGCGGCAGAATTTCGACAATGATGCAGTTGGCCCAAAAGGGCGTATGCGTTTTTTCCTGATTATATCCAGGAAAAAACGCATACACACTTTATGGGCAACGAAGCAAGCAAGCAATGCAAATGTGCACAACAAAGAAGTCTCATTTCCCACCAGTCAAAAGGGCCATCCTAAACAATTGTAAAAACCAGAAATGCAGGACAGGCCATGGAGAACAGGGAGCCTTTATACGCTGATGGGCAGTGTGTGAACTGCCGAGAGCCACTCTGGAGAAGTGTATGGTGGTTCCTAAATCATCTAAAAAACAGAGCTACAGAGCATAGGACACTTCCAATCATGGGAGTATATCTAGGGAAGTCTAAAAATCAACAAGACACAAGCACACCACAGTTTAGGGCTACTCTGTTTACAAGAACCTCAACTTCAGTACACCTTAAATATCCCAGGAAAGAGAACAATGGATAAAGAAGATGTGGTACTTATGTACAATGGAATATCTCTTCACCATGAAATCAATGTAATAAGGCTAGTAGAAGGATAAAGAGTGGATTTAGGTCCGATAATACTACTTGAAATAAGTCAAACAGAAAAAGAAACATATCATAAGATATCACTTATAGAGGGAGGGTAAATATGGCTGCACAAGAAATGAATTACAGAACAGAACAGTGTCTCACATTTAGAAAACACACTTATTTCAGCTTAAGGGGAAAGGAGAGGTGGGGTGATGCATAAAACCAGAGTTTGAAATTAGCACAGATACCGTTCAATAAACCAAATAGATATTAGACAAGATCTACACCTTGCTCAATGAACTGGCCTCAACACACCCTATACACCGCAGAGAAATATATCTGAGTAATAAGAATCTTAAAACCCATGTATTGATATATCTCCATAAGGGAATCAAGTGTGTGCAGAGCGGCACAAACACAGCAGTGAAAATGAGCTAAACCCCATTATAGAAATAAATTTTAAAAACAAAACGCAGAAACAATGAAAGAGAGAAAAATTCTTACAAAATTCGCTCAGGGGCTGTGATGCAACCTGGATTGACCACATATAAACCCACAGCTGGATAAGACATAAGGCTGGACACTTGGGGCTGAGAGGATTGGTGAGCTTTGGTGAGCAACTGCCAAAAGTTTAATGCAATACTTCATGCTACTCATTCCAAGGGTCCCAACACTCCAGGTTGAAGGGAATCTTCCTACAGCTAAACCATGCTTGGGAAACCCAGCGACTGGTATACCATATGATCGGGAAAGGTTTCTAAAACGCACCTCATTTTTCCTCTCCTGGGGCTCCGGATCGACATTCCAGCCGCTTTACTAAAAATATCCCCACATGGAGAGTCAATGCCTTTAAGTTCTGGTATCGCACAGTCTGCAGTTAGTGCAGAGGATGAATGGGAATAGGGGGAACCAGTAAGAAACTAGCTGTAGCAGTTTCAATGGGCACATGTCACTCTAATTTCATATCAGTGAGAAAAATAAACCAAAGGCACAGTAAGGTGCCCCAGAAGAACAATACGGCCTGAAGGAATTCTGTGGTTATGAGGCAAGATCACAAAAATAAGAGCTGTAAAATGGAGCTAAGGGCCACTGCAATTCAAAATCTGCAGAGTTATAAAGGCCAACTATTTTCAAAAAGTATATTGAGGTAAGGCTATGAAGAGGCATTGAAAGCAAGGCAGAATTGCAGGAAACCGATTTCAGGAGGTAGACTGGAATTGCATTTAAAGCATAGGAAAAGAGGCAGAACGTCCACAATGATGCACTTGTCCAAAAAGGGCGTATGCGTTTTTTCCTGAATATATTCAGGAAAAAACGCATACGCCCTTTTCGGCCAACCAAGCAAGCTTGCAAAGGAAATCTGCACTACAATGAAGTCTCACTTCCCCCCGGTCAAAAGGGCCATCTGAAAAAAGTGTAAAATCCAGAAAGGCAGGACAGGCCATGGAGAACTGGGAACCTTGTTATGCTGATGGGCGGGATGTAAATTGCCAACAGCCACTTGGGAGAAGTGTATGGTGTTTCCTGAACCATCTAAAAAACAAAGCCACAGAGCCTAGGGCACTTCCACTTATGGTCCTATAGCTTAGGGAAATTAAAATCAAAAAGACACAGCCACCCCAAAATTTGGGACGGCTCTGTTTACAAGAAGGTTGTTTACGGTACAAGTTCAATATCACAGAAAGTGAAAAATGGATAAAGAAGTTGTGGTACTTACGTACAATGCAATATCACTCAGCAATGAAATCTATGTCATCAGGCCCATAGCAGCATAATAAGTGGATTCAGGTATGATGATTCTAACCGAAATAAGTCACACAGAAAAAGAAACATCATAAGATATCACTAATACACGGAATGTAAACTTGGCTACACAGGAACTGGATTACAAAACAGAACAGGGTCTCAAATTTAGAAAACCAATTTATGCTTGCTTAAGGGGAAAGGTGAGTTGGGGTGCTGCATAAAACAAGAGATTGAAATGAGCACAGATAAAGTTCCTTAAGCCAAATATGGAATAGACAAGAACTACTCCTTGCTCAACGAAATGGACTCAACACCCCATATTAAACGCCTAAGAATGTACCTGACTAGTCAGTATCTTAAAACCTATGGATTGCTATGTCTCTGAAAGAAAATCAAGCGTGTGTACAGGGGCATAAACGCAGCAGTGATACGATTGGAGAGGTTCGGTGAGCAAATGAAGACCCTTTGAAGTCATATTGCATGGTACCCATTCCACGGGTCTCAACTCTCCAGGTTTAAGGGATTCTTCCTTCAGCTAAAACATGCACGTGGAACCCAGAGTATGATCAACCGTGTGATCGGGAGACGTGTTCCAATATGTCTCAGTTCTCGTCCCCTGGTACTCGGGTGCAACATTCCAGACGCTTTACTAACACTCTCCCGACTTGGAGAGTCAGTGCCTTTAACCTCCTGTTTGGCCCAGTTTGCAATTTCTCCGGAAGATGAACAGAAATAGGGAGAACCAATGAGAGACTAGCTGAGGTGTCTGGACTGGCAAATTTAACTCTCATTTCCCACCAGGAAGAGGAATTAACCAAAGGCTCAGCATGCCTTGCCGGAACCAGATTAGGGCCTGAAGCAATCCTGCGGTGTTGCGGCCAGCTCACAAGAAAGCGAGTTGATGAAAGGAGCTCAGGGGCACTGTAATTCACAAACCTGCAGAGTTATAAATGACAGCTATCGTCCAAAAATATACTGAAGTAAGGCTGCCAAGAGGACTTGAAAGCGGGGCAGAATTGCAGGAAACCGATTTCAGGAGGTAGACTGGAATTGCATTTAAAGCATAGGAAAAGAGGCAGAACGTCCACAATGATGCACTTGGCCAAAAAGGGCGTATGCGTTTTTTCCTAAATATATTCAGGAAAAAACGCATACGCACTTTTTGGCCAACCAAGCAAGCTTGCAAAGGAAATCTGCACTACAATGAAGTCTCACTTCCCCCCGGTCAAAAGGGCCATCTGAAAAAAGTGTAAAATCCAGAAAGGCAGGACAGGCCATGGAGAACTGGGAGCCTTGTTATGCTGATGGGCGGGATGTAAATTGCCAACAGCCACTTGGGAGAAGTGTATGGTGTTTCCTGAAACATCTAAAAAACAAAGCCACAGAGCCTAGGGCACTTCCACTTATGGTCCTATAGCTTAGGGAAATTAAAATCAAAAAGACACAGCTACCCCAAAATTTGGGACGGCTCTGTTTACAAGAACCCCGTTTATGGTACAAGTTCAATATCGCAGAAATTGAAAAATGAATAAAGAAGTTGTGGTACTTACGTACAATGCAATATCACTCAGTAATAAAATCTATGTTATCAGGCCCGTAGAAGCATAATGAGTGGATTCAGGTATGATGATTCTAAGTGAAATAAGTCACACAGAAAAAGAAAAATCATAAGATATCACTAATACACGGAATGTAAACTTGGCTACACAGGAACTGGATTACAAAACAGAACAGGGTCTCAAATTTAGAAAACCTACTTATGCTTGCTTAAGGGGAAAGGTGAGTTGGGGTGCTGCATAAAACCTGAGATTGAAATGAGCACAGATAAAGTTCCTTAAGCCAAATAAGGAATAGACAAGAGCTACTCCTTGCTCAACGAAATGGACTCAACACCCCATATTAAACGCCTAAGAATGTACCTGACTAGTAAGTATCTTAAAACCTATGGATTGCTATGTCTCTGAAAGAAAATCAAGCATGTGTACAGGGGCATAAACGCAGCAGTGATAGGATTGGAGAGGTTCGGTGAGCAAATGAAGACCCTTTGAAGTCATATTGCATGGTACCCATTCCACGGGTCTCAACTCTCCAGGTTTAAGGGATTCTTCCTTCAGCTACAACATGCACGTGGAACCCAGAGTATAATCAACCGTGTGATCGGGAGACGTGTTCCAATATGTCTCAGATTTCGTCCCATGGTACTCGGGTGCAACATTCCAGACGCTTTAATAACACTCTCCCGACTTGGAGAGTCAGTGCCTTTAACCACATGTTTGGCCCAGTTTGCAATTTCTGCGGAAGATGAACAGGAATAGGGAGAACCAATGAGAGACTAGCTGGAGGTGTCTGGACTGGCAAATTTAACTCTCATTTCCCACCAGGAAGAGGAATTAACCAAAGGCTCAGCGTGCCGTGCCGGAACCAGATTAGGGCCTGAAGCAATGCTGCAGTGTTCCGGCCAGCTCCCATGAAAGCGAGTTGAAAAAAGGAGCTCAGGGGCACTGTAATTCACAAACCTGCAGAGTTATAAATGACAGCTATCGTCCAAAAATATACTGAAGTAAGGCTGCCAAGAGGACTTGAAAGCGGGGCAGAATTGCAGGAAACCGATTTCAGCAGGTAGACCGGAATTGCATTTAAAGCATAGGAAAAGAGGCAGAACGTCCACAATGATGCACTTGGCCAAAAAGGGCGTATGCGTTTTTTCCTGAATATATTCAGGAAACAACGCATACGCCCTTTTTGGCCAACCAAGCAAGTTTGCAAAGGAAATCTGCACTACAATGAAGTCTCACTTCCCCCCGGTCAAAAGGGCCATCTGAAAAAAGTGTAAAATCCAGAAAGGCAGGACAGGCCATGGAGAACTGGGAGCCTTGTTATGCTGATGGGCGGGATGTAAATTGCCAACAGCCACTCGGGAGAGGTGTATGGTGCTTCCTGAAACATCTAAAAAACATAGCAGCGGAGCCTAGGGCACTTCCACTTATGGTCCTATAGCTTAGGGAAATTAAAATCAAAAAGACACAGCCACCCCAAAGTTTGGGACGGCTCTGTTTACAAGAACCTCGTTTACGGTACAAGTTCAATATCGCAGAAAGTGAAAAATGGATAAAGAAGTTGTGGTACTTACGTACAATGCAATATCACTCAGCAATGAAATCTATGTCATCAGGCCCGTAGCAGCATAATGAGTGGATTCAGGTATGATGATTCTAACTGAAATAAGTCACACAGAAAAAGAAACATCATAAGATATCACTAATACACGGGATGTAAACTTGGCTACACAGGAACTGGATTACAAAACAGAACAGGGTCTCAAATTTAGAAAACCAACTTATGCTTGCTTAAGGGGAAAGGTGAGTTGGGGTGCTGCATAAAACCAGAGATTGAAATGAGCACAGATAAAGTTCCTTAAGCCAAATATGGAATAGACAAGAACTACTCCTTGCTCAACGAAATGGACTCAACACCCCATATTAAAGGCCTAAGAATGTACCTGACTAGTAAGTATCTTAAAACCTATGGATTGCTATGTCTCTGAAAGAAAATCAAGCGTGTGTACAGGGGCATAAACGCAGCAGTGATAGGATTGGAGAGGTTCGGTGAGCAAATGAAGACCCTTTGAAGTCATATTGCATGGTACCCATTCCACGGGACTCAACTCTCCAGGTTTAAGGGATTCTTCCTTCAGCTAAAACATGCACATGGAACCCAGAGTATGATCAACCGTGTGGTCAGGAGACGTGTTCCAATATGTCTCAGTTCTCGTCCCCTGGTACTCGGGTGCAACATTCCAGACGCTTTACTAACACTCTCCCGACGTGGAGAGTCAGTGCCTTTAACCTCCTGTTTGGCCCATTTGCAATTTCTGAGGAAGATGAACAGGAATAGGGAGAACCAATGAGAGACTAGGTGGAGGTGTCTGGACGGGCAAATTTAACTCTCATTTCCCACCAGGAAGAGGAATTAACCAAAGACTCAGCGTGCCGTGCCGGAACCAGATTAGGGCCTGAAGCAATCCTGCGGTGTTGCGGCCAGATCACAAGAAAGCGAGTTGAAGAAAGGAGCTCAGGGGCACTGTAATTCACAAACCTGCAGAGTTATAAATGACAGTTATCGTCCAAAAATATACTGAAGTAAGGCTGCCAAGAGGACTTGAAAGCGGGGCAGAATTGCAGGAAACCGATTTCAGGAGGTAGACTGGAATTGCATTTAAAGCATAGGAAAAGAGGCAGAACGTCCACAATGATGCACTTGGCCAAAAAGGGCGTATGCGTTTTTTCGTGCAGGAAAAAACGCATACGCCCTTTTTGGCCAACCAAGCAAGCTTGCAAAGGAAATCTGCACTACAATGAAGTCTCACTTCCCCCCAGTCAAAGGGGCCATCTGAAAAAAGTGTAAAATCCAGAAAGGCAGGACAGGCCATGGAGAACTGGGAGCCTTGTTATGCTGATGGGTGGGATGTAAATTGGCAAGAGCCACTCCAGAGAAGTGTATGGTGTTTTCTGAAACATCTAAAAAACAACGCAAGAGAGCCTAGGGCACTTCCACTTATGGTGCTGTAGCTTAGGGAAAGTAAAATCAAAAAGACACAGCCACCCCAAAGTTTGGGACGGCTCTGTTTACAAGAACCTCGTTTACGGTACAAGTTCAATATCGCAGAAAGTGAAAAATGGATAAAGAAGTTGTGGTACTTACGTACAATGCAATATCACTCAGCAATGAAACCTATGTCATCAGGCCCGTAGCAGCATAATGAGTGGATTCAGGTATGATGATTCTAACTGAAATAAGTCACACAGAAAAAGAAACATCATAAGATATCACTAATACACGGAATGTGAACTTGGCTACACATGAACTGAATTATAAAACAGAACAGGGTCTCAAGTTTAGAAAACCAACTTATGCTTTTTTAAGGGGGAAGGTGAGTTGGGGTGCTGCATAATACCAGAGTTTGACATTAGCACAGATACTGTTCCATAAGCCAAATGTGTAATAGACAAGACCTACCCCTTGCTCAACAAAATGGACTCAACAATGAGGTATCACCTCACACCTGATAGAATGGGCATCATCAGAAAATCTACAAACAATAAATGCTGGAAAGGGTGTGGAGAAAAGGAACCCTCTTCCACTATTGTTGGGAATATAAATTGTTACATTCACTATGGAGAACAATATGGAGTTTCTTAAGAAACTAACAATAGAATTACCATATGATACAGCAATCCCAGTACTGGACATATACCCAGACAAAACCATAAATCAAAAAGAGACATTCACCGCAATGTTCATTGCATCACTATTTACAATATCGAGGTAATGGAAGCAACCTAAATGCCCACAGACAGACGAATGCATAAAGCTGTGGTACATATATAAAATGGAATATTACTAAGCCATGAAAAGGAATGAAATTGGGTCATTTGTAGAGACGTCGATGGATCTAGAGACTGTCATACAGAGTGAAGTAAGTCAGAAAGAGAAAAACAAATCTTGTATATTCATGCATATATGTGGAACCTAGAAAAACCGTACAGATTAACCATTTTGCAAGGCATAAATAGAGCAACAGATGTAGACAACAAATGTATGGACAACAAGGGGGGAAAGCTGTTGGGGGGGTGGTGGTGGGAGGAGTTGAGAGACTGGGATTGGCATGTATACATTTATATGTATAAAATAGATAACCAATAAGAACCTGCTGTATAAAAATATAAAATAAAATTCAAAATTGAAAAGAAATAAAATTTAAAAAATAAAACAGAAAAAACAATTATTCCCTTCACATACATGTATTTATATGAATAAATTATTTCCATGCTTATATCTGTAAATACAAAAAAGAGGAATAAAATCTACCTTGAACCAAAAACGAAAAAGAGAAAAAAAACACAGAACCCACCAGTTCCACAGAGGAAAACCGTATCAGGGCACTTGCTCCAGTTGTAAACAATTCTGAAGTTGGTCAGTGGTGGGGAATCGTCTCCCATTCAGCCAGCAGCCCCCACGTAACAAGCATCCTCATTGCAAAGCTGGGGCACCGTGCCGAGGCATCTGTGAGTAAACGTGAGCTGAGCCCCAGGCCAGTTGCTGCTGAACTATTCCCACCCGTCCCAGGTAAAACACCTGAATATATACAAGGACTTGAAAGCCTAGAGGAAGGACCATAGAGCCACACGAGTGACAGCATGCCAGCCGACTTGGTGCCTGCAGGCCAGCCAGGATGGTCCTGGCCCTGGGTGCTCTTCTGGAAGATTTCCATTTCCCTGCCTGAGATACCCGTCCTGTCCCTGCCCCCACTGCTTTTTTCCTTCCTCACCTCTGCCCAGGGAGAAATTCCAGCAGCAGGTATGGGTGACACATCCTCTTCTTTAGCAGGTGGCAGCCTGGCAACTGCTGCAGAAAGTCCAGCAGAGCCCCACTCACACTGGGCCACCCACAAAGCCGTGGCCTCTCACTCCCTCCCACCAGCCCAGCCCCGAGACTGCTGACAGGGCAGAGAAAATGGCGTCAGGCACGGCTGCAGGGGCTCTTGCTGCCTGGAGTGGTATTTATATTGATCTCAACCCAGGCACACCTGGGGAGGGCTGGCCGGCACGGTAAGGCTGCCCAGCTCAGCCAATCATCACCCCTCAGGGGCTCACAGTTGCAGAAAATGGAACTTGCTGAACCGGCCAGGTCCAAGGAACAGGTGTGGGCTCCTGAGAGTCAGGATAGACAAGGGGCTGCAGCTTTGGCTTGTTTTCTAATCATTTTATCTGGCCCATGAGTGGGAGACAACTTCAAGAAAACCCTCTCCTAATGAGAGGAACCCAGGAGTCAGGGAGAGGAGGGGTGAGTGGTGGTTGGAGACAGAGGCCTGGTGCCCCGGGTACAGTGGAAGTCTCTGGAAGACCAGGTGGAGGGAGGCCGCACAGAGTGATGCCCAGGGTCACAGACCTGTCGCAGCTGCTGTTTGTTAGTTCAAGTCCTGCTCTGAGGTGCTCTGTGTCAGCTCTGAGCGACAGGTGAGCTGGGGGTGCTCTGCAATGAGGGCTATGTGCATGGTTCCTGTGTGCCCAGCCCTGCCACGGGACCTGCAAGGGTAGCTCTGTATCCTGGGAAGGGCCTGACCACGAGAGCCCCGTGGGCTGGGGTGGGGGTGGGGTACCTGCCCAGGTGAGCTCCATATTCTGGGATTGGTCTGACCACGAGAGCCCCATGGGCTGCTGGGGACCTGGTAAAGGATGTCAGGACAGTCAGTGAAGCCACCGAGGATATACCTCCAGTTGCTCCTAATTCCTACACCCTGCTGGTCATTCTACCAACCACCAGGACATGGTATTCTGTATTAGTCTTCAATGATGCCTTCTTTTGTATTCCATTAGTCCCAGAGTCACAAGAAATTTTGGCTTGTGAGTGGCAGGACTCAACATACAACTAAAACAATACTTCCGGGCCGTCTTGCCCCAAGGGTGCAAAAATTCCCACACCATCTTTGGGGAAACCTTAGCTAAAGACCTAAAAGTTCTACCTCTGGAAAAGGAAACCCTCCTTCAGTACGCAGACGACATTCTGATCGCCAGCCCTACTAAGGAGGCCTCTGAACTACCAAGCCAATAAAGGATAGAAGTTGTCCAAGAAAAAGCTCAAATATCACAGACTGCGGTGACCTGCCTGGGCTTCATTCTCACAGAAGGTCGGAGAAGCCCATCCCAGGAAAGGGAAGAAACCATTTTCGGCCTTACTCCTTTCTAAAACTAGAAGACAGCTTAGGGGTTCCTGGGGAGGCCAGGGTTTGCTGCTTCTGGATCCCTAACTGCAGTCTACTAGCTGGGCCTCTATATGAAACACTGAAAGGAAAAGATGATGATCCTTTTGAATAGAATCCAGAAGTGGCCTTTCAAGAATGGAAAGAGCAGTCAATTCAGACCCTTGCCCTGGAACTCCCTAATTTAGCTAAACCCTTTGACCTTTACATTCCCGGTGAAAGGTGAATCGCCATTGGAGAATTAGTGTAAAAACTGGGACCACTTGAAATGGAACAATGCAAGAATGCCATCCAGGTAGGATAAACTATGGTCACCAAGGGGCTTGGCCCACTGCCGCATCTGGCCAAGATACTGGCGGTATCTAAAAACCTGGAAATCAGCAGCCCAAAAGGCCTCCTCCCTCCTAAGGGAAAAGGACCCCACGTGGTGATCCTAACCACCAACCATGCCCTGAAGTTGCAGGGTTTGCTCCGTGGGCACACCAACCTCGAGTGAGGAGGCCCTCCAACTCCAACATCCAGAGAGATAACCGGGGGCAACAGGGCACCATGACGACTCGTGTGAACATCACTTGACCTGGAGTTTCTCTCATAAAACAACAGGAGTGTGTCCCAAAAGAGTAGACTACTGCTTGCAGGACTTACTGCACCCAGAGGGGAGCTAGTAATCTTGGCGGGGGAACCGTATATCACACTGTCACCATAGAAAAGCCTACAGACACCGTGATGATGGTGGCCAATAAGACTGGCTGGACTCCTGTTTACTTCAAAAGGCTGTTGACTCAGTGGCCATCATGGTCCTTGATCACCACTGACCCTGGACTGTCTGGGAGTTGAGCGGGCAGGGCTCTGACACCTGGTGCTGTTTGTACGTTAATTCAGGGGCCTAATTGAAGAAAGCGCAGACTACTGGTCAGAGCATCTAGGCTGGCAGAAACGGTCAGCCTAAGGTGGCCGAACAAATGTGGGGCGGGGTGAAACCGGCCCCCACAGCGTCTCTGCACATCTCTTTCCTGGACCCTTAAAGGTCATTAGAATCTATAACGCTTCCAATGCTGGTGCTCGGGTGGACGAGCAGGGAGGCAGGGGGCCTGGGGACAATCAACGTCACCTGGAGGCTGCTGGGGAGAAGCTCTGACCCTCACCCCTTGGTATGAGGGCTCCCAACTCAGCACTCAGCAGTTACAGAAGAAGGGTCTGCACCCTCAGCACTCCAAGAATGAGGAACGGGACAAAAGGCAGAGGAGGGGTTTGTCCCCAGCAAAGCCCATTAAAAATCCCTGGGAGATAAAAATAGAATCTGGGCAATAAAGTCAAGTCTAACCTTTTTTATCCTTTGTGCTTTGTCTAATTTCATGTGCTCCTAGGGTCCCGCATGCAGAGGTTCCACACCCGGCACTTCAGACCAGATTTCCTAGTGCAGAATGGCTGGGTCGACACCTCAGCTCCTGGGGCCCAGTGCAGACTCCGCGATATAGAGCCTGAGCTGCAGCCAACCCGGCCCTCGAGAGCTCCGCCCCCTCCCTCCCACTGACTCTGACAGGATCTCTACACAGCAGCCCAGCCCACAGCCCACGGGGTAGTGCATGCTCTCACCTCTCCATTCTCTGATCAAAATATAAAGTTTCCTTTGCTTGTGAACCAAACTCAGTCTCGATCTGTTGGCCCCAATGACACTGCGCAGGGGGACACTTGTTGGGGTCCACTCTGGAGGATCAGTAACAGAAATTGAGACTATTGTAACCTCAATGAACAGATGTGTGAGCCAAACTGTAGTTAACATAGAACAGTGTATAAGGCTCGGGTAAAATAAGATGTTTCTAACGCTTCCATTGGATATTTCCATCACTTTATTATAAGCAAGTTCAGTGAAAAGGTTTGTCTTATTTGTCAGGTCAATATTAGAGAAACGAAGTGATTTCTTTCCAAGGATGTACATCTAATAATCTTGGTTAAAGCTTCAATCTTGTTTTAAATGCTTTTCCATTGAAAATGATACCTCTCTTTCAGCTCCCCCATTTCTGAGAAGTATAAAATCTTATAATTTATTATTACCAAAGCGGAAAGGTGGGAGGAGGGATAAATTAACAGTTTGGGATTAACACATACACACTGCTATGTATAAAATAGATCATCAACAAGGAACTACTGTATAGCACAGGGAACTACACTCAACATTTTGCAATAACCTATAAGGGGAAATAATCTGAAAAAGAATAGATATTTTTATTGACATCATCTATCAATGACAGTTAAAGTGTAACCTAAGGGAAGCTGGTGGTGAGTGCTTCTGACCCTGAAGACTTCAATCATCTAAAGTTTGGACTCTGCCTACTTCCCAAGGCCCTTAATGAACATATGTGTAGCCGTAGCTTAAAAAATTCCCCAGTTTGGGTTTCGGGGAGACACTGATTTTGAAAAAGCCCTGGTGTTCTCCTTACATGAATGGGACTCTTCCTACTGCTAAAACATGTCTGTCACACCCAGAGGATGGTATACCGTCTGATCGGGAAGAGTTTGGAAAAGGCATCTCATCTCCTCATCTCCTGGTGCTCGGGTTCACCCATCCAGCGTCTTTACTAACAGTCTCCCCACTTGGAGATGACAGCACTGTCAACATCCTGTTGCGTACAGTTTGGAATTTGTCCAGAGGATGAAGCGGAAGGATGAGGAACAATGAGAGACAAGTCCTAGGTGTTCAGACAGGCACATGTCACTCTAATTTCCAATCAGGAAGACGAATTGACCAAAGGCTAGGGTTGCCCATGGAAACAGTATAGGGCTTGAGGAAATCCCGCTGCTTTGTGGCCAGTTCCCATAAACACAAGTTGAACAATGGAACTCAGGGACAGTAAAATTCACGAAACTGCAGAGTTGAAAATATCCATCACTGAAAAATGTCTTGAGGAAAGTCAGAGAAAAGGACTTGTAAGCAAGGGAGAATGGCAGGAAAGGGATTTGAGGAGGTAGAAAGGACTCGCCATTAAGCACAAGAAAAGGAGCTGAACATTGCCAACATTGCAGTTGGCCAAAAAGGGTGTATGCGTTTTTTTCTGTATATATTCAAGAAAAGGGCATACACTTTTTTAGCCAACCAAACAGGTGGGCACTGGAAGTCAATACTACAAGAGATATCACTTCGCATCAGTCAGAAGAGCCATCCTCATAAAGCGTAAACAACAGAAATGCAGGACAGGGCAAGGAGAAGAGGGAGCCCTGTGAGACTTATAGTGGAAATGTATATTGCCAACGGCCATTCTGGAGAAGTGTATTGTGTTTACTAAAGCATCTAAAAAATGAGCTACAGAGCATAGGGCACTTGCACTCATGGGCGTATATCTTGGGAAAAACAAAAATCGAGAGGACACAGGCACCCCAATGTTTACCCCCTCTCTGTTTAAAAGATCCTCGACTAGGATATAACTTAAATGTCTCTGGAGAGAAAAAATGGATAGAGATGTGGTACTTAGGTAGAGTGGAATATTATTCAGCCTGGAAATCAATGAAATATGGCCAGTTGTAACAACTCCGGAGGAGTTACGTATGATCATTCTAAGTGACATAATTCAAAAAGAAAAAGACACATATCATAAGATATCACTTAAAGGTGGAATCCAAAATGGCTACACATGAAATAAATTACAAAACAAAAACATAGTCAAATATGTAGAAAACACGCATAAGGCTGCTAAACGGGAAAGGTGGGGTGGGGTGAGGCATCATCCAGGAGGTTGAAATTAGCAAAGATACCATTCCAAATACCAAACTGATAATCAACAAGGCCTACACGGTAGCTAAAAGAACTGCACTCAGCACACTCAAGTCACCGGAAAAGAATATATACGACTGGTAAGAATCTGAAAAAGAATTTACTGATGTCTCTCTGTACGTGAATCAAGTGGATGTACAGCAGCAAGAAACAGAGCTTTGAAAATCAGCTGTAACCAATATAGTAATAAATTGAAAAAAATAAACGACAGAGAGACAGAGAAAACCTCTTACAACTTTTCCTCAGGGCCGGTGATGCAACATGGATTGAACACATCTAGACCCACAGCAGGATGAGACATAAGGCTGGAAACTGTTTGCACTAAGAGAAATGTGAGGTTGGGTGAGGAAATGCACACCCTTTAAAGTAATACTACCTGGTACCCATTCAATGGGTCCCAAATCTGCAGGTTCAAGGGATCTTCCTACAGCTAAAACATGCATGGAAAACCCAGAGGACTGTACACCATGTGATCGGGAGATGTGTCTAAAATGCAGCTCATTTATCCTCTCCTGGTGCTCCTGTTCACCATTCCAGCCACGTTACTTAGAATCTCCCCACTTGGAGAATCAGCACATTTCAACTTCTGTTTCAAACATTTTGCAAATTGTGAGGAGGATGAACGGGAAGAGGGGGAACCAATGAGAGAATAGTTGTAGGGGTTTGGACGGGCACATATCACTCTAATTTCCCATTAAGAATAAGAATTGAAAAAAGGCTCAGCCCGCCTCGCCCGAGCCAAAATAGGGCCTGAAGCAATCCTGCGGGTTTGAGGCCAGCTCACAAAAGAGCAACTTAAAAAATGGAGCTCAGGGTCACTGCAATTCACAAACCTGCAGAGTTATAAATGAAAACTAACGTCCAAAAATATGTTGAGGTAAGGCAAAGAAGAGGATCTGAATGCAAGACAGAATTGCAAGAAACAGATTTCAAGAGATAGATTGGACTCGTCTTTAAAGCACATGAAAAGCGGCAGAATTTCGACAATGATGCAGTTGGCCCAAAAGGGCGTATGCGTTTTTTCCTGATTATATCCAGGAAAAAACGCATACACACTTTATGGGCAACGAAGCAAGCAAGCAATGCAAATGTGCACAACAAAGAAGTCTCATTTCCCACCAGTCAAAAGGGCCATCCTAAACAATTGTAAAAACCAGAAATGCAGGACAGGCCATGGAGAACAGGGAGCCTTTATACGCTGATGGGCAGTGTGTGAACTGCCGAGAGCCACTCTGGAGAAGTGTATGGTGGTTCCTAAATCATCTAAAAAACAGAGCTACAGAGCATAGGACACTTCCAATCATGGGAGTATATCTAGGGAAGTCTAAAAATCAACAAGACACAAGCACACCACAGTTTAGGGCTACTCTGTTTACAAGAACCTCAACTTCAGTACACCTTAAATATCCCAGGAAAGAGAACAATGGATAAAGAAGATGTGGTACTTATGTACAATGGAATATCTCTTCACCATGAAATCAATGTAATAAGGCTAGTAGAAGGATAAAGAGTGGATTTAGGTCCGATAATACTACTTGAAATAAGTCAAACAGAAAAAGAAACATATCATAAGATATCACTTATAGAGGGAGGGTAAATATGGCTGCACAAGAAATGAATTACAGAACAGAACAGTGTCTCACATTTAGAAAACACACTTATTTCAGCTTAAGGGGAAAGGAGAGGTGGGGTGATGCATAAAACCAGAGTTTGAAATTAGCACAGATACCGTTCAATAAACCAAATAGATATTAGACAAGATCTACACCTTGCTCAATGAACTGGCCTCAACACACCCTATACACCGCAGAGAAATATATCTGAGTAATAAGAATCTTAAAACCCATGTATTGATATATCTCCATAAGGGAATCAAGTGTGTGCAGAGCGGCACAAACACAGCAGTGAAAATGAGCTAAACCCCATTATAGAAATAAATTTTAAAAACAAAACGCAGAAACAATGAAAGAGAGAAAAATTCTTACAAAATTCGCTCAGGGGCTGTGATGCAACCTGGATTGACCACATATAAACCCACAGCTGGATAAGACATAAGGCTGGACACTTGGGGCTGAGAGGATTGGTGAGCTTTGGTGAGCAACTGCCAAAAGTTTAATGCAATACTTCATGCTACTCATTCCAAGGGTCCCAACACTCCAGGTTGAAGGGAATCTTCCTACAGCTAAACCATGCTTGGGAAACCCAGCGACTGGTATACCATATGATCGGGAAAGGTTTCTAAAACGCACCTCATTTTTCCTCTCCTGGGGCTCCGGATCGACATTCCAGCCGCTTTACTAAAAATATCCCCACATGGAGAGTCAATGCCTTTAAGTTCTGGTATCGCACAGTCTGCAGTTAGTGCAGAGGATGAATGGGAATAGGGGGAACCAGTAAGAAACTAGCTGTAGCAGTTTCAATGGGCACATGTCACTCTAATTTCATATCAGTGAGAAAAATAAACCAAAGGCACAGTAAGGTGCCCCAGAAGAACAATAGGGCCTGAAGGAATTCTGTGGTTATGAGGCAAGATCACAAAAATAAGAGCTGTAAAATGGAGCTAAGGGCCACTGCAATTCAAAATCTGCAGAGTTATAAAGGCCAACTATTTTCAAAAAGTATATTGAGGTAAGGCTATGAAGAGGCATTGAAAGCAAGGCAGAATTGCAGGAAACCGATTTCAGGAGGTAGACTGGAATTGCATTTAAAGCACAGGAAAAGAGGCAGAACATCAACAATGATGCACTTGGTCAAAAAGGGCATATGCGTTTTTTCCTGAATATATTCAGCAAAAAACACATACGCACTTTTGGGCCAACCAAGCAAGCTTGCAAAGGAAATCTGCACTACAATGAAGTCTCACTTCCCCCCGGTCAAAAGGGCCATCTGAAAAAAGTGTAAAATCCAGAAAGGCAGGACAGGCCATGGAGAACTGGGAACCTTGTTATGCTGATGGGCGGGATGTAAATTGCCAACAGCCACTTGGGAGAAGTGTATGGTGTTTCCTGAACCATCTAAAAAACAAAGCCACAGAGCCTAGGGCACCTCCACTTATGGTCCTATAGCTTAGGGAAATTAAAATCAAAAAGACACAGCCACCCCAAAATTTGGGACGGCTCTGTTTACAAGAACCCCGTTTATGGTACAAGTTCAATATCGCAGAAATTGAAAAATGAATAAAGAAGTTGTGGTACTTACGTACAATGCAATATCACTCAGTAATAAAATCTATGTTATCAGGCCCGTAGAAGCATAATGAGTGGATTCAGGTATGATGATTCTAAGTGAAATAAGTCACACAGAAAAAGAAACATCATAAGATATCACTAATACACGGAATGTAAACTTGGCTACACAGGAACTGGATTACAAAACAGAACAGGGTCTCAAATGTAGAAAACCAACTTATGCTTGCTTAAGGGGGAAGGTGAGTTGGGGTGCTGCATAAACCAGAGATTGAAATGAGCACAGATAAAGTTCCTTAAGCCAAACATGGAATAGACAAGAACTACTCCTTGTTCAACGAAATGGACTCAACACCCCATATTAAAGGCCTAAGAATGTACCTGACTAGTAAGTATCTTAAAACCTATGGATTGCTATGTCTCTGAAAGAAAATCAAGCGTGTGTACAGGGGCATAAACGCAGCAGTGATACGATTGGAGAGGTTCGGTGATCAAATGAAGACCCTTTGAAGTCATATTGCATGGTACCCATTCCACGGGTCTCAACTCTCCAGGTTTAAGGGATTCTTCCTTCAGCTAAAACATGCACGTGGAACCCAGAGTATGATCAACCGTGTGATCGGGAGACGTGTTCCAATATGTCTCAGTTCTCGTCCCCTGGTACTCGGGTGCAACATTCCAGACGCTTTAATAACACTCTCCCGACTTGGAGAGTCAGTGCCTTTAACCTCCTGTTTGGCCCAGTTTGCAATTTCTGCGGAAGATGAACAGGAATAAGGAGAACCAATGAGAGACTAGCTGGAGGTGTCTGGACGGGCAAATTTAACTCTCATTTCCCACCAGGAAGAGGAATTAACCAAAGGCTCAGCCTGCCGTGCCGGAACCAGATTAGGGCCTGAAGCAATCCTGCGGTGTTGCGGCCAGCTCCCAAGAAAGCGAGTTGAAGAAAGGAGCTCAGGGGCACTGTAATTCACAAACCTGCAGAGTTATAAATGACAGCTATCGTCCAAAAATATACTGAAGTAAGGCTGCCAAGAGGACTTGAAAGCGGGGCAGAATTGCAGGAAACTGATTTCAGGAGGTAGACTGGAATTGCATTTAAAGCATAGGAAAAGAGGCAGAACGTCCACAATGATGCACTTGGCCAGAAAGGACGTATGCGTTTTTTCCTGAATATATTCAGGAAAAAACGCATACGCCCTTTTTGGCCAACCAAGCAAGCTTGCAAAGGAAATCTGCACTACAATGAAGTCTCACTTCCCCCCGGTCAAAAGGGCCACCTGAAAAAAGTGTAAAATCCAGAAAGGCAGGACAGGCCATGGAGAACTGGGAGCCTTGTTATGCTGATGGGCAGGATGTAAATTGCCAACAGCCACTCCAGAGAAGTGTATGGTGATTCCTGAAACATCTAAAAAACAAAGCAACAGTGCCTAGGGCACTTCCACTTATGGTCCTATAGTTTAGGGAAATTAAAATCAAAAAGACACAGCCACCCCAAAGTTTGGGACGGCTCTGTTTACAAGAACTTCATTTACGGTACAAGTTCAATATCACAGAAAGTGAAAAATGGATAAAGAAGTTGTGGTACTTACGTACAATGCAATATCACTCAGCAATGAAATCTATGTCATCAGGCCCGTAGCAGCATAATGAGTGGATTCAGGTATGATGATTCTAACTGAAATAAGTCACACAGAAAAAGAAAAATCATAAGATATCACTAATACACGGAATGTAAACTTGGCTACACAGGAACTGGATTACAAAACAGAACAGGGTCTCAAATTTAGAAAACCTACTTATGCTTGCTTAAGGGGAAAGGTGAGTTGGGGTGCTGCATAAAACCTGAGATTGAAATGAGCACAGATAAAGTTCCTTAAGCCAAATAAGGAATAGACAAGAGCTACTCCTTGCTCAACGAAATGGACTCAACACCCCATATTAAACGCCTAAGAATGTACCTGACTAGTAAGTATCTTAAAACCTATGGATTGCTATGTCTCTGAAAAAAAATCAAGCGTGTGTACAGGGGCATAAACGCAGCAGTGATAGGATTGGAGAGGTTCCTTGAGCAAATGAAGACCCTTTGAAGTCATATTGCATGGTACCCATTCCACGGGTCTCAACTCTCCAGGTTTAAGGGATTCTTCCTTCAGCTAAAACATGCACGTGGAACCCAGAGTATGATCAACCGTGTGATTGGGAGACGTGTTCCAATATGTCTCAGTTCTCGTCCCCTGGTACTCGGGTGCAACATTCCAGACGCTTTACTAACACTCTCCCGACTTGGAGAGTCAGTGCCTTTAACCTCCTGTTTGGCCCAGTTTGCAATTTCTGCGGAAGATGAACAGGAATAGGGAGAACCAATGAGAGACTAGGTGGAGGTGTCTGGACGGGCAAATTTAACTCTCATTTCCCACCAGGAAGAGGAATTAACCAAAGGCTCAGCGTGCCTTGCCGGAACCAGATTAGGGCCTGAAGCAATCCTGCGGTGTTGCGGCCAGCTCACAAGAAAGCGAGTTGAAGAAAGGAGCTCAGGGGCACTGTAATTCACAAACCTGCAGAGTTATAAATGACAGCTATCGTCCAAAAATATACTGAAGTAAGGCTGCCAAGAGGACTTGAAAGCGGGGCAGAATTGCAGGAAACCGATTTCAGGAGGTAGACTGGAATTGCATTTAAAGCATAGGAAAAGAGGCAGAACGTCCACAATGATGCACTTGGCCAAAAAGGACGTATGCGTTTTTTCCTGAATATATTCAGGAAAAAACGCATACGCCCTTTTTGGCCAACCAAGCAAGCTTGCAAAGGAAATCTGCACTACAATGAAGTCTCACTTCCCCCAGGTCAAAAGGGCCACCTGAAAAAAGTGTAAAATCCAGAAAGGCAGGACAGGCCATGGAGAACTGGGAGCCTTGTTATGCTGATGGGCGGGATGTAAATTGCCAACAGCCACTCCAGAGAAGTGTAAGGTGATTCCTGAAACATCTAAAAAACAAAGCAACAGAGCCTAGGGCACTTCCACTTATGGTCCTATAGTTTAGGGAAATTAAAATCAAAAAGACACAGCCACCCCAAAGTTTGGGACGGCTCTGTTTACAAGAACTTCATTTATGTTACAAGTTCAATATCACAGAAAGTGAAAAATGGATAAAGAAGTTGTGGTACTTACGTACAATTCAATATCACTCAGCAATGAAATCTATGTCATCAGGCCCGTAGCACCATAATGAGTGGATTCAGGTATGATGATTCTAACTGAAATAAGTCACACAGAAAAAGAAACATCATAAGATATCACTAATACACGGAATGTAAACTTGGCTACACAGGAACTGGATTACAAAACAGAACAGGGTCTCAAATTTAGAAAACCTACTTATGCTTGCTTAAGGGGAAAGGTGAGTTGGGGTGCTGCATAAAACCTGAGATTGAAATGAGCACAGATAAAGTTCCTTAAGCCAAATAAGGAATAGACAAGAGCTACTCCTTGCTCAACGAAATGGACTCAACACCCCATATTAAACGCCTAAGAATGTACCTGACTAGTAAGTATCTTAAAACCTATGGATTGCTATGTCTCTGAAAGAGAATCAAGCGTGTGTACAGGGGCATAAACGCAGCAGTGATAGGATTGGAGAGGTTCGGTGAGCAAATGAAGACCCTTTGAAGTCATATTGCATGGTACCCATTCCACGGGTCTCAACTCTCCAGGTTTAAGGGATTCTGCCTTCAGCTAAAACATGCACGTGGAACCCAGAGTATGATCAACCGTGTGATCAGGAGACGTGTTCCAATATGTCTCAGTTCTCGTCCCCTGGTACTCGGGTGCAACATTCCAGACGCTTTAATAACACTCTCCCGACGTGGAGAGTCAGTGCCTTTAACCACCTGTTTTGCCCAGTTTGCAATTTCTGCGGAAGATGAACAGGAATAGGGAGAACCAATGAGAGACTAGGTGGAGGTGTCTGGACGGGCAAATTTAACTCTCATTTCCCACCAGGAAGAGGAATTAAGCAAAGGCTCAGCGTGCCGTGCCGGAACCGGATTAGGGCCTGAAGCAATCCTGCGGTGTTGCGGCCAGCTCACAAGAAAGCGAGTTGAAGAAAGGAGCTCAGGGGCACTGTAATTCACAAACCTGCAGAGTTATAAATGACAGCTATCGTCCAAAAATATACTGAAGTAAGGCTGCCAAGAGGACTTGAAAGCGGGGCAGAATTGCAGGAAACCGATTTCAGGAGGTAGACTGGAATTGCATTTAAAGCATAGGAAAAGAGGCAGAACGTCCACAATGATGCACTTGGCCAAAAAGGGCGTATGCGTTTTTTCCTGAATATATTCAGGAAAAAACGTATACGCCTTTTTTGGCCAACCAAGCAAGCTTGCAAAGGAAATCTGCACTACAATGAAGTCTCACTTCCCCCCGGTCAAAAGGGCCATCTGAAAAAAGTGTAAAATCCAGAAAGGCAGGACAGGCCATGGAGAACTGGGAGCCTTGTTATGCTGATGGGCGGGATGTAAATTGCCAAGAGCCACTCGGGAGAGGTGTATGGTGTTTCCTGAAACATCTAAAAAACAAAGCAACAGAGCCTAGGGCACTTCCACTTATGGTCCTATAGCTTAAGGAAATTAAAATCAAAAAGACACAGCCACCCCAAAGTTTGGGACGGCTCTGTTTACAAGAACCTCATTTACGGTACAAGTTCAATATCGCAGAAAGTGAAAAATGGATAAAGAAGTTGTGGTACTTACGTACAATGCAATATCACTCAGCAATGAAATCTATGTCATCAGGCCCGTAGCAGCATAATGAGTGGATTCAGGTATGATGATTCTAACTGAAATAAGTCACACAGAAAAAGAAACATCATAAGATATCACTAATACACGGAATGTAAACTTGGCTACACAGGAACTGGATTACAAAACAGAACAGGGTCTCAAATTTAGAAAACCAACTTATGCTTGCTTAAGGGGAAAGGTGAGTTGGGGTGCTGCATAAAACCAGAGATTTAAATGAACACAGATAAAGTTCCTTAAGCCAAATATAGAATAGACAAGAACTACTCCTTGCTCAACGAAATGGACTCAACACCCCATATTAAACGCCTAAGAATGTACCTGACTAGTAAGTATCTTAAAACCTATGGATTGCTATGTGTCTGAAAGAAAATCAAGCGTGTGTACAGGGGCATAAACGCAGCAGTGATAGGATTGGAGAGGTTCGGTGAGCAAATGAAGACCCTTTGAAGTCATATTGCATGGTACCCATTCCACGGGTCTCAACTCTCCAGGTTTAAGGGATTCTTCCTTCAGCTAAAACATGCACGTGGAACCCAGAGTATGATCAACCGTGTGATCGGGAGACGTGTTCCAATATGTCTCAGTTCTCGTCCCCTGGTACTCGGGTGCAACATTCCAGACGCTTTACTAACACTCTCCCGACTTGGAGAGTCAGTGCCTTTAACCTCCTGTTTGGCGCAGTTTGCAATTTCTGCGGAAGATGAACAGGAATAGGGAGAACCAATGAGAGAGTAGCTGGAGGTGTCTGGACGGGCAAATTTAACTCTCATTTCCCACCAGGAAGAGGAATTAACCAAAGGCTCAGCGTGCCGTGCCGGAACCAGATTAGGGCCTGAAGCAATCCTGCGGTGTTGCGGCCAGCTCACAAGAAAGCGAGTTGAAGAAAGGAGCTCAGGGGCACTGTAATTCACAAACCTGCAGAGTTATAAATGACAGCTATCGTCCAAAAATATACTGAAGTAAGGCTGCCAAGAGGACTTGAAAGCGGGGCAGAATTGCAGGAAACCGATTTCAGGAGGTAGACTGGAATTGCATTTAAAGCATAGGAAAAGAGGCAGAACGTCCACAATGATGCACTTGGCCAAAAAGGGCGTATGCGTTTTTTCCTGAATATATTCAGGAAAAAACGCATACGCCCTTTTTGGCCAACCAAGCAAGCTTGCAAAGGAAATCTGCACTACAATGAAGTCTCACTTCCCCCCGGTCAAAAGGGCCATCTGAAAAAAGTGTAAAATCCAGAAAGGCAGGACAGGCCATGGAGAACTGGGAGCCTTGTTATGCTGATGGGCGGGATGTAAATTGCCAAGAGCCACTCGGGAGAGGTGTATGGTGTTTCCTGAAACATCTAAAAAACAAAGCAACAGAGCCTAGGGCACTTCCACTTATGGTCCTATAGCTTAGGGAAATTAAAATCAAAAAGACACAGCCACCCCAAAGTTTGGGACGGCTCTGTTTACAAGAACCTCGTTTACGGTACAAGTTCAATATCACAGAAAGTGAAAAATGGATAAACAAGTTGTGGTACGTACGTACAGTGCAATATCACTCAGCAATGAAATCTATGTCATCAGGCCCGTAGCAGCATAATGAGTGGATTCAGGTATGATGATTCTAACTGAAATAAGTCACACAGAAAAAGAAACATCATAAGATATCACTAATACACGGAATGTAAACTTGGCTACACAGGAACTGGATTACAAAACAGAACAGGGTCTCAAATTTAGAAAACCAACTTATGCTTGCTTAAGGGGAAAGGTGAGTTGGGGTGCTGCATAAAACCAGAGATTGAAATGAGCACAGATAAAGTTCCTTAAGCCAAATATGGAATAGACAAGAACTACTCCTTGCTCAACGAAATGGACTCAACACCCCATATTAAACGCCTAAGAATGTACCTGACTAGTAAGTATCTTAAAACCTATGGATTCCTATGTCTCTGAAAGAAAATCAAGCGTGTGTACAGGGGCATAAAAGCAGCAGTGATAGGATTGGAGAGGTTCGGTGAGCAAATGAAGACCCTTTGAAGTCATATTGCATGGTACCCATTCCACGGGTCGCAACTCTCCAGGTTTAAGGGATTCTTCCTTCAGCTAAAACATGCACGTGGAACCCAGAGTATGATCAACTGTGTGATCGGGAGACGTGTTCCAATATGTCTCAGTTCTCGTCCCCTGGTACTCGGCTGCAACATTCCAGACTCTTTAATAACACTCTCCCGACATGGAGAGTCAGTGCCTTTAACCAACTGTTTGGCCCAGTTTGCAATTTCTGCGGAAGATGAACAGGAATAGGGAGAACCAAAGAGAGACTAGCTGGAGGTGTCTGGACGCGCAAAATTTAACTCTCATATCCCACCAGGAAGAGGAATTAACCAAAGGCTCAGCGTGCCGTGCCAGAACCAGATTAGGGCCTGAAGCAATCCTGCGGTGTTGCGGCCAGCTCACAATAAAGCGAGTTGAAGAAAGGAGCTCAGGGGCACTGTAATTCACAAACCTGCAGAGTTATAAATGACAGCTATCGTCCAAAAATATACTGAAGTAAGGCTGCCAAGAGGACTTGAAAGCGGGGCAGAATTGCAGGAAACCGATTTCAGGAGGTAGACTGGAATTGCATTTAAAGCATAGGAAAAGAGGCAGAACGTCCACAATGATGCACTTGGCCAAAAAGGACGTATGCGTTTTATCCAGAATATATTCAGGAAAAAACGCATACGCCCTTTTTGGCCAACCAAGCAAGCTTGCAAAGGAAATCTGCAGTACAATGAAGTCTCACTTCCCCCCGGTCAAAAGGGCCACCTGAAAAAAGTGTAAAATCCAGAAAGGCAGGACAGGCCATGGAGAACTGGGAGCCTTGTTATGCTGATGGGCGGGATGTAAATTGCCAACAGCCACTCCAGAGAAGTGTATGGTGATTCCTGAAACATCTAAAAAACAAAGCAACAGAGCCTAGGGCACTTCCACTTATGGTCCTATAGTTTAGGGAAATTAAAATCAAAAAGACACAGCCACCCCAAAGTTTGGGACGGCTCTGTTTACAAGAACTTCATTTACGGTACAAGTTCAATATCACAGAAAGTGAAAAATGGATAAAGAAGTTGTGGTACTTACGTACAATGCAATATCACTCAGCAATGAAATCTATGTCATCAGGCCCGTAGCAGCATAATGAGTGGATTCAGGTATGATGATTCTAACTGAAATAAGTCACACAGAAAAAGAAACATCATAAGATATCACTAATACACGGAATGTAAACTTGGCTACACAGGAACTGGATTACAAAACAGAACAGGGTCTCAAATTTAGAAAACCAACTTATGCTTGCTTAAGGGGAAAGGTGAGTTGGGGTGCTGCATCAAACCAGAGATTTAAATGAACACAGATAAAGTTGCTTAAGCCAAATATGGAATAGACAAGAACTACTCCTTGCTCAACGAAATGGACTCAACACCCCATATTAAACGCCTAAGAATGTACCTGACTAGTAAGTATCTTAAAACCTATGGATTGCTATGTCTCTGAAAGAAAATCAAGCGTGTGTACAGGGGCATAAACGCAGCAGTGATAGGATTGGAGAGGTTCGGTGAGCAAATGAAGACCCTTTGAAGTCATATTGCATGGTACCCATTCCACGGGTCTCAACTCTCCAGGTTTAAGGGATTCTGCCTTCAGGTAAAACATGCACGTGGAACCCAGAGTATGATCAACCGTGTGGTCGGGAGACATGTTCCAATATGTCTCAGTTCTCGTCCCCTGGTACTCGGGTGCAACATTCCAGACGCTTTACTAACACTCTCCCGACGTGGAGAGTCAGTGCCTTTAACCTCCTGTTTGGCCCATTTGCAATTTCTGAGGAAGATGAACAGGAATAGGGAGAACCAATGAGAGACTAGGTGGAGGTGTCTGGACGGGCAAATTTAACTCTCATTTCCCACCAGGAAGAGGAAATAACCAAAGGCTCAGCGAGCCGTGCCGGAACCAGATTAGGGCCTGAAGCAATCCTGCGGTGTTGCGGCCAGCTCACAAGAAAGCGAGTTGAAGAAAGGAGCTCAGGGGCACTGTAATTCACAAACCTGCAGAGTTATAAATGACAGCTATCGTCCAAAAATATACTGAAGTAAGGCTGCCAAGAGGACTTGAAAGCGGGGCAGAATTGCAGGAAACCGATTTCAGGAGGTAGACTGGAATTGCATTTAAAGCATAGGAAAAGAGGCAGAACGTCCACAATGATGCACTTGGCCAAAAAGGGCGTATGCGTTTTTTCCTGAATATATTCAGGAAAAAACGCATACGCCCTTTTTGGCCAACCAAGCAAGCTTGCAAAGGAAATCTGCACTACAATGAAGTCTCACTTCCCACCGGTCAAAAGGGCCATCTGAAAAAAGTGTAAAATCCAGAAAGGCAGGACAGGCCATGGAGAACTGGGAGCCTTGTTTTGCTGATGAGCGGGATGTAAATTGCCAACAGCCACTCGGGAGAGGTGTATGGTGTTTCCTGAAACATCTAAAAAACAAAGCAACAGAGCCTAGGGCACTTCCACTTATGGTCCTATAGCTTAGGGAAATTAAAATCAAAAAGACACAGCCACCCCAAAGTTTGGGACGGCTCTGTTTACAAGAACCTCGTTTACGGTACAAGTTCAATATCGCAGAAAGTGAAAAATGGATAAAGAAATTCTGGTACTTACGTACAATGCAATATCACTCAGCAATGAAATCTATGTCATCAGGCCCGTAGCAGCATAATGAGTGGATTCAGGTATGATGATTCTAACTGAAATAAGTCACACAGAAAAAGAAACATCATAAGATATCACTAATACACGGGATGTAAGCTTGGCTACACAGGAACTGGATTACAAAACAGAACAGGGTCTCAAATTTAGAAAACCAACTTATGCTTGCTTAAGGGGAAAGGTGAGTTGGGGTGCTGCATCAAACCAGAGATTGAAATGAGCACAGATAAAGTTCCTTAAGCCAAATATGGAATAGACAAGAACTACTCCTTGCTCAACGAAATGGACTCAACACCCCATATTAAACGCCTAAGAATGTACCTGACTAGTAAGTATCTTAAAACCTATGGATTGCTATGTGTCTGAAAGAAAATCAAGCGTGTGTACAGGGGCATAAACGTAGCAGTGATAGGATTGGAGAGGTTCGGTGAGCAAATGAAGACCCTTTGAAGTCATATTGCATGGTACCCATTCCACGGGACTCAACTCTCCAGGTTTAAGGGATTCTGCCTTCAGGTAAAACATGCACGTGGAACCCAGGGTATGATCAACCGTGTGGTCGGGAGACATGTTCCAATATGTCTCAGTTCTCGTCCCCTGGTACTCGGGTGCAACATTCCAGACGCTTTACTAACACTCTCCCGACGTGGAGAGTCAGTGCCTTTAACCTCCTGTTTGGCCCATTTGCAATTTCTGAGGAAGATGAACAGGAATAGGGAGAACCAATGAGAGACTAGCTGGAGGTGTCTGGACGGGCAAATTTAACTCTCATTTCCCACCAGGAAGAGGAATTAACCAAAGGCTCAGCGAGCCGTGCCGGAACCAGATTAGGGCCTGAAGCAATCCTGCGGTGTTGCGGCCAGCTCACAAGAAAGCGAGTTGAAGAAAGGAGCTCAGGGGCACTGTAATTCACAAACCTGCAGAGTTATAAATGACAGCTATCGTCCAAAAATATACTGAAGTAAGGCTGCCAAGAGGACTTGAAAGCGGGGCAGAATTGCAGGAAACCGATTTCAGGAGGTAGACTGGAATTGCATTTAAAGCATAGGAAAAGAGGCAGAACGTCCACAATGATGCACTTGGCCAAAAAGGGCGTATGCGTTTTTTCCTGAATATATTCAGGAAAAAACGCATACGCCCTTTTTGGCCAACCAAGCAAGCTTGCAAAGGAAATCTGCACTACAATGAAGTTTCACTTCCCACCAGTCAAAAGGGCCATCTGAAAAAAGTGTAAAATCCAGAAAGGCAGGACAGGCCATGGAGAACTGGGAGCCTTGTTATGCTGATGGGCGGGATGTAAATTGCCAAGAGCCACTCGGGAGAGGTGTATGGTGTTTCCTGAAACATCTAAAAAACAAAGCAACAGAGCCTAGGGCACTTCCACTTATGGTCCTATAGCTTAGGGAAATTAAAATCAAAAAGACACAGCCACCCCAAAGTTTGGGACGGCTCTGTTTACAAGAACCTCGTTTACGGTACAAGTTCAATATCACAGAAAGTGAAAAATGGATAAACAAGTTGTGGTACGTACGTACAATGCAATATCACTCAGCAATGAAATCTATGTCATCAGGCCCGTAGCAGCATAATGAGTGGATTCAGGTATGATGATTCTAACTGAAATAAGTCACACAGAAAAAGAAATATCATAAGATATCACTAATACACGGAATGTAAACTTGGCTATACAGGAACTGGATTACAAAACAGAACAGGGTCTCAAATTTAGAAAACCAACTTATGCTTGCTTAAGGGGAAAGGTGAGTTGGGGTGCTGCATAAAACCAGAGATTGAAATGAGCACAGATAAAGTTCCTTAAGCCAAATATGGAATAGACAAGAACTACTCCTTGCTCAACAAAATGGACTCAACACCCCATATTAAACGCCTAAGAATGTACCTGACTAGTAAGTATCTTAAAACCTATGGATTGCTATGTCTCTGAAAGAAAATCAAGCGTGTGTACAGGGGCATAAAAGCAGCAGTGATAGGATTGGAGAGGTTCGGTGAGCAAATGAAGACCCTTTGAAGTCATATTGCATGGTACCCATTCCACGGGTCTCAACTCTCCAGGTTTAAGGGATTCTTCCTTCAGCTAAAACATGCACGTGGAACCCAGAGTATGATCAACCGTGTGATCGGGAGACGTGTTCCAATATGTCTCAGTTCTCGTCCCCTGGTACTCGGGTGCAACATTCCAGACGCTTTAATAACACTCTCCCGACTTGGAGAGTCAGTGCCTTTAACCAACTGTTTGGCCCAGTTTGCAATTTCTGCGGAAGATGAACAGGAATAGGGAGAACCAAAGAGAGACTAGCTGGAGGTGTCTGGACGCGCAAAATTTAACTCTCATATCCCACCAGGAAGAGGAATTAACCAAAGGCTCAGCGTGCCGTGCCAGAACCAGATTAGGGCCTGAAGCAATCCTGCGGTGTTGCGGCCAGCTCACAATAAAGCGAGTTGAAGAAAGGAGCTCAGGGGCACTGTAATTCACAAACCTGCAGAGTTATAAATGACAGCTATCGTCCAAAAATATACTGAAGTAAGGCTGCCAAGAGGACTTGAAAGCGGGGCAGAATTGCAGGAAACCGATTTCAGGAGGTAGACTGGAATTGCATTTAAAGCATAGGAAAAGAGGCAGAACGTCCACAATGATGCACTTGGCCAAAAAGGACGTATGCGTTTTATCCTGAATATATTCAGGAAAAAACGCATACGCCCTTTTTGGCCAACCAAGCAAGCTTGCAAAGGAAATCTGCAGTACAATGAAGTCTCACTTCCCCCCGGTCAAAAGGGCCACCTGAAAAAAGTGTAAAATCCAGAAAGGCAGGACAGGCCATGGAGAACTGGGAGCCTTGTTATGCTGATGGGCGGGATGTAAATTGCCAACAGCCACTCCAGAGAAGTGTATGGTGATTCCTGAAACATCTAAAAAACAAAGCAACAGAGCCTAGGGCACTTCCACTTATGCTCCTATAGTTTAGGGAAATTAAAATCAAAAAGACACAGCCACCCCAAAGTTTGGGACGGCTCTGTTTACAAGAACTTCATTTACGGTACAAGTTCAATATCACAGAAAGTGAAAAATGGATAAAGAAGTTGTGGTACTTACGTACAATGCAATATCACTCAGCAATGAAATCTATGTCATCAGGCCCGTAGCAGCATAATGAGTGGATTCAGGTATGATGATTCTAACTGAAATAAGTCACACAGAAAAAGAAACATCATAAGATATCACTAATACACGGAATGTAAACTTGGCTACACAGGAACTGGATTACAAAACAGAACAGGGTCTCAAATTTAGAAAACCAACTTATGCTTGCTTAAGGGGAAAGGTGAGTTGGGGTGCTGCATCAAACCAGAGATTTAAATGAACACAGATAAAGTTGCTTAAGCCAAATATGGAATAGACAAGAACTACTCCTTGCTCAACGAAATGGACTCAACACCCCATATTAAACGCCTAAGAATGTACCTGACTAGTAAGTATCTTAAAACCTATGGATTGCTATGTCTCTGAAAGAAAATCAAGCGTGTGTACAGGGGCATAAACGCAGCAGTGATAGGATTGGAGAGGTTCGGTGAGCAAATGAAGACCCTTTGAAGTCATATTGCATGGTACCCATTCCACGGGTCTCAACTCTCCAGGTTTAAGGGATTCTGCCTTCAGGTAAAACATGCACGTGGAACCCAGAGTATGATCAACCGTGTGGTCGGGAGACATGTTCCAATATGTCTCAGTTCTCGTCCCCTGGTACTCGGGTGCAACATTCCAGACGCTTTACTAACACTCTCCCGACGTGGAGAGTCAGTGCCTTTAACCTCCTGTTTGGCCCATTTGCAATTTCTGAGGAAGATGAACAGGAATAGGGAGAACCAATGAGAGACTAGGTGGAGGTGTCTGGACGGGCAAATTTAACTCTCATTTCCCACCAGGAAGAGGAAATAACCAAAGGCTCAGCGAGCCGTGCCGGAACCAGATTAGGGCCTGAAGCAATCCTGCGGTGTTGCGGCCAGCTCACAAGAAAGCGAGTTGAAGAAAGGAGCTCAGGGGCACTGTAATTCACAAACCTGCAGAGTTATAAATGACAGCTATCGTCCAAAAATATACTGAAGTAAGGCTGCCAAGAGGACTTGAAAGTGGGGCAGAATTGCAGGAAACCGATTTCAGGAGGTAGACTGGAATTGCATTTAAAGCATAGGAAAAGAGGCAGAACGTCCACAATGATGCACTTGGCCAAAAAGGGCGTATGCGTTTTTTCCTGAATATATTCAGGAAAAAACGCATACGCCCTTTTTGGCCAACCAAGCAAGCTTGCAAAGGAAATCTGCACTACAATGAAGTCTCACTTCCCACCGGTCAAAAGGGCCATCTGAAAAAAGTGTAAAATCCAGAAAGGCAGGACAGGCCATGGAGAACTGGGAGCCTTGTTTTGCTGATGAGCGGGATGTAAATTGCCAACAGCCACTCGGGAGAGGTGTATGGTGTTTCCTGAAACATCTAAAAAACAAAGCAACAGAGCCTAGGGCACTTCCACTTATGGTCCTATAGCTTAGGGAAATTAAAATCAAAAAGACACAGCCACCCCAAAGTTTGGGACGGCTCTGTTTACAAGAACCTCGTTTACGGTACAAGTTCAATATCGCAGAAAGTGAAAAATGGATAAAGAAGTTCTGGTACTTACGTACAATGCAATATCACTCAGCAATGAAATCTATGTCATCAGGCCCGTAGCAGCATAATGAGTGGATTCAGGTATGATGATTCTAACTGAAATAAGTCACACAGAAAAAGAAACATCATAAGATATCACTAATACACGGGATGTAAACTTGGCTACACAGGAACTGGATTACAAAACAGAACAGGGTCTCAAATTTAGAAAACCAACTTATGCTTGCTTAAGGGGAAAGGTGAGTTGGGGTGCTGCATCAAACCAGAGATTGAAATGAGCACAGATAAAGTTCCTTAAGCCAAATATGGAATAGACAAGAACTACTCCTTGCTCAACGAAATGGACTCAACACCCCATATTAAACGCCTAAGAATGTACCTGACTAGTAAGTATCTTAAAACCTATGGATTGCTATGTGTCTGAAAGAAAATCAAGCGTGTGTACAGGGGCATAAACGTAGCAGTGATAGGATTGGAGAGGTTCGGTGAGCAAATGAAGACCCTTTGAAGTCATATTGCATGGTACCCATTCCACGGGACTCAACTCTCAAGGTTTAAGGGATTCTGCCTTCAGGTAAAACATGCACGTGGAACCCAGGGTATGATCAACCGTGTGGTCGGGAGACATGTTCCAATATGTCTCAGTTCGCGTCCCCTGGTACTCGGGTGCAACATTCCAGACGCTTTACTAACACTCTCCCGACGTGGAGAGTCAGTGCCTTTAACCTCCTGTTTGGCCCATTTGCAATTTCTGAGGAAGATGAACAGGAATAGGGAGAACCAATGAGAGACTAGCTGGAGGTGTCTGGACGGGCAAATTTAACTCTCATTTCCCACCAGGAAGAGGAATTAACCAAAGGCTCAGCGTGCCGTGCCGGAACCAGATTAGGGCCTGAAGCAATCCTGCGGTGTTGCGGCCAGCTCACAAGAAAGCGAGTTGAAGAAAGGAGCTCAGGGGCACTGTAATTCACAAACCTGCAGAGTTATAAATGACAGCTATCGTCCAAAAATATACTGAAGTAAGGCTGCCAAGAGGACTTGAAAGCGGGGCAGAATTGCAGGAAACCGATTTCAGGAGGTAGACTGGAATTGCATTTAAAGCATAGGAAAAGAGGCAGAACGTCCACAATGATGCACTTGGCCAAAAAGGGCGTATGCGTTTTTTCCTGAATATATTCAGGAAAAAACGCATACGCCCTTTTTGGCCAACCAAGCAAGCTTGCAAAGGAAATCTGCACTACAATGAAGTTTCACTTCCCACCAGTCAAAAGGGCCATCTGAAAAAAGTGTAAAATCCAGAAAGGCAGGACAGGCCATGGAGAACTGGGAGCCTTGTTATGCTGATGGGCGGGATGTAAATTGCCAAGAGCCACTCGGGAGAGGTGTATGGTGTTTCCTGAAACATCTAAAAAACAAGGCAACAGAGCCTAGGGCACTTCCACTTATGGTCCTATAGCTTAGGGAAATTAAAATCAAAAAGACACAGCCACCCCAAAGTTTGGGACGGCTCTGTTTACAAGAACCTCGTTTACGGTACAAGTTCAATATCACAGAAAGTGAAAAATGGATAAACAAGTTGTGGTACGTACGTACAATGCAATATCACTCAGCAATGAAATCTATGTCATCAGGCCCGTAGCAGCATAATGAGTGGATTCAGGTATGATGATTCTAACTGAAATAAGTCACACAGAAAAAGAAATATCATAAGATATCACTAATACACGGAATGTAAACTTGGCTATACAGGAACTGGATTACAAAACAGAACAGGGTCTCAAATTTAGAAAACCAACTTATGCTTGCTTAAGGGGAAAGGTGAGTTGGGGTGCTGCATAAAACCAGAGATTGAAATGAGCACAGATAAAGTTCCTTAAGCCAAATATGGAATAGACAAGAACTACTCCTTGCTCAACAAAATGGACTCAACACCCCATATTAAACGCCTAAGAATGTACCTGACTAGTAAGTATCTTAAAACCTATGGATTGCTATGTCTCTGAAAGAAAATCAAGCGTGTGTACAGGGGCATAAAAGCAGCAGTGATAGGATTGGAGAGGTTCGGTGAGCAAATGAAGACCCTTTGAAGTCATATTGCATGGTACCCATTCCACGGGTCTCAACTCTCCAGGTTTAAGGGATTCTTCCTTCAGCTAAAACATGCACGTGGAACCCAGAGTATGATCAACCGTGTGATCGGGAGACGTGTTCCAATATGTCTCAGTTCTCGTCCCCTGGTACTCGGGTGCAACATTCCAGACGCTTTAATAACACTCTCCCGACTTGGAGAGTCAGTGCCTTTAACCAACTGTTTGGCCCAGTTTGCAATTTCTGCGGAAGATGAACAGGAATAGGGAGAACCAAAGAGAGACTAGCTGGAGGTGTCTGGACGCGCAAAATTTAACTCTCATATCCCACCAGGAAGAGGAATTAACCAAAGGCTCAGCGTGCCGTGCCAGAACCAGATTAGGGCCTGAAGCAATCCTGCGGTGTTGCGGCCAGCTCACAAGAAAGCGAGTTGAAGAAAGGAGCTCAGGGGCACTGTAATTCACAAACCTGCAGAGTTATAAATGACAGCTATCGTCCAAAAATATACTGAAGTAAGGCTGCCAAGAGGACTTGAAAGCGGGGCAGAATTGCAGGAAACCGATTTCAGGAGGTAGACTGGAATTGCATTTAAAGCATAGGAA
This sequence comes from Leucopleurus acutus, assembly GCF_964270905.1. NCBI lineage: Eukaryota > Metazoa > Chordata > Mammalia > Artiodactyla > Delphinidae > Leucopleurus > Leucopleurus acutus. The sequence goes on from NW_028139217.1 coordinate 1,501,343, forward strand.
AAGAGGCAGAACGTCCACAATGATGCACTTGGCCAAAAAGGGCGTATGCGTTTTTTCCTGAATATATTCAGGAAAAAACGCATACGCCCTTTTTGGCCAACCAAGCAAGCTTGCAAAGGAAATCTGCACTACAATGAAGTCTCACTTCCCCCCGGTCAAAAGGGCCATCTGAAAAAAGTGTAAAATCCAGAAAGGCAGGACAGGCCATGGAGAACTGGGAGCCTTGTTATGCTGATGGGCGGGATGTAAATTGCCAACAGCCACTCTGGAGAGGTGTATGGTGTTTCCTGAAACATCTAAAAAACAAAGCAACAGAGCCTAGGGCACTTCCACTTATGGTCCTATAGCTTAGGGAAATTAAAATCAAAAAGACACAGCCACCCCAAAGTTTGGGACGGCTCTGTTTACAAGAACCTCGTTTACGGTACAAGTTCAATATCGCAGAAAGTGAAAAATGGATAAAGAAGTTGTGGTACTTACGTACAATGCAATATCACTCAGCAATGAAATCTATGTCATCAGGCCCGTAGCAGCATAATGAGTGGATTCAGGTATGATGATTCTAACTGAAATAAGTCACACAGAAAAAGAAACATCATTAGATATCACTAATACACAGGATGTAAACTTGGCTACAGAGGAATTGGATTACAAAACAGAACAGGGTCTCAAATTTAGAAAACCAACTTATGCTTGCTTAAGGGGAAAGGTGAGTTGGGGTGCTGCATCAAACCAGAGATTGAAATGAGCACAGATAAAGTTCCTTAAGCCAAATATGGAATAGACAAGAACTACTCCTTGCTCAACGAAATGGACTCAACACCCCATATTAAACGCCTAAGAATGTACCTGACTAGTAAGTATCTTAAAACCTATGGATTGCTATGTCTCTGAAAGAAAATCAAGCGTGTGTACAGGGGCATAAACGCAGCAGTGATAGGATTGGAGAGGTTCGGTGAGCAAATGAAGACCCTTTGAAGTCATATTGCATGGTACCCATTCCACGGGTCTCAACTCTCAAGGTTTAAGGGATTCTGCCTTCAGGTAAAACATGCACGTGGAACCCAGAGTATGATCAACCGTGTGATCGGGAGACGTGTTCCAATATGTCTCAGTTCTCGTCCCCTGGTACTCGGGTGCAACATTCCACACGCTTTACTAACACTCTCCCGACTTGGAGAGTCAGTGCCTTTAACCTCCTGTTTGGCCCATTTGCAATTTCTGAGGAAGATGAACAGGAATAGGGAGAACCAATGAGAGACTAGGTGGAGGTGTCTGGACGGGCAAATTTAACTCTCATTTCCCACCAGGAAGAGGAATTAACCAAAGGCTCAGCGTGCCGTGCCGGAACCAGATTAGGGCCTGAAGCAATCCTGCGGTGTTGCGGCCAGCTCACAAGAAAGCGAGTTGAAGAAAGGAGCTCAGGGACACTGTAATTCACAAACCTGCAGAGTTATAAATGACAGCTATCGTCCAAAAATATACTGAAGTAAGGCTGCCAAGAGGACTTGAAAGCGGGGCAGAATTGCAGGAAACCGATTTCAGGAGGTAGACTGGAATTGCATTTAAAGCATAGGAAAAGAGGCAGAACGTCCACAATGATGCACTTGGCCAAAAAGGGCGTATGCGTTTTTTCCTGAATATATTCAGGAAAAAACGCATACGCCCTTTTTGGCCAACCAAGCAAGCTTGCAAAGGAAATCTGCACTACAATGAAGTCTCACTTCCCCCCGGTCAAAAGGGCCATCTGAAAAAAGTGTAAAATCCAGAAAGGCAGGACAGGCCATGGAGAACTGGGAACCTTGTTATGCTGATGGGCGGGATGTAAATTGCCAAGAGCCACTCGGGAGAGGTGTATGGTGTTTCCTGAAACATCTAAAAAACAAAGCAACAGAGCCTAGGGCACTTCCACTTATGGTCCTATAGCTTAGGGAAATTAAAATCAAAAAGACACAGCCACCCCAAAGTTTGGGACCGCTCTGTTTACAAGAACCTCGTTTACGGTACAAGTTCAATATCGCAGAAAGTGAAAAATGGATAAAGAAGTTGTGGTACTTACGTACAATGCAATATCACTCAGCAATGAAATCTATGTCATCAGGCCCGTAGCAGCATAATGAGTGGATTCAGGTATGATGATTCTAACTGAAATAAGTCACACAGAAAAAGAAACATCATAAGATATCACTAATACACGGAATGTAAACTTGGCTACACAGGAACTGGATTACAAAACAGAACAGGGTCTCAAATTTAGAAAACCAACTTATGCTTGCTTAAGGGGAAAGGTGAGTTGGGGTGCTGCATCAAACCAGAGATTGAAATGAGCACAGATAAAGTTCCTTAAGCCAAATATGGAATAGACAAGAACTACTCCTTGCTCAACGAAATGGACTCAACACCCCATATTAAACGCCTAAGAATGTACCTGACTAGTAAGTATCTTAAAACCTATGGATTGCTATGTCTCTGAAAGAAAATCAAGCGTGTGTACAGGGGCATAAACGCAGCAGTGATAGGATTGGAGAGGTTCGGTGAGCAAATGAAGACCCTTTGAAGTCATATTGCATGGTACCCATTCCACGGGTCTCAACTCTCAAGGTTTAAGGGATTCTGCCTTCAGGTAAAACATGCACGTGGAACCCAGAGTATGATCAACCGTGTGATCGGGAGACGTGTTCCAATATGTCTCAGTTCTCGTCCCCTGGTACTCGGGTGCAACATTCCACACGCTTTACTAACACTCTCCCGACGTGGAGAGTCAGTGCCTTTAACCTCCTGTTTGGCCCATTTGCAATTTCTGAGGAAGATGAACAGGAATAGGGAGAACCAATGAGAGACTAGGTGGAGGTGTCTGGACGGGCAAATTTAACTCTCATTTCCCACCAGGAAGAGGAATTAACCAAAGGCTCAGCGTGCCGTGCCGGAACCAGATTAGGGCCTCAAGCAATCCTGCGGTGTTGCGGCCAGCTCACAAGAAAGCGAGTTGAAGAAAGGAGCTCAGGGACACTGTAATTCACAAACCTGCAGAGTTATAAATGACAGCTATCGTCCAAAAATATACTGAAGTAAGGCTGCCAAGAGGACTTGAAAGCGGGGCAGAATTGCAGGAAACCGATTTCAGGAGGTAGACTGGAATTGCATTTAAAGCGTAGGAAAAGAGGCAGAACGTCCACAATGATGCACTTGGCCAAAAAGGGCGTATGCGTTTTTTCCTGAATATATTCAGGAAAAAACGCATACGCCCTTTTTGGCCAACCAAGCAAGCTTGCAAAGGAAATCTGCACTACAATGAAGTCTCACTTCCCCCCGGTCAAAAGGGCCATCTGAAAAAAGTGTAAAATCCAGAAAGGCAGGACAGGCCATGGAGAACTGGGAACCTTGTTATGCTGATGGGCGGGATGTAAATTGCCAAGAGCCACTCGGGAGAGGTGTATGGTGTTTCCTGAAACATCTAAAAAACAAAGCAACAGAGCCTAGGGCACTTCCACTTATGGTCCTATAGCTTAGGGAAATTAAAATCAAAAAGACACAGCCACCCCAAAGTTTGGGACAGCTCTGTTTACAAGAACCTCGTTTACGGTACAAGTTCAATATCGTAGAAAGTGAAAAATGGATAAAGAAGTTGTGGTACTTACGTACAATGCAATATCACTCAGCAATGAAATCTATGTCATCAGGCCCGTAGCAGCATAATGAGTGGATTCAGGTATGATGATTCTAACTGAAATAAGTCACACAGAAAAAGAAACATCATAAGATATCACTAATACACGGAATGTAAACTTGGCTACAGAGGAACTGGATTACAAAACAGAACAGGGTCTCAAATTTAGAAAACCAACTTATGCTTGCTTAAGGGGAAAGGTGAGTTGGGGTGCTGCATCAAACCAGAGATTGAAATGAGCACAGATAAAGTTCCTTAAGCCAAATATGGAATAGACAAGAACTACTCCTTGCTCAACGAAATGGACTCAACACCCCATATTAAACGCCTAAGAATGTACCTGACTAGTAAGTATCTTAAAACCTATGGATTGCTATGTCTCTGAAAGAAAATCAAGCGTGTGTACAGGGGCATAAACGCAGCAGTGATAGGATTGGAGAGGTTCGGTGAGCAAATGAAGACCCTTTGAAGTCATATTGCATGGTACCCATTCCACGGGTCTCAACTCTCAAGGTTTAAGGGATTCTGCCTTCAGGTAAAACATGCACGTGGAACCCAGAGTATGATCAACCGTGTGATCGGGAGACGTGTTCCAATATGTCTCAGTTCTCGTCCCCTGGTACTCGGGTGCAACATTCCACACGCTTTACTAACACTCTCCCGACTTGGAGAGTCAGTGCCTTTAACCTCCTGTTTGGCCCATTTGCAATTTCTGAGGAAGATGAACAGGAATAGGGAGAACCAATGAGAGACTAGCTGGAGGTGTCTGGACGGGCAAATTTAACTCTCATTTCCCACCAGGAAGAGGAATTAACCAAAGGCTCAGCGTGCCGTGCCGGAACCAGATTAGGGCCTGAAGCAATCCTGCGGTGTTGCGGCCAGCTCACAAGAAAGCGAGTTGAAGAAAGGAGCTCAGGGACACTGTAATTCACAAACCTGCAGAGTTATAAATGACAGCTATCGTCCAAAAATATACTGAAGTAAGGCTGCCAAGAGGACTTGAAAGCGGGGCAGAATTGCAGGAAACCGATTTCAGGAGGTAGACTGGAATTGCATTTAAAGCATAGGAAAAGAGGCAGAACGTCCACAATGATGCACTTGGCCAAAAAGGGCGTATGCGTTTTTTCCTGAATATATTCAGGAAAAAACGCATACGCCCTTTTTGGCCAACCAAGCAAGCTTGCAAAGGAAATCTGCACTACAATGAAGTCTCACTTCCCCCCGGTCAAAAGGGCCATCAGAAAAAAGTGTAAAATCCAGAAAGGCAGGACAGGCCATGGAGAACTGGGAACCTTGTTATGCTGATGGGCGGGATGTAAATTGCCAACAGCCACTCGGGAGAGGTGTATGGTGTTTCCTGAAACATCTAAAAAACAAAGCAACAGAGCCTAGGGCACTTCCACTTATGGTCCTATAGCTTAGGGAAATTAAAATCAAAAAGACACAGCCACCCCAAAGTTTGGGACCGCTCTGTTTACAAGAACCTCGTTTACGGTACAAGTTCAATATCGTAGAAAGTGAAAAATGGATAAAGAAGTTGTGGTACTTACGTACAATGCAATATCACTCAGCAATGAAATCTATGTCATCAGGCCCGTAGCAGCATAATGAGTGGATTCAGGTATGATGATTCTAACTGAAATAAGTCACACAGAAAAAGAAACATCATAAGATATCACTAATACACGGAATGTAAACTTGGCTACAGAGGAACTGGATTACAAAACAGAACAGGGTCTCAAATTTAGAAAACCAACTTATGCTTGCTTAAGGGGAAAGGTGAGTTGGGGTGCTGCATCAAACCAGAGATTGAAATGAGCACAGATAAAGTTCCTTAAGCCAAATATGGAATAGACAAGAACTACTCCTTGCTCAACGAAATGGACTCAACACCCCATATTAAACGCCTAAGAATGTACCTGACTAGTAAGTATCTTAAAACCTATGGATTGCTATGTCTCTGAAAGAAAATCAAGCGTGTGTACAGGGGCATAAACGCAGCAGTGATAGGATTGGAGAGGTTCGGTGAGCAAATGAAGACCCTTTGAAGTCATATTGCATGGTACCCATTCCACGGGTCTCAACTCTCAAGGTTTAAGGGATTCTGCCTTCAGGTAAAACATGCACGTGGAACCCAGAGTATGATCAACCGTGTGATCGGGAGACGTGTTCCAATATGTCTCAGTTCTCGTCCCCTGGTACTCGGGTGCAACATTCCACACGCTTTACTAACACTCTCCCGACTTGGAGAGTCAGTGCCTTTAACCTCCTGTTTGGCCCATTTGCAATTTCTGAGGAAGATGAACAGGAATAGGGAGAACCAATGAGAGACTAGCTGGAGGTGTCTGGACGGGCAAATTTAACTCTCATTTCCCACCAGGAAGAGGAATTAACCAAAGGCTCAGCGTGCCGTGCCGGAACCAGATTAGGGCCTGAAGCAATCCTGCGGTGTTGCGGCCAGCTCACAAGAAAGCGAGTTGAAGAAAGGAGCTCAGGGACACTGTAATTCACAAACCTGCAGAGTTATAAATGACAGCTATCGTCCAAAAATATACTGAAGTAAGGCTGCCAAGAGGACTTGAAAGCGGGGCAGAATTGCAGGAAACCGATTTCAGGAGGTAGACTGGAATTGCATTTAAAGCATAGGAAAAGAGGCAGAACGTCCACAATGATGCACTTGGCCAAAAAGGGCGTATGCGTTTTTTCCTGAATATATTCAGGAAAAAACGCATACGCCCTTTTTGGCCAACCAAGCAAGCTTGCAAAGGAAATCTGCACTACAATGAAGTCTCACTTCCCCCCGGTCAAAAGGGCCATCAGAAAAAAGTGTAAAATCCAGAAAGGCAGGACAGGCCATGGAGAACTGGGAACCTTGTTATGCTGATGGGCGGGATGTAAATTGCCAACAGCCACTCGGGAGAGGTGTATGGTGTTTCCTGAAACATCTAAAAAACAAAGCAACAGAGCCTAGGGCACTTCCACTTATGGTCCTATAGCTTAGGGAAATTAAAATCAAAAAGACACAGCCACCCCAAAGTTTGGGACCGCTCTGTTTACAAGAACCTCGTTTACGGTACAAGTTCAATATCGCAGAAAGTGAAAAATGGATAAAGAAGTTGTGGTACTTACGTACAATGCAATATCACTCAGCAATGAAATCTATGTCATCAGGCCCGTAGCAGCATAATGAGTGGATTCAGGTATGATGATTCTAACTGAAATAAGTCACACAGAAAAAGAAACATCATAAGATATCACTAATACACGGAATGTAAACTTGGCTACACAGGAACTGGATTACAAAACAGAACAGGGTCTCAAATTTAGAAAACCAACTTATGCTTGCTTAAGGGGAAAGGTGAGTTGGGGTGCTGCATCAAACCAGAGATTGAAATGAGCACAGATAAAGTTCCTTAAGCCAAATATGGAATAGACAAGAACTACTCCTTGCTCAACGAAATGGACTCAACACCCCATATTAAACGCCTAAGAATGTACCTGACTAGTAAGTATCTTAAAACCTATGGATTGCTATGTCTCTGAAAGAAAATCAAGCGTGTGTACAGGGGCATAAACGCAGCAGTGATAGGATTGGAGAGGTTCGGTGAGCAAATGAAGACCCTTTGAAGTCATATTGCATGGTACCCATTCCACGGGTCTCAACTCTCAAGGTTTAAGGGATTCTGCCTTCAGGTAAAACATGCACGTGGAACCCAGAGTATGATCAACCGTGTGATCGGGAGACGTGTTCCAATATGTCTCAGTTCTCGTCCCCTGGTACTCGGGTGCAACATTCCACACGCTTTACTAACACTCTCCCGACTTGGAGAGTAGTGCCTTTAACCTCCTGTTTGGCCCATTTGCAATTTCTGAGGAAGATGAACAGGAATAGGGAGAACCAATGAGAGACTAGGTGGAGGTGTCTGGACGGGCAAATTTAACTCTCATTTCCCACCAGGAAGAGGAATTAACCAAAGGCTCAGCGTGCCGTGCCGGAACCAGATTAGGGCCTGAAGCAATCCTGTGGTGTTGCGGCCAGCTCACAAGAAAGCGAGTTGAAGAAAGGAGCTCAGGGACACTGTAATTCACAAACCTGCAGAGTTATAAATGACAGCTATCGTCCAAAAATATACTGAAGTAAGGCTGCCAAGAGGACTTGAAAGCGGGGCAGAATTGCAGGAAACCGATTTCAGGAGGTAGACTGGAATTGCATTTAAAGCATAGGAAAAGAGGCAGAACGTCCACAATGATGCACTTGGCCAAAAAGGGCGTATGCGTTTTTTCCTGAATATATTCAGGAAAAAACGCATACGCCCTTTTTGGCCAACCAAGCAAGCTTGCAAAGGAAATCTGCACTACAATGAAGTCTCACTTCCCCCCGGTCAAAAGGGCCATCTGAAAAAAGTGTAAAATCCAGAAAGGCAGGACAGGCCATGGAGAACTGGGAACCTTGTTATGCTGATGGGCGGGATGTAAATTGCCAACAGCCACTCGGGAGAGGTGTATGGTGTTTCCTGAAACATCTAAAAAACAAAGCAACAGAGCCTAGGGCACTTCCACTTATGGTCCTATAGCTTAGGGAAATTAAAATCAAAAAGACACAGCCACCCCAAAGTTTGGGACCGCTCTGTTTACAAGAACCTCGTTTACGGTACAAGTTCAATATCGCAGAAAGTGAAAAATGGATAAAGAAGTTGTGGTACTTACGTACAATGCAATATCACTCAGCAATGAAATCTATGTCATCAGGCCCGTAGCAGCATAATGAGTGGATTCAGGTATGATGATTCTAACTGAAATAAGTCACACAGAAAAAGAAACATCATAAGATATCACTAATACACGGAATGTAAACTTGGCTACACAGGAACTGGATTACAAAACAGAACAGGGTCTCAAATTTAGAAAACCAACTTATGCTTGCTTAAGGGGAAAGGTGAGTTGGGGTGCTGCATCAAACCAGAGATTGAAATGAGCACAGATAAAGTTCCTTAAGCCAAATATGGAATAGACAAGAACTACTCCTTGCTCAACGAAATGGACTCAACACCCCATATTAAACGCCTAAGAATGTACCTGACTAGTAAGTATCTTAAAACCTATGGATTGCTATGTCTCTGAAAGAAAATCAAGCGTGTGTACAGGGGCATAAACGCAGCAGTGATAGGATTGGAGAGGTTCGGTGAGCAAATGAAGACCCTTTGAAGTCATATTGCATGGTACCCATTCCACGGGTCTCAACTCTCAAGGTTTAAGGGATTCTGCCTTCAGGTAAAACATGCACGTGGAACCCAGAGTATGATCAACCGTGTGATCGGGAGACGTGTTCCAATATGTCTCAGTTCTCGTCCCCTGGTACTCGGGTGCAACATTCCACACGCTTTACTAACACTCTCCCGACTTGGAGAGTCAGTGCCTTTAACCTCCTGTTTGGCCCATTTGCAATTTCTGAGGAAGATGAACAGGAATAGGGAGAACCAATGAGAGACTAGGTGGAGGTGTCTGGACGGGCAAATTTAACTCTCATTTCCCACCAGGAAGAGGAATTAACCAAAGGCTCAGCGTGCCGTGCCGGAACCAGATTAGGGCCTGAAGCAATCCTGCGGTGTTGCGGCCAGCTCACAAGAAAGCGAGTTGAAGAAAGGAGCTCAGGGACACTGTAATTCACAAACCTGCAGAGTTATAAATGACAGCTATCGTCCAAAAATATACTGAAGTAAGGCTGCCAAGAGGACTTGAAAGCGGGGCAGAATTGCAGGAAACCGATTTCAGGAGGTAGACTGGAATTGCATTTAAAGCATAGGAAAAGAGGCAGAACGTCCACAATGATGCACTTGGCCAAAAAGGGCGTATGCGTTTTTTCCTGAATATATTCAGGAAAAAACGCATACGCCCTTTTTGGCCAACCAAGCAAGCTTGCAAAGGAAATCTGCACTACAATGAAGTCTCACTTCCCCCCGGTCAAAAGGGCCATCTGAAAAAAGTGTAAAATCCAGAAAGGCAGGACAGGCCATGGAGAACTGGGAACCTTGTTATGCTGATGGGCGGGATGTAAATTGCCAACAGCCACTCGGGAGAGGTGTATGGTGTTTCCTGAAACATCTAAAAAACAAAGCAACAGAGCCTAGGGCACTTCCACTTATGGTCCTATAGCTTAGGGAAATTAAAATCAAAAAGACACAGCCACCCCAAAGTTTGGGACCGCTCTGTTTACAAGAACCTCGTTTACGGTACAAGTTCAATATCGCAGAAAGTGAAAAATGGATAAAGAAGTTGTGGTACTTACGTACAATGCAATATCACTCAGCAATGAAATCTATGTCATCAGGCCCGTAGCAGCATAATGAGTGGATTCAGGTATGATGATTCTAACTGAAATAAGTCACACAGAAAAAGAAACATCATAAGATATCACTAATACACGGAATGTAAACTTGGCTACACAGGAACTGGATTACAAAACAGAACAGGGTCTCAAATTTAGAAAACCAACTTATGCTTGCTTAAGGGGAAAGGTGAGTTGGGGTGCTGCATCAAACCAGAGATTGAAATGAGCACAGATAAAGTTCCTTAAGCCAAATATGGAATAGACAAGAACTACTCCTTGCTCAAAGAAATGGACTCAACACCCCATATTAAACGCCTAAGAATGTACCTGACTAGTAAGTATCTTAAAACCTATGGATTGCTATGTCTCTGAAAGAAAATCAAGCGTGTGTACAGGGGCATAAACGCAGCAGTGATAGGATTGGAGAGGTTCGGTGAGCAAATGAAGACCCTTTGAAGTCATATTGCATGGTACCCATTCCACGGGTCTCAACTCTCAAGGTTTAAGGGATTCTGCCTTCAGGTAAAACATGCACGTGGAACCCAGAGTATGATCAACCGTGTGATCGGGAGACGTGTTCCAATATGTCTCAGTTCTCGTCCCCTGGTACTCGGGTGCAACATTCCACACGCTTTACTAACACTCTCCCGACTTGGAGAGTCAGTGCCTTTAACCTCCTGTTTGGCCCATTTGCAATTTCTGAGGAAGATGAACAGGAATAGGGAGAACCAATGAGAGACTAGGTGGAGGTGTCTGGACGGGCAAATTTAACTCTCATTTCCCACCAGGAAGAGGAATTAACCAAAGGCTCAGCGTGCCGTGCCGGAACCAGATTAGGGCCTGAAGCAATCCTGCGGTGTTGCGGCCAGCTCACAAGAAAGCGAGTTGAAGAAAGGAGCTCAGGGACACTGTAATTCACAAACCTGCAGAGTTATAAATGACAGCTATCGTCCAAAAATATACTGAAGTAAGGCTGCCAAGAGGACTTGAAAGCGGGGCAGAATTGCAGGAAACCGATTTCAGGAGGTAGACTGGAATTGCATTTAAAGCATAGGAAAAGAGGCAGAACGTCCACAATGATGCACTTGGCCAAAAAGGGCGTATGCGTTTTTTCCTGAATATATTCAGTAAAAAACGCATACGCCCTTTTTGGCCAACCAAGCAAGCTTGCAAAGGAAATCTGCACTACAATGAAGTCTCACTTCCCCCCGGTCAAAAGGGCCATCTGAAAAAAGTGTAAAATCCAGAAAGGCAGGACAGGCCATGGAGAACTGGGAACCTTGTTATGCTGATGGGCGGGATGTAAATTGCCAACAGCCACTCGGGAGAGGTGTATGGTGTTTCCTGAAACATCTAAAAAACAAAGCAACAGAGCCTAGGGCACTTCCACTTATGGTCCTATAGCTTAGGGAAATTAAAATCAAAAAGACACAGCCACCCCAAAGTTTGGGACCGCTCTGTTTACAAGAACCTCGTTTACGGTACAAGTTCAATATCGCAGAAAGTGAAAAATGGATAAAGAAGTTGTGGTACTTACGTACAATGCAATATCACTCAGCAATGAAATCTATGTCATCAGGCCCGTAGCAGCATAATGAGTGGATTCAGGTATGATGATTCTAACTGAAATAAGTCACACAGAAAAAGAAACATCATAAGATATCACTAATACACGGAATGTAAACTTGGCTACACAGGAACTGGATTACAAAACAGAACAGGGTCTCAAATTTAGAAAACCAACTTATGCTTGCTTAAGGGGAAAGGTGAGTTGGGGTGCTGCATCAAACCAGAGATTGAAATGAGCACAGATAAAGTTCCTTAAGCCAAATATGGAATAGACAAGAACTACTCCTTGCTCAACGAAATGGACTCAACACCCCATATTAAACGCCTAAGAATGTACCTGACTAGTAAGTATCTTAAAACTTATGGATTGCTATATCTCTGAAAGAAAATCAAGCGTGTGTACAGGGGCATAAACGCAGCAGTGATAGGATTGGAGAGGTTTGGTGAGCAAATGAAGACCCTTTGAAGTCATATTGCATGGTACCCATTCCACGGGTCTCAACTCTCAAGGTTTAAGGGATTCTGCCTTCAGGTAAAATATGCACGTGGAACCCAGAGTATGATCAACCGTGTGATCGGGAGACGTGTTCCAATATGTCTCAGTTCTCGTCCCCTGGTACTCGGGTGCAACATTCCACACGCTTTACTAACACTCTCCCGACTTGGAGAGTCAGTGCCTTTAACCTCCTGTTTGGCCCATTTGCAATTTCTGAGGAAGATGAACAGGAATAGGGAGAACCAATGAGAGACTAGGTGGAGGTGTCTGGACGGGCAAATTTAACTCTCATTTCCCACCAGGAAGAGGAATTAACCAAAGGCTCAGCGTGCCGTGCCGGAACCAGATTAGGGCCTCAAGCAATCCTGCGGTGTTGCGGCCAGCTCACAAGAAAGCGAGTTGAAGAAAGGAGCTCAGGGACACTGTAATTCACAAACATGCAGAGTTATAAATGACAGCTATCGTCCAAAAATATACTGAAGTAAGGCTGCCAAGAGGACTTGAAAGCGGGGCAGAATTGCAGGAAACCGATTTCAGGAGGTAGACTGGAATTGCATTTAAAGCATAGGAAAAGAGGCAGAACGTCCACAATGATGCACTTGGCCAAAAAGGGCGTATGCGTTTTTTCCTGAATATATTCAGGAAAAAACGCATACGCCCTTTTTGGCCAACCAAGCAAGCTTGCAAAGGAAATCTGCACTACAATGAAGTCTCACTTCCCCCCGGTCAAAAGGGCCATCTGAAAAAAGTGTAAAATCCAGAAAGGCAGGACAGGCCATGGAGAACTGGGAACCTTGTTATGCTGATGGGCGGGATGTAAATTGCCAACAGCCACTCGGGAGAGGTGTATGGTGTTTCCTGAAACATCTAAAAAACAAAGCAACAGAGCCTAGGGCACTTCCACTTATGGTCCTATAGCTTAGGGAAATTAAAATCAAAAAGACACAGCCACCCCAAAGTTTGGGACCGCTCTGTTTACAAGAACCTCGTTTACGGTACAAGTTCAATATCGCAGAAAGTGAAAAATGGATAAAGAAGTTGTGGTACTTACGTACAATGCAATATCACTCAGCAATGAAATCTATGTCATCAGGCCCGTAGCAGCATAATGAGTGGATTCAGGTATGATGATTCTAACTGAAATAAGTCACACAGAAAAAGAAACATCATAAGATATCACTAATACACGGAATGTAAACTTGGCTACACAGGAACTGGATTACAAAACAGAACAGGGTCTCAAATTTAGAAAACCAACTTATGCTTGCTTAAGGGGAAAGGTGAGTTGGGGTGCTGCATCAAACCAGAGATTGAAATGAGCACAGATAAAGTTCCTTAAGCCAAATATGGAATAGACAAGAACTACTCCTTGCTCAACGAAATGGACTCAACACCCCATATTAAACGCCTAAGAATGTACCTGACTAGTAAGTATCTTAAAACCTATGGATTGCTATGTCTCTGAAAGAAAATCAAGCGTGTGTACAGGGGCATAAACGCAGCAGTGATAGGATTGGAGAGGTTCGGTGAGCAAATGAAGACCCTTTGAAGTCATATTGCATGGTACCCATTCCACGGGTCTCAACTCTCAAGGTTTAAGGGATTCTGCCTTCAGGTAAAACATGCACGTGGAACCCAGAGTATGATCAACCGTGTGATCGGGAGACGTGTTCCAATATGTCTCAGTTCTCGTCCCCTGGTACTCGGGTGCAACATTCCACACGCTTTACTAACACTCTCCCGACTTGGAGAGTCAGTGCCTTTAACCTCCTGTTTGGCCCATTTGCAATTTCTGAGGAAGATGAACAGGAATAGGGAGAACCAATGAGAGACTAGGTGGAGGTGTCTGGACGGGCAAATTTAACTCTCATTTCCCACCAGGAAGAGGAATTAACCAAAGGCTCAGCGTGCCGTGCCGGAACCAGATTAGGGCCTGAAGCAATCCTGCGGTGTTGCGGCCAGCTCACAAGAAAGCGAGTTGAAGAAAGGAGCTCAGGGACACTGTAATTCACAAACCTGCAGAGTTATAAATGACAGCTATCGTCCAAAAATATACTGAAGTAAGGCTGCCAAGAGGACTTGAAAGCGGGGCAGAATTGCAGGAAACCGATTTCAGGAGGTAGACTGGAATTGCATTTAAAGCATAGGAAAAGAGGCAGAACGTCCACAATGATGCACTTGGCCAAAAAGGGCGTATGCGTTTTTTCCTGAATATATTCAGTAAAAAACGCATACGCCCTTTTTGGCCAACCAAGCAAGCTTGCAAAGGAAATCTGCACTACAATGAAGTCTCACTTCCCCCCGGTCAAAAGGGCCATCTGAAAAAAGTGTAAAATCCAGAAAGGCAGGACAGGCCATGGAGAACTGGGAACCTTGTTATGCTGATGGGCGGGATGTAAATTGCCAACAGCCACTCGGGAGAGGTGTATGGTGTTTCCTGAAACATCTAAAAAACAAAGCAACAGAGCCTAGGGCACTTCCACTTATGGTCCTATAGCTTAGGGAAATTAAAATCAAAAAGACACAGCCACCCCAAAGTTTGGGACGGCTCTGTTTACAAGAACCTCGTTTACGGTACAAGTTCAATATCGCAGAAAGTGAAAAATGGATAAAGAAGTTGTGGTACTTACGTACAATGCAATATCACTCAGCAATGAAATCTATGTCATCAGGCCCGTAGCAGCATAATGAGTGGATTCAGGTATGATGATTCTAACTGAAATAAGTCACACAGAAAAAGAAACATCATAAGATATCACTAATACACGGAATGTAAACTTGGCTACACAGGAACTGGATTACAAAACAGAACAGGGTCTCAAATTTAGAAAACCAACTTATGCTTGCTTAAGGGGAAAGGTGAGTTGGGGTGCTGCATCAAACCAGAGATTGAAATGAGCACAGATAAAGTTCCTTAAGCCAAATATGGAATAGACAAGAACTACTCCTTGCTCAACGAAATGGACTCAACACCCCATATTAAACGCCTAAGAATGTACCTGACTAGTAAGTATCTTAAAACTTATGGATTGCTATATCTCTGAAAGAAAATCAAGCGTGTGTACAGGGGCATAAACGCAGCAGTGATAGGATTGGAGAGGTTTGGTGAGCAAATGAAGACCCTTTGAAGTCATATTGCATGGTACCCATTCCACGGGTCTCAACTCTCAAGGTTTAAGGGATTCTGCCTTCAGGTAAAATATGCACGTGGAACCCAGAGTATGATCAACCGTGTGATCGGGAGACGTGTTCCAATATGTCTCAGTTCTCGTCCCCTGGTACTCGGGTGCAACATTCCACACGCTTTACTAACACTCTCCCGACTTGGAGAGTCAGTGCCTTTAACCTCCTGTTTGGCCCATTTGCAATTTCTGAGGAAGATGAACAGGAATAGGGAGAACCAATGAGAGACTAGGTGGAGGTGTCTGGACGGGCAAATTTAACTCTCATTTCCCACCAGGAAGAGGAATTAACCAAAGGCTCAGCGTGCCGTGCCGGAACCAGATTAGGGCCTCAAGCAATCCTGCGGTGTTGCGGCCAGCTCACAAGAAAGCGAGTTGAAGAAAGGAGCTCAGGGACACTGTAATTCACAAACATGCAGAGTTATAAATGACAGCTATCGTCCAAAAATATACTGAAGTAAGGCTGCCAAGAGGACTTGAAAGCGGGGCAGAATTGCAGGAAACCGATTTCAGGAGGTAGACTGGAATTGCATTTAAAGCATAGGAAAAGAGGCAGAACGTCCACAATGATGCACTTGGCCAAAAAGGGCGTATGCGTTTTTTACTGAATATATTCAGGAAAAAACGCATACGCCCTTTTTGGCCAACCAAGCAAGCTTGCAAAGGAAATCTGCACTACAATGAAGTCTCACTTCCCCCCGGTCAAAAGGGCCATCTGAAAAAAGTGTAAAATCCAGAAAGGCAGGACAGGCCATGGAGAACTGGGAGCCTTGTTATGCTGATGGGCGGGATGTAAATTGCCAACAGCCACTTGGGAGAGGTGTATGGTGTTTCCTGAAACATCTAAAAAACAAAGCAACAGAGCCTAGGGCACTTCCACTTATGGTCCTATAGCTTAGGGAAATTAAAATCAAAAAGACACAGCCACCCCAAAGTTTGGGACGGCTCTGTTTACAAGAACCTCGTTTACGGTACAAGTTCAATATCGCAGAAAGTGAAAAATGGATAAAGAAGTTGTGGTACTTACGTACAATGCAATATCACTCAGCAATGAAATCTATGTCATCAGGCCCGTAGCAGCATAATGAGTGCATTCAGGTATGATGATTCTAACTGAAATAAGTCACACAGAAAAAGAAACATCATAAGATATCACTAATACATGGGATGTAAACTTGGCTACACAGGAACTGGATTACAAAACAGAACAGGGTCTCAAATTTAGAAAACCAACTTATGCTTGCTTAAGGGGAAAGGTGAGTTGGGGTGCTGCATAAAACCAGAGATTGAAATGAGCACAGATAAAGTTCCTTAAGCCAAATATAGAATAGACAAGAACTACTCCTTGCTCAACGAAATGGACTCAACACCCCATATTAAAGGCCTAAGAATGTACCTGACTAGTAAGTATCTTAAAACCTATGGATTGCTATGTCTCTGAAAGAAAATCAAGTGTGTGTACAGGGGCATAAACGCAGCAGTGATAGGATTGGAGAGGTTCGGTGAGCAAATGAAGACCCTTTGAAGTCATATTGCATGGTACCCATTCCACGGGTCTCAACTCTCCAGGTTTAAGGGATTCTTCCTTCAGCTAAAACATGCACGTGGAACCCAGAGTATGATCAACCGTGTGATCGGGAGACGTGTTCCAATATGTCTCAGTTCTCGTCCCCTGGTACTCGGGTGCAACATTCCACACGCTTTACTAACACTCTCCCGACTTGGAGAGTCAGTGCCTTTAACCTCCTGTTTGGCCCAGTTTGCAATTTCTGCGGAAGATGAACAGGAATAGGGAGAACCAATGAGAGACTAGCTGGAGGTGTCTGGACGGGCAAATTTAACTCTCATTTCCCACCAGGAAGAGGAATTAACCAAAGGCTCAGCGTGCCGTGCCGGAACCAGATTAGGGCCTGAAGCAATCCTGCGGTGTTGCGGCCAGCTCACAAGAAAGCGAGTTGAAGAAAGGAGCTCAGGGGCACTGTAATTCACAAACCTGCAGAGTTATAAATGACAGCTATCGTCCAAAAATATACTGAAGTAAGGCTGCCAAGAGGACTTGAAAGCGGGGCAGAATTGCAGGAAACCGATTTCAGGAGGTAGACTGGAATTGCATTTAAAGCATAGGAAAAGAGGCAGAACGTCCACAATGATGCACTTGGCAAAAACGGCGTATGCATTTTTTCCTGAATATATTCAGGAAAAAACGCATACGCCCTTTTTGGCCAACCAAGCAAGCTTGCAAAGGAAATCTGCACTACAATAAAGTCTCACTTCCCCCCGGTCAAAAGGGCCATCTGAAAAAAGTGTAAAATCCAGAAAGGCAGGACAGGCCATGGAGAACTGGAAGCCTTGTTATGCTGATGGTCGGGATGTAAATTGCCAACAGCCACTCGGGAGAGGTGTATGGTGTTTCCTGAAACATCTAAAAAACAAAGCAACAGAGCCTAGGGCACTTCCACTTATGGTCCTATAGCTTAGGGAAATTAAAATCAAAAAGACACAGCCACCCCAAAGTTTGGGACGGCTCTGTTTACAAGAACCTCGTTTACGGTCCAAGTTCAATATCGCAGAAAGTGAAAAATGAATAAAGAAATTGTGGTACTTACTTTCAATGCAATATCACACAGCAATGAAATCTATGTCATCAGGTCCATAGTAGCATAATGAGTGGATTCAGGTATGATGATTCTAACTGAAATAAGTCACACAGAAAAAGAAACATCATAAGATATCACTAATACACGGGATGTAAACTTGGCTACACAGGAACTGGATTACAAAACAGAACAGGGTCTCAAATTTAGAAAACCAACTTATGCTTGCTTAAGGGGAAAGGTGAGTTGGGGTGCTGCATAAAACCAGAGATTGAAATGAGCACAGATAATGTTCCTTAAGCCAAATATGGAATAGACAAGAACTACTCCTTGCTCAACGAAATGGACTCAACACCCCATATTAAAGGCCTAAGAATGTACCTGACTAGTAACTATCTTAAAACCTATGGATTGCTATGTCTCTGAAAGAAAATCAAGCGTGTGTACAGGGGCATAAACGCAGCAGTGATAGGATTGGAGAGGTTCGGTGAGCAAATGAAGACCCTTTGAAGTCATATTGCATGGTACCCATTCCACGGGTCTCAACTCTCCAGGTTTAAGGGATTCTGCCTTCAGGTAAAACATGCATGTGGAACCCAGAGTATGATCAACCGTGTGATTGGGAGACATGTTCCAATATGTCTCAGTTCTTGTCCCCTGGTACTTGGGTGCAATGTTCCAGACGCTTTACTAACACTCTCCCGACTTGGAGAGTCAGTGCCTTTAACCTCCTGTTTGGCCCAGTTTGCAATTTCTGCGGAAGATGAACAGGAATAGGGAGAACCAATGAGAGACTAGCTGGAGGTGTCTGGACGGGCAAATTTAACTCTCATTTCCCACCAGGAAGAGGAATTAACCAAAGGCTCAGCGTGCCGTGCCAGAACCAGATTAGGGCCTGAAGCAATCCTGCGGTGTTGCGGCCAGCTCACAAGAAAGCGAGTTGAAGAAAGGAGTTCAGGGGCACTGTAATTCACAAACCTGCAGACTTATAAATGACAGCTATCGTCCAAAAATATACTGAAGTAAGGCTGCCAAGAGGACTTGAAAGCGGGGCAGAATTGCAGGAAACCGATTTCAGGAGGTAGACTGGAATTGCATTTAAAGCATAGGAAAAGAGGCAGAACGTCCACAATGATGCACTTGGCCAAAAAGGGCGTATGCGTTTTTTACTGAATATATTCAGGAAAAAACGCATACGCCCTTTTTGGCCAACCAAGCAAGCTTGCAAAGGAAATCTGCACTACAATGAAGTCTCACTTCCCCCCGGTCAAAAGGGCCATCTGAAAAAAGTGTAAAATCCAGAAAGGCAGGACAGGCCATGGAGAACTGGGAGCCTTGTTATGCTGATGGGCGGGATGTAAATTGCCAACAGCCACTTGGGAGAGGTGTATGGTGTTTCCTGAAACATCTAAAAAACAAAGCAACAGAGCCTAGGGCACTTCCACTTATGGTCCTATAGCTTAGGGAAATTAAAATCAAAAAGACACAGCCACCCCAAAGTTTGGGACGGCTCTGTTTACAAGAACCTCGTTTACGGTACAAGTTCAATATCGCAGAAAGTGAAAAATGGATAAAGAAGTTGTGGTACTTACGTACAATGCAATATCACTCAGCAATGAAATCTATGTCATCAGGCCCGTAGCAGCATAATGAGTGCATTCAGGTATGATGATTCTAACTGAAATAAGTCACACAGAAAAAGAAACATCATAAGATATCACTAATACATGGGATGTAAACTTGGCTACACAGGAACTGGATTACAAAACAGAACAGGGTCTCAAATTTAGAAAACCAACTTATGCTTGCTTAAGGGGAAAGGTGAGTTGGGGTGCTGCATAAAACCAGAGATTGAAATGAGCACAGATAAAGTTCCTTAAGCCAAATATGGAATAGACAAGAACTACTCCTTGCTCAACGAAATGGACTCAACACCCCATATTAAAGGCCTAAGAATGTACCTGACTAGTAAGTATCTTAAAACCTATGGATTGCTATGTCTCTGAAAGAAAATCAAGTGTGTGTACAGGGGCATAAACGCAGCAGTGATAGGATTGGAGAGGTTCGGTGAGCAAATGAAGACCCTTTGAAGTCATATTGCATGGTACCCATTCCACGGGTCTCAACTCTCCAGGTTTAAGGGATTCTTCCTTCAGCTAAAACATGCACGTGGAACCCAGAGTATGATCAACCGTGTGATCGGGAGACGTGTTCCAATATGTCTCAGTTCTCGTCCCCTGGTACTCGGGTGCAACATTCCACACGCTTTACTAACACTCTCCCGACTTGGAGAGTCAGTGCCTTTAACCTCCTGTTTGGCCCAGTTTGCAATTTCTGCGGAAGATGAACAGGAATAGGGAGAACCAATGAGAGACTAGCTGGAGGTGTCTGGACGGGCAAATTTAACTCTCATTTCCCACCAGGAAGAGGAATTAACCAAAGGCTCAGCGTGCCGTGCCGGAACCAGATTAGGGCCTGAAGCAATCCTGCGGTGTTGCGGCCAGCTCACAAGAAAGCGAGTTGAAGAAAGGAGCTCAGGGGCACTGTAATTCACAAACCTGCAGAGTTATAAATGACAGCTATCGTCCAAAAATATACTGAAGTAAGGCTGCCAAGAGGACTTGAAAGCGGGGCAGAATTGCAGGAAACCGATTTCAGGAGGTAGACTGGAATTGCATTTAAAGCATAGGAAAAGAGGCAGAACGTCCACAATGATGCACTTGGCAAAAAGGGCGTATGCATTTTTTCCTGAATATATTCAGGAAAAAACGCATACGCCCTTTTTGGCCAACCAAGCAAGCTTGCAAAGGAAATCTGCACTACAATAAAGTCTCACTTCCCCCCGGTCAAAAGGGCCATCTGAAAAAAGTGTAAAATCCAGAAAGGCAGGACAGGCCATGGAGAACTGGGAGCCTTGTTATGCTGATGGTCGGGATGTAAATTGCCAACAGCCACTCGGGAGAGGTGTATGGTGTTTCCTGAAACATCTAAAAAACAAAGCAACAGAGCCTAGGGCACTTCCACTTATGGTCCTATAGCTTAGGGAAATTAAAATCAAAAAGACACAGCCACCCCAAAGTTTGGGACGGCTCTGTTTACAAGAACCTCGTTTACGGTCCAAGTTCAATATCGCAGAAAGTGAAAAATGAATAAAGAAATTGTGGTACTTACTTTCAATGCAATATCACACAGCAATGAAATCTATGTCATCAGGTCCATAGTAGCATAATGAGTGGATTCAGGTATGATGATTCTAACTGAAATAAGTCACACAGAAAAAGAAACATCATAAGATATCACTAATACACGGGATGTAAACTTGGCTACACAGGAACTGGATTACAAAACAGAACAGGGTCTCAAATTTAGAAAACCAACTTATGCTTGCTTAAGGGGAAAGGTGAGTTGGGGTGCTGCATAAAACCAGAGATTGAAATGAGCACAGATAATGTTCCTTAAGCCAAATATGGAATAGACAAGAACTACTCCTTGCTCAACGAAATGGACTCAACACCCCATATTAAAGGCCTAAGAATGTACCTGACTAGTAACTATCTTAAAACCTATGGATTGCTATGTCTCTGAAAGAAAATCAAGCGTGTGTACAGGGGCATAAACGCAGCAGTGATAGGATTGGAGAGGTTCGGTGAGCAAATGAAGACCCTTTGAAGTCATATTGCATGGTACCCATTCCACGGGTCTCAACTCTCCAGGTTTAAGGGATTCTTCCTTCAGCTAAAACATGCACGTGGAACCCAGAGTATGATCAACCGTGTGATCGGGAGACGTGTTCCAATATGTCTCAGTTCTTGTCCCCTGGTACTTGGGTGCAATGTTCCAGACGCTTTACTAACACTCTCCCGACTTGGAGAGTCAGTGCCTTTAACCTCCTGTTTGGCCCAGTTTGCAATTTCTGCGGAAGATGAACAGGAATAGGGAGAACCAATGAGAGACTAGCTGGAGGTGTCTGGACGGGCAAATTTAACTCTCATTTCCCACCAGGAAGAGGAATTAACCAAAGGCTCAGCGTGCCGTGCCAGAACCAGATTAGGGCCTGAAGCAATCCTGCGGTGTTGCGGCCAGCTCACAAGAAAGCGAGTTGAAGAAAGGAGCTCAGGGGCACTGTAATTCACAAACCTGCAGACTTATAAATGACAGCTATCGTCCAAAAATATACTGAAGTAAGGCTGCCAAGAGGACTTGAAAGCGGGGCAGAATTGCAGGAAATCGATTTCAGGAGGTAGACTGGAATTGCATTTAAAGCATAGGAAAAGAGGCAGAACGTCCACAATGATGCACTTGGCCAAAAAGGGCGTATGCGTTTTTTCCTGAATATATTCAGGAAAAAACGCATACGCCCTTTTTGGCCAACCAAGCAAGCTTGCAAAGGAAATCTGCACTACAATCAAGTCGCACTTCCCCACGGGCAAAAGGGCCATCTGAAAAAAGTGTAAAATCCAGAAAGGCAGGACAGGCCATGGAGAACTGGGAGTCTTGTTATGCTGATGGGCGGGATGTAAATTGCCAACAGCCACTAGGGAGAGGTGTATGGTGTTTCCTGAAACATCTAAAAAACAAAGCAACAGAGCCTAGGGCACTTCCACTTATGGTCCTATAGCTTAGGGAAATTAAAATCAAAAAGACACAGCCACCCCAAAGTTTGGGACGGCTCTGTTTACAAGAACCTCATTTACGGTTAAGGTTCAATATCGCAGAAAGTGAAAAATGGATAAAGAAGTTGTGGTACTTACGTACAATGCAATATCACTCAGCAATGAAATCTATGTCATCATGCCCGTAGCAGCATAATGAGTGGATTCAGGTATGATGATTCTAACTGAAATAAGTCACACAGAAAAAGAAACATCATAAGATATCACTAATTCACGGAATGTAAACTTGGCTACACAGGAACTGGATTACAAATCAGAAAAGGGTCTCAAATTTAGAAAACCAACTTATGCTTGCTTAAGCAAAAAGGTGAGTTGGGGTGCTGCATCAAACCAGAGATTGAAATGAGCACAGATAAAGTTCCTTAAGCCAAATATGGAATAGACAAGAACTACTCCTTGCTCAACGAAATGGACTCAACATCCCATATTAAACGCCTAAGAATGTACCTGACTAGTAAGTATCTTAAAACCTATGGATTGCTATGTGTCTGAAAGAAAATGAAGCATGTATACAGGGGCATAAACGCAGCAGTGATAGGATTGGAGAGGTTCACTGAGCAAATGAAGACCCTTTGAAGTCATATTGCATGGTACCCATTCCACGGGTCTCAACTCTCCATGTTTAAGGGATTCTTCCTACAGCTAAAACATGCACGTGGAACCCAGGGTATGATCAACCGTGTGGTCGGGAGACATGTTCCAATATGTCTCAGTTCTCGTCCCCTGGTACTCGGGTGCAACATTCCAGACGCTTTACTAACACTCTCCCAACGTGGAGAGTCAGTGCCTTTAACCTCCTGTTTGGCCCATTTGCAATTTCTGAGGAAGATGAACAGGAATAGGGAGAACCAATGAGAGACTAGCTGGAGGTGTCTGGATGCACAAATTTAACTCTCATTTCCCACCAGGAAGAGGAATTAACCAAAGGCTCAGCGTGCCGTGCCGGAACCAGATTAGGGCCTGAAGCAATCCTGCGGTGTTGCGGCCAGCTCACAAGAAAGCGAGTTGAAGAAAGGAGCTCAGGGGCACTGTAATTCACAAACCTGCAGAGTTATAAATGACAGCTATCGTCCAAAAATATACTGAAGTAAGGCTGCCAAGAGGACTTAAAAGCGGGGCAGAATTGCAGGAAACCGATTTCAGGAGGTAGACTGGAATTGCATTTAAAGCATAGGAAAAGAGGCAGAACGTCCACAATGATGCACTTGGCCAAAAAGGGCGTATGCGTTTTTTCCTGAATATATTCAGGAAAAAACGCATACGCCCTTTTTGGCGAACCAAGCAAGCTTGCAAAGGAAATCTGCACTACAATGAAGTCTCACTTCCCCACGGTCAAAAGGGCCATCTGAAAAAAGTGTAAAATCCAGAAAGGCAGGACAGGCCATGGAGAACTGGGAGCCTTGTTATGCTGATGGGCGGGATGTAAATAGCCAACAGCCACTCGGTAGAGGTGTATGGTGTTTCCTGAAACATCTAAAAAACAAAGCAACAGAGCCTAGGGCACTTCCACTTATTTAACTATAGCTTAGGGAAATTAAAATCAAAAAGACACAGCCACCCCAAAGTTTGGGACGGCTCTGTTTACAAGAACCTCATTTACGGTTAAGGTTCAATATCGCAGAAAGTGAAAAATGGATAAAGAAGTTGTGGTACTTACGTACAATGCAATATCACTCAGCAATGAAATCTATGTCATCAGGCCCGTAGAAGCATAATGAGTGGATTCAGGTATGATGATTCTAAGTGAAATAAGTCACACAGAAAAAGAAACATCATAAGATATCACTAATACACGGAATGTAAACTTGGCTACACAGGAACTGGATTACAAAACACAACAGGGTCTCAAATGTAGAAAACCAACTTATGCTTGCTTAAGGGGGAAGGTGAGTTGGGGTGCTGCATAAACCAGAGATTGAAATGAGCACAGATAAAGTTCCTTAAGCCAAACATGGAATAGACAAGAGCTACTCCTTGCTCAACGAAATGGACTCAACACCCCATATAAAACGCCTAAGAATGTACCTGACTAGTAAGTACATTAAAACCTATGGATTGCTATGTCTCTGAAAGACAATCAAGCATGTGTACAGGGGTATAAACTCAGCAGTGATAGGATTGGAGAGGTTCGGTGAGCAAATGAAGACCCTTTGAAGTCATATTGCATGGTACCCATTCCATGGGTCTCAATTCTCCAGGTTTAAGGGATTCTTCCTTCAGCTAAAACATGCAAGTGGAACGCAGAGTATGATCAACCGTGTGATCGGGAGATGTGTTCCAATATGTCTCAGTTTTTGTCCCCTGGTACTCAGGTGCAAAATTCCAGATGCTTTACTAACACTCTCCCGACTTGGAGAGTCAGTGCCTTTAACCTCCTGTTTGGCCCAGTTTGCAATTTCTGCGGAAGATGAACAGGAATAGGGAGAACCAATGAGAGACTAGCTGGACGTGTCTGGACAGGCAAATTTAACTCTCATTTCCCACCAGGAAGAGGAATTAACCAAAGGCTCAGCGTGCCGTGCCAGAGCCACATCAGGGCCTGAAGCTCTCATGTGGTGTTGCGGCCAGCTCACAAGAAAGCGAGTTGAAGAAAGGAGCTCAGGGGCACTGTAATTCACAAACCTGCAGAGTTATAAATGACAGCTATCGTCCAAAAATATACTGAAGTAAGGCTGCCAAGAGGACTTGAAAGCGGGGCAGAATTGCAGGAAACCGATTTCTGGAGGCAGACTGGAATTGCATTTAAAGCATAGGAAAAGAGGCAGAACGTCCACAATGATGCACTTGGCCAAAAGGGGCGTATGCATTTTTTCCTGAATATATTCAGGAAAAAACGCATACGCACTTTTTGGCCAACCAAGCAAGCTTGCAAAGGAAATCTGCACTACAATGAAGTCTCACTTCCCCCCGGTCAAAAGGGCCATCTGAAAAAAGTGTAAAATCCAGAAAGGCAGGACAGTCCATGGAGAACTGGGAGCCTTGTTATGGTGATGGGCGGGATGTAAATTGCCAACAGCCACTCGGGAGAAGTGTATGGTGTTCCCTGAAACATCTAAAAAACAAAGCAATGGAGCTTAGGGCACTTCCACTTATGGTCCTATAGCATATGGAAATTACAATCAAAAAGACACCCACCCCAAAGTTTGGGACGTCTCTGTATACAAGAACCTCGTTTACGGTACAAGTTCAATATCACAGAAAGCGAAAAATGGATAAAGAAGTTGTGGTACTTACGTACAATGCAATATCACTCAGCAATGATATCTATGACATCAGGCCCGTAGCAGCATAAAGAGTGGATTCAGGTATGATGATTCCTACTGAAATAAGTCACACAGAAAAAGAAACATCATAAGATATCACTAATACACGGAATGTAAACTTGGCTACACAGGAACTGAATTACAAAACAGAACAGGGTCTCAAATTTAGAAAACCAACTTATGCTTGCTTAAGGGGAAAGGTGAGTTGGGGTGCTGCATAAAACCAGAGATTGAAATGAGCACAGATAAAGTTCCTTAAGCCAAATATGGAATAGACAAGAGCTACTCCTTGCTCAACGAAATGGACTCAACACCCCATATTAAACGCCTAAGAATGTACCTGACTAGTAAGTATCTTAAAACCTATGGATTGCTATGTCTCTGAAAGAAAATCAAGCATGTGTACAGGGGCATAAACGCAGCAGTGATAGTATTGGAGAGGTTCGGTGAGCAAATGAAGACCCTTTGAAGTCATATTGCATGGTACCCATTCCACGGGTCTCAACTCTCCAGGTTTAAGGGATTCTGCCTTCAGGTAAAACATGCACGTGGAACCCAGAGTATGATCAACCGTGTGATCGGGAGACGTGTTCCAATATGTCTCAGTTCTCGTCCCCTGGTACTCGGGTGCAACATTCCACACGCTTTACTAACACTCTCCCGACTTGGAGAGTCAGTGCCTTTAACCTCCTGTTTGGCCCAGTTTGCAATTTCTGCGGAAGATGAACAGGAATAGGGAGAACCAATGAGAGACTAGCTGGAGGTGTCTGGACGGGCAAATTTAACTCTCATTTCCCACCAGGAAGAGGAATTAACCAAAGGTTCAGCGTGCCGTGCCGGAACCAGATTAGGGCCTGAAGCAATCCTGCGGTGTTGCGGCCAGCTCACAAGAAAGCGAGTTGAAGAAAGGAGCTCAGGGGCACTGTAATTCACAAACCTGCAGAGTTATAAATGAAAGCTATCGTCCAAAAATATACTGAAGTAAGGCTGCCAAGAGGACTTAAAAGCGGGGCAGAATTGCAGGAAACCGATTTCAGGAGGTAGACTGGAATTGCATTTAAAGCATAGGAAAAGAGGCAGAACGTCCACAATGATGCACTTGGCAAAAAGGGCGTATGCATTTTTTCCTGAATATATTCAGGAAAAAACGCATACGCCCTTTTTGGCCAACCAAGCAAGCTTGCAAAGGAAATCTGCACTACAATGAAGTCTCACTTCCCCCCGGTCAAAAGGGCCATCTGAAAAAAGTGTAAAATCCAGAAAGGCAGGACAGGCCATGGAGAACTGGAAGCCTTGTTATGCTGATGGTCGGGATGTAAATTGCCAACAGCCACTCGGGAGAGGTGTATGGTGTTTCCTGAAATATCTAAAAAACAAAGCAACAGAGCCTAGGGCACTTCCACTTATGGTCCTATAGCTTAGGGAAATTAAAATCAAAAAGACACAGCCACCCCAAAGTTTGGGACGGCTCTGTTTACAAGAACCTCATTTACGGTTAAGGTTCAATATCGCAGAAAGTGAAAAATGGATAAAGAAGTTGTGGTACTTACGTACAATGCAATATCACTCAGCAATGAAATCTATGTCATCAGGCCCGTAGAAGCATAATGAGTGGATTCAGGTATGATGATTCTAAGTGAAATAAGTCACACAGAAAAAGAAACATCATAAGATATCACTAATACACGGAATGTAAACTTGGCTACACAGGAACTGGATTACAAAACACAACAGGGTCTCAAATGTAGAAAACCAACTTATGCTTGCTTAAGGGGGAAGGTGAGTTGGGGTGCTGCATAAACCAGAGATTGAAATGAGCACAGATAAAGTTCCTTAAGCCAAACATGGAATAGACAAGAGCTACTCCTTGCTCAACGAAATGGACTCAACACCCCATATAAAACGCCTAAGAATGTACCTGACTAGTAAGTACATTAAAACCTATGGATTGCTATGTCTCTGAAAGAAAATCAAGCGTGTGTACAGGGGCATAAACGCAGCAGTGATAGGATTGGAGAGGTTCGGTGAGCAAATGAAGACCCTTTGAAGTCATATTGCATGGTACCCATTCCATGGGTCTCAATTCTCCAGGTTTAAGGGATTCTTCCTTCAGCTAAAACATGCAAGTGGAACGCAGAGTATGATCAACCGTGTGATCGGGAGATGTGTTCCAATATGTCTCAGTTTTTGTCCCCTGGTACTCAGGTGCAAAATTCCAGATGCTTTACTAACACTCTCCCGACTTGGAGAGTCAGTGCCTTTAACCTCCTGTTTGGCCCAGTTTGCAATTTCTGCGGAAGATGAACAGGAATAGGGAGAACCAATGAGAGACTAGCTGGACGTGTCTGGACAGGCAAATTTAACTCTCATTTCCCACCAGGAAGAGGAATTAACCAAAGGCTCAGCGTGCCGTGCCAGAGCCACATCAGGGCCTGAAGCTCTCATGTGGTGTTGCGGCCAGCTCACAAGAAAGCGAGTTGAAGAAAGGAGCTCAGGGGCACTGTAATTCACAAACCTGCAGAGTTATAAATGACAGCTATCGTCCAAAAATATACTGAAGTAAGGCTGCCAAGAGGACTTGAAAGCGGGGCAGAATTGCAGGAAACCGATTTCTGGAGGCAGACTGGAATTGCATTTAAAGCATAGGAAAAGAGGCAGAACGTCCACAATGATGCACTTGGCCAAAAGGGGCGTATGCATTTTTTCCTGAATATATTCAGGAAAAAACGCATACGCACTTTTTGGCCAACCAAGCAAGCTTGCAAAGGAAATCTGCACTACAATGAAGTCTCACTTCCCCCCGGTCAAAAGGGCCATCTGAAAAAAGTGTAAAATCCAGAAAGGCAGGACAGTCCATGGAGAACTGGGAGCCTTGTTATGGTGATGGGCGGGATGTAAATTGCCAACAGCCACTCGGGAGAAGTGTATGGTGTTCCCTGAAACATCTAAAAAACAAAGCAATGGAGCTTAGGGCACTTCCACTTATGGTCCTATAGCATATGGAAATTAAAATCAAAAAGACACCCACCCCAAAGTTTGGGACGTCTCTGTATACAAGAACCTCGTTTACGGTACAAGTTCAATATCACAGAAAGCGAAAAATGGATAAAGAAGTTGTGGTACTTACGTACAATGCAATATCACTCAGCAATGATATCTATGACATCAGGCCCGTAGCAGCATAAAGAGTGGATTCAGGTATGATGATTCCTACTGAAATAAGTCACACAGAAAAAGAAACATCATAAGATATCACTAATACACGGAATGTAAACTTGGCTACACAGGAACTGAATTACAAAACAGAACAGGGTCTCAAATTTAGAAAACCAACTTATGCTTGCTTAAGGGGAAAGGTGAGTTGGGGTGCTGCATAAAACCAGAGATTGAAATGAGCACAGATAAAGTTCCTTAAGCCAAATATGGAATAGACAAGAGCTACTCTTTGCTCAACGAAATGGACTCAACACACCATATTAAACGCCTAAGAATGTACCTGACTAGTAAGTATCTTAAAACCTATGGATTGCTATGTCTGTGAAAGAAAATCAAGCATGTGTACAGGGGCATAAACGCAGCAGTGATAGTATTGGAGAGGTTCGGTGAGCAAATGAAGACCCTTTGAAGTCATATTGCATGGTACCCATTCCACGGGTCTCAACTCTCCAGGTTTAAGGGATTCTTCCTTCAGCTAAAACATGCACGTGGAACCCAGAGTATGATCAACCGTGTGATCGGGAGACGTGTTCCAATATGTCTCAGTTCTCGTCCCCTGGTACTCGGGTGCAACATTCCACACGCTTTACTAACACTCTCCCGACTTGGAGAGTCAGTGCCTTTAACCTCCTGTTTGGCCCAGTTTGCAATTTCTGCGGAAGATGAACAGGAATAGGGAGAACCAATGAGAGACTAGCTGGAGGTGTCTGGACGGGCAAATTTAACTCTCATTTCCCACCAGGAAGAGGAATTAACCAAAGGTTCAGCGTGCCGTGCCGGAACCAGATTAGGGCCTGAAGCAATCCTGCGGTGTTGCGGCCAGCTCACAAGAAAGCGAGTTGAAGAAAGGAGCTCAGGGGCACTGTAATTCACAAACCTGCAGAGTTATAAATGAAAGCTATCGTCCAAAAATATACTGAAGTAAGGCTGCCAAGAGGACTTAAAAGCGGGGCAGAATTGCAGGAAACCGATTTCAGGAGGTAGACTGGAATTGCATTTAAAGCATAGGAAAAGAGGCAGAACGTCCACAATGATGCACTTGGCAAAAAGGGCGTATGCATTTTTTCCTGAATATATTCAGGAAAAAACGCATACGCCCTTTTTGGCCAACCAAGCAAGCTTGCAAAGGAAATCTGCACTACAATGAAGTCTCACTTCCCCCCGGTCAAAAGGGCCATCTGAAAAAAGTGTAAAATCCAGAAAGGCAGGACAGGCCATGGAGAACTGGAAGCCTTGTTATGCTGATGGTCGGGATGTAAATTGCCAACAGCCACTCGGGAGAGGTGTATGGTGTTTCCTGAAATATCTAAAAAACAAAGCAACAGAGCCTAGGGCACTTCCACTTATGGTCCTATAGCTTAGGGAAATTAAAATCAAAAAGACACAGCCACCCCAAAGTTTGGGACGGCTCTGTTTACAAGAACCTCATTTACGGTTAAGGTTCAATATCGTAGAAAGTGAAAAATGGATAAAGAAGTTGTGGTACTTACGTACAATGCAATATCACTCAGCAATGAAATCTATGTCTTCAGGGCCTTAGCAGCATAATGAGTGGATTCAGGTATGATGATTCTAACTGAAATAAGTCACACAGAAAAAGAAACATCATAAGATATCACTAATACACGGAATGTAAACTTGGCTACAGAGGAACTGGATTACAAAACAGAACAGGGTCTCAAATTTAGAAAACCAACTTATGCTTGCTTAAGGGGAAAGGTGAGTTGGGGTGCTGCATCAAACCAGAGATTGAAATGAGCACAGATAAATTTCCTTAAGCCAAATATGGTATAGACAAGAACTACTCCTTGCTCAACGAAATGGACTCAACACCCCATATTAAACGCCTAAGAATGTACCTGACTAGTAAGTATCTTAAAACCTATGCACTGCTATGTCTCTGAAAGAAAATCAAGCATGTGTACAGGGGCATAAACGCAGCAGTGATAGGATTGGAGAGGTTCGGTGAGCAAATGAAGACCCTTTGAAGTCATATTGCATGGTATCCATTCCACGGGTCTCAACTCTCAAGGTTTAAGGGATTCTGCCTTCAGCTAAAACATGCATGTGGAACCCAGAGTATGATCAAACGTGTGATCGGGAGACGTGTTCCAATATGTCTCAGTTCTCGTCCCCTGGTACTCGGGTGCAACATTCCAGACGCTTTACTAACACTCTCCCGACTTGGAGAGTCAGTGCCTTTAACCTCCTGTTTCGCCCAGTTTGCAATTTCTGCGGAAGATGAACAGGAATAGGGAGAACCAATGAGAGACTAGCTGGAGGTGTCTGGACGGGCAAATTTAACTCTCATTTCCCACCAGGAAGAGGAATTAACCAAAGGCTCAGCGTGCCGTGCCGGAACCAGATTAGGGCCTGAAGCAATCGTGCGGTGTTGCAGCCAGCTTACAAGAAAGCGAGTTGAAGAAAGGAGCTCAGGGGCACTGTAATTCACAAACCTGCAGAGTTATAAATGACAGCTATCGTCCAAAAATATACTGAAGTAAGGCTGCCAAGAAGACTTGAAAGCGGGACAGAATTGCAGGAAAGCAATTTCAGGAGGTAGACTGGAATTGTATTTAAAGCATAGGAAAAGAGGCAGAACGTCCACAATGATGCATTTGGCCAAAAAGGGCGTATGCATTTTTTCCTGAATATATTCAGGAAAAAACGCATACGCCCTTTTTGGCCAACCAAGCAAGCTCGCAAAGGAAATCTGCACTACAATGAAGTCTCACTTCCCCCCGGTCAAAAGGGCCATCTGAAAAAAGTGTAAAATCCAGAAAGGCAGGACAGGCCATGGAGAACTGGGAACCTTGTTATGCTGATGGGCGGGATGTCAATTGCCAACAGCCATTCGGGAGAAGTGTATGGTGTTTCCTGAAACATCTAAAAAACAAAGCAGCGGAGCATAGGGCACTTCCACTTATGGTCCTATAGCTTACGGAAATTAAAATCAAAAAGACACAGCCACCCCAAAGTTTGGGATGGCTCTGTTTACAAGATCCTCGTTTACAGTACAAGTTCAATATCGCAGAAAGTGAAAAATGGATAAAGAAGTTGTGGTACTTACGTAAAATGCAATATCACTCAGCAATGAATTCTATGTCATCAGGCCCGTAGCAGCATAATGAGTGGATTCAGGTATGATGATTCTAACTGAAATAAGTCACACAGAAAAATAAACATCATAAGATATCACTAATACACGGAATGTAAACTTGGCTACACAGGAACTGGATTACAAAACAGAACAGGGTCTCAAGTTTAGAAAACCAACTTATGCTTGCTTAAGGGGGAAGGTGAGTTGGGGTGCTGCCTAAAACCAGAGTTTGACATTAGCACAGATACTCTTCCATAAGCCAAATATGTAATAGACAAGACCTACCCCTTGCTCAACAAAATGGACTCAACAATGAGGTATCACCTCACAGCTGATAGAATGGGCATCATCAGAAAATCTACAAACAAAAAATGCTGGAAAGGGTGTGGAGAAAAGGATCCCTCTTCCACTATTGTTGGGAATATAAATTGATACAGTCACTGGAGAACAATATGGAGTTCTTAAGAAACTAACAATAGAATTACCATATGATACAGTAATCCCAGTACTGGACATATACCCAGACAAAACCATAAATCAAAAAGAGACATTCACCGCAATGTTCATTGCATCACTATTTACAATATCGAGGTAATGGAAGCAACCTAAATGCCCACAGACAGACGAATGCATAAAGCTGTGGTACATATATAAAATGGAATATTACTAAGCCATGAAAAGGAATGAAATTGGGTCATTTGTAGAGACGTCGATGGGTCTAGAGACTGTCATACAGAGTGAAGTAAGTCAGAAAGAGAAAAACAAATCTTGTATATTCATGCATATATGTGGAACCTAGAAAAACTGTACAGATTAACCATTTTGCAAGGCATAAATAGAGCAACAGATGTAGACAACAAATGTATGGACAACAAGGGGGGAAAGCTGTTGGGGGGGTGGTGGTGGGAGGAGTTGAGAGACTGGGATTGGCATGTATACATTTATATGTATAAAATAGATAACCAATAAGAACCTGCTGTATAAAAATATAAAATAAAATTCAAAATTGAAAAGAAATAAAATTTAAAAAATAAAACAGAAAAAACAATTATTCCCTTCACATACATGTATTTATATGAATAAATTATTTCCATGCTTATATCTGTAAATACAAAAAAGAGGAATAAAATCTACCTTGAACCAAAAATGAAAAAGAGAAAAAAAACACAGAACCCACCAGTTCCACAGAGGAAAACCGTATCAGGGCACTTGCTCCAGTTGTAAACAATTCTGAAGTTGGTCAGTGGTGGGGAATCGTCTCCCATTCAGCCAGCAGCCCCCACACAACAAGCGTCCTCATTGCAAAGCTGGGGCACCGTGCCGAGGCATCTGTGAGTAAACGTGAGTTGAGCCCCAGGCCAGTTGCTGCTGAACTATTCCCACCCATCCCAAGTAAAACACCTGAATATATACAAGGACTTGAAAGCCTAGAGGAAGGGCCATAGAGCCACACGAGTGACAGCATGCCGGCCGACTTGGTGCCTGCAGGCCAGCCAGGATGGTCCTGGCCCTGGGTGCTCTTCTGGAAGATTTCCATTTCCCTGCCTGAGATACCCGTCCTGTCCCTGCCCCCACTGCTTTTTTCCTTCCTCACCTCTGCCCAGGGAGAAATTCCAGCAGCAGGTATGGGTGACACATCCTCTTCTTTAGCAGGTGGCAGCCTGGCAACTGCTGCAGAAAGTCCAGCAGAGCTCCACTCACACTGGGCCACCCACAAAGCCGTGGCCTCTCACTCCCTCCCACCAGCCCAGCCCCGAGACTGCTGACAGGGCAGAGAAAATGGCGTCAGGCACGGCTGCAGGGGCTCTTGCTGTCTGGAGTGGTATTTATATTGATCTCAACCCAGGCACACCTGGGGAGGGCTGGCCGGCACGGTAAGGCTGCCCAGCTCAGCCAATCATCACCCCTCAGAGGCTCACAGTTGCAGAAAATGGAACTTGCTGAACCGGCCAGGTCCAAGGAACAGGTGTGGGCTCCTGAGAGTCAGGATAGACAAGGGGCTGCAGCTTTGGCTTGTTTTCTAATCATTTTATCTGGCCCATGAGTGGGAGACAACTTCAAGAAAACCCTCTCCTAATGAGAGGAACCCAGGAGTCAGGGAGAGGAGGAGTGGGTGGTGGTTGGAGACAGAGGCCTGGTGCCCTGGGTGCAGTGGAAGTCTCTGGAAGACCAGGTGGAGGGAGGCCGCACAGAGTGATGCCCAGGGTCACAGACCTGTCACAGCTGCTGTTTGTTAGTTCAAGTCCTGCTCTGAGGTGCTCTGTGTCAGCTCTGAGCGACAGGTGAGCTGGGGGTGCTCTGCAATGAGGGCTATGTGCACGGTTCCTGTGTGCCCAGCCCTGCCACGGTACCTGCAAGGGTAGCTCTGTATCCTGGGAGGGGCCTGACCACGAGAGCCCCGTGGGCTGGGGTGGGGGGTAGGGTACCTGCCCAGGTGAGCTCCATATTCTGGGATTGGTCTGACCACGAGAGCCCCATGGGCTGCTGGGGACCTGGTAAAGGATGTCAGGACAGTCAGTGAAGCCACCGAGGATATACCTCCAGTTGCTCCTAATTCCTACACCCTGCTGGTCATTCTACCAACCACCAGGACATGGTATTCTGTATTAGTCTTCAATGATGCCTTCTTTTGTATTCCATTAGTCCCAGAGTCACAAGAAATTTTGGCTTGTGAGTGGCAGGACTCAACATACAACTAAAACAATACTTCCGGGCCGTCTTGCCCCAAGGGTTCAAAAATTCCCACACTATCTTTGGGGAAACCTTAGCTAAAGACCTAAAAGTTCTACCTCTGGAAAAGGAAACCCTCCTTCAGTACTCAGACGACATTCTGATTGCCAGCCCTACTAAGGAGGCCTCTGAACTACCAAGCCAATAAAGGATAGAAGTTGTCCAAGAAAAAGCTCAAATATCACAGACTGCAGTGACCTGCCTGGGCTTCATTCTCACAGAAGGTCGGAGAAGCCCATCCCAGGAAAGGGAAGAAACCATTTTCGGCCTTACCCCTTTCTAAAACTAGAAGACAGCTTAGGGGTTCCTGGGGAGGCCAGGGTTTGCTGCTTCTGGATCCCTAACTACAGTCTACTAGCTGGGCCTCTATATGAAACACTGAAAGGAAAAGATGATGATCCTTTTGAATAGAATCCAGAAGTGGCCTTTCAAGAATGGAAAGAGCAGTCAATTCAGACCCTTGCCCTGGAACTCCCTAATTTAGCTAAACCCTTTGACCTTTACATTCCCGGTGAAAGGCGAATCGCCATTGGAGAATTAGTGCAAAAACTGGGACCACTTGAAATGGAACAATGCAAGAATGCCATCCAGGTAGGATAAACTACGGTCACCAAGGGGCTTGGCCCACTGCCGCATCTGGCCAAGATACTGGCGGTATCTAAAAACCTGGAAATCAGCAGCCCAAAAGGCCTCCTCCCTCCTAAGGGAAAAGGACCCCACGTGGTGATCCTAACCACCAACCATGCCCTGAAGTTGCAGGGTTTGCTCCGTGGGCACACCAACCTCGAGTGAGGAGGCCCTCCAACTCCAACATCCAGAGAGATAACCGGGGGCAACAGGGCACCATGACGACTCGTGTGAACATCACTTGACCTGGAGTTTCTCTCATAAAACAACAAGAGTGTGTCCCAAAAGAGTAGACTACTGCTTGCAGGACTTACTGCACCCAGAGGGGAGCTAGTAATCTTGGCGGGGGAACCGTATATCACACTGTCACCATAGAAAAGCCTACAGACACCGTGATGATGGTGGCCAATAAGACTGGCTGGACTCCTGTTTACTTCAAAAGGCTGTTGACTCAGTGGCCATCATGGTCCTTGATCACCACTGACCCTGGACTGCCTGGGAGTTGAGCGGGCAGGGCTCTGACACCTGGTGCTGTTTGTATGTTAATTCAGGG
Source organism: Leucopleurus acutus (assembly GCF_964270905.1). Taxonomy (NCBI): domain Eukaryota; kingdom Metazoa; phylum Chordata; class Mammalia; order Artiodactyla; family Delphinidae; genus Leucopleurus; species Leucopleurus acutus. The sequence goes on from NW_028139217.1 coordinate 1,537,341, forward strand.
GCCTAATTGAAGAAAGCACAGACTACTGTTCAGAGCATCTAGGCTGGCAGAAACGGTCAGCCTAAGGTGGCCGAACAAATGTGGGGCGGGGTGAAACCGGCCCCCACAGCGTCTCTGCACATCTCTTTCCTGGACCCTTAAAGGTCATTAGAATCTATAACGCTTCCAATGCTGGTGCTCAGGTGGACGAGCAGGGAGGCAGGGGGCCTGGGGACAATCAACGTCACCTGGAGGCTGCTGGGGAGAAGCTCTGACCCTCGCCCCCGGGTATGAGGGCTCCCAACTCAGCACTCAGCAGTTACAGAAGAAGGGTCTGCACCCTCAGCACTCCAAGAATGAGGAATGGGACAAAAGGCAGAGGAGGGGTTTGTCCCCAGCAAAGTCCATTAAAAATCCCTGGGAGATAAAAATAGAATCTGGGCAATAAAGTCAAGTCTAACCTTTTTTATCCTTTGTGCTTTGTCTAATTTCATGTGCTCCTAGGGTCCCGCATGCAGAGGTTCCACACCCGGCACTTCAGACCAGATTTCCTAGTGCAGAATGGCTGGGTCGACACCTCAGCTCCTGGGGCCCAGTGCAGACTCCGCGATATAGAGCCTGAGCTGCAGCCAACCCGGCCCTCGAGAGCTCCGCCCCCTCCCTCCCACTGACTCTGACAGGATCTCTACACAGCAGCCCAGCCCACAGCCCACGGGGTAGTGCATGCTCTCACCTCTCCATTCTCTGATCAAAATATAAAGTTTCCTTTGCTTGTGAACCAAACTCAGTCTCGATCTGTTGGCCCCAATGACACTGCACAGGGGGACACTTGTTGGGGTCCACTCTGGAGGATCAGTAACAGAAATTGAGACTATTGTAACCTCAATGAACAGATGTGTGAGCCAAACTGTAGTTAACATAGAACAGTGTATAAGGCTCGGGTAAAATAAGATGTTTCTAACGCTTCCATTGGATATTTCCATCACTTTATTATAAGCAAGTTCAGTGAAAAGGTTTGTCTTATTTGTCAGGTCAATATTAGAGAAACGAAGTGATTTCTTTCCAAGGATGTACATCTAATAATCTTGGTTAAAGCTTCAATCTTGTTTTAAATGCTTTTCCATTGAAAATGATACCTCTCTTTCAGCTCCCCCATTTCTGAGAAGTATAAAATCTTATAATTTATTATTACCAAAGGGGAAAGGTGGGAGGAGGGATAAATTAACAGTTTGGGATTAACACATACACACTGCTATGTATAAAATAGATCATCAACAAGGAACTACTGTATAGCACAGGGAACTACACTCAACATTTTGCAATAACCTATAAGGGGAAATAATCTGAAAAAGAATAGATATTTTTATTGACATCATCTATCAATGACAGTTAAAGTGTAACCTAGGGGAAGCTGGTGGTGAGTGCTTCTGACCCTGAAGACTTCAATCATCTAAAGTTTGGACTCTGCCTACTTCCCAAGGCCCTTAATGAACATATGTGTAGCCGTAGCTTAAAAAATTCCCCAGTTTGGGTTTCGGGGAGACACTGATTTTGAAAAAGCCCTGGTGTTCTCCTTACATGAATGGGACTCTTCCTACTGCTAAAACATGTCTGTCACACCCAGAGGATGGTATACCGTCTGATCGGGAAGAGTTTGGAAAAGGCATCTCATCTCCTCATCTCCTGGTGCTCGGGTTCACCCATCCAGCGTCTTTACTAACAGTCTCCCCACTTGGAGATGGCAGCACTGTCAACATCCTGTTGCGTACAGTTTGGAATTTGTCCAGAGGATGAAGCGGAAGGATGAGGAACAATGAGAGACAAGTCCTAGGTGTTCAGACAGGCACATGTCACTCTAATTTCCAATCAGGAAGACGAATTGACCAAAGGCTAGGGTTGCCCATGGAAACAGTATAGGGCTTGAGGAAATTCCGCTGCTTTGTGGCCAGTTCCCATAAACACAAGTTGAACAATGGAACTCAGGGACAGTAAAATTCACGAAACTGCAGAGTTGAAAATATCCATCACTGAAAAATGTCTTGAGGAAAGTCAGAGAAAAGGACTTGTAAGCAAGGGAGAATGGCAGGAAAGGGATTTGAGGAGGTAGAAAGGACTCGCCATTAAGCACAAGAAAAGGAGCTGAACATTGCCAACATTGCAGTTGGCCAAAAAGGGTGTATGCGTTTTTTTCTGTATATATTCAAGAAAAGGGCATACACTTTTTTAGCCAACCAAACAGGTGGGCACTGGAAGTCAATACTACAAGAGATATCACTTCGCATCAGTCAGAAGAGCCATCCTCATAAAGCGTAAACAACAAAAATGCAGGACAGGGCAAGGAGAAGACGGAGCCCTGTGAGACTTATAGTGGAAATGTATATTGCCAACGGCCATTCTGGAGAAGTGTATTGTGTTTACTAAAGCATCTAAAAAATGAGCTACAGAGCATAGGGCACTTGCACTCATGGGCGTATATCTTGGGAAAAACAAAAATCGAGAGGACACAGGCACCCCAATGTTTACCCTCTCTCTGTTTAAAAGATCCTCGACTAGGATATAACTTAAATGTCTCTGGAGAGAAAAAATGGATAGAGATGTGGTACTTAGGTAGAGTGGAATATTATTCAGCCTGGAAATCAATGAAATATGGCCAGTTGTAACAACTCCGGAGGAGTTACGTATGATCATTCTAAGTGACATAATTCAAAAAGAAAAAGACACATATCATAAGATATCACTTAAAGGTGGAATCCAAAATGGCTACACATGAAATAAATTACAAAACAAAAACATAGTCAAATATGTAGAAAACACGCATAAGGCTGCTAAACGGGAAAGGTGGGGAGGGGTGAGGCATCATCCAGGAGGTTGAAATTAGCAAAGATACCATTCCAAATACCAAACTGATAATCAACAAGGCCTACACAGTAGCTAAAAGAACTGCACTCAGCACACTCAAGTCACCGGAAAAGAATATATACGACTGGTAAGAACCTGAAAAAGAATTTACTGATGTCTCTCTGTACGTGAATCAAGTGGATGTACAGCAGCAAGAAACAGAGCTTTGAAAATCAGCTGTAACCAATATAGTAATAAATTGAAAAAAATAAACGACAGAGAGAAAACCTCTTACAACTTTTCCTCAGGGCCGGTGATGCAACATGGATTGAACACATCTAGACCCACAGCAGGATGAGACATAAGGCTGGAAACTGTTTGCACTAAGAGAAATGTGAGGGTGGGTGAGGAAATGCACACCCTTTAAAGTAATACTACCTGGTACCCATTCAATGGGTCCCAAATCTGCAGGTTCAAGGGATCTTCCTACAGCTAAAACATGCATGGAAAACCCAGAGGACTGTACACCATGTGATCGGGAGATGTGTCTAAAATGCAGCTCATTTATCCTCTCCTGGTGCTCCTGTTCACCATTCCAGCCACGTTACTTAGAATCTCCCCACTTGGAGAATCAGCACATTTCAACTTCTGTTTCACACATTTTGCAAATTGTGAGGAGGATGAACGGGAAGAGGGGGAACCAATGAGAGAATAGTTGTAGGGGTTCGGACGGGCACATATCACTCTAATTTCCCATTAAGAATAAGAATTGCAAAAAGGCTCAGCCCGCCTCGCCCGAGCCAAAATAGGGCCTGAAGCAATCCTGCGGGTTTGAGGCCAGCTCACAAAAGAGCAACTTAAAAAATGGAGCTCAGGGTCACTGCAATTCACAAACCTGCAGAGTTATAAATGAAAACTAACGTCCAAAAATATGTTGAGGTAAGGCAAAGAAGAGGATCTGAATGCAAGACAGAATTGCAAGAAACAGATTTCAAGAGATAGATTGGACTCATCTTTAAAGCACATGAAAAGCGGCAGATTTTCGACAATGATGCAGTTGGCCCAAAAGGGCGTATGCGTTTTTTCCTGATTATATCCAGGAAAAAACGCATACGCACTTTATGGGGAACGAAGCAAGCAAGCAATGCAAATGTGCACAACAAAGAAGTCTCATTTCCCACTGGTCAAAAGGGCCATCCTAAAAAATTGTAAAAACCAGAAATGCAGGACAGGCCATGGAGAACAGGGAGCCTTTATACGCTGATGGGCAGTGTGTGAACTGCCGAGAGCCACTCTGGAGAAGTGTATGGTGGTTCCTAAATCATCTAAAAAACAGAGCTACAGAGCATAGGACACTTCCAATCATGGGAGTATATCTAGGGAAGTCTAAAAATCAACAAGACACAAGCACACCACAGTTTAGGGCTACTCTGTTTACAAGAACCTCAACTTCAGTACACCTTAAATATCCCAGGAAAGAGAACAATGGATAAAGAAGATGTGGTACTTATGTACAATGGAATATCTCTTCACCATGATATCAATGTAATAAGGCTAGTAGAAGGATAAAGAGTGGATTTAGGTCCGATAATACTACTTGAAATAAGTCAAACAGAAAAAGAAACATATCATAAGATATCACTTATAGAGGGAGGGTAAATATGGCTGCACAAGAAATGAATTACAGAACAGAACAGTGTCTCACATTTAGAAAACACACTTATTTCAGCTTAAGGGGAAAGGAGAGGTGGGGTGATGCATAAAACCAGAGTTTGAAATTAGCACAGATACCGTTCAATAAACCAAATAGATATTAGACAAGATCTACACCTTGCTCAATGAACTGGCCTCAACACACCCTATACACCGCAGAGAAATATATCTGAGTAATAAGAATCTTAAAACCCATGTATTGATATATCTCCATAAGGGAATCAAGTGTGTGCAGAGCGGCACAAACACAGCAGTGAAAATGAGCTAAACCCCATTATAGAAATAAATTTTAAAAACAAAACGCAGAAACAATGAAAGAGAGAAAAATTCTTACAAAATTCGCTCAGGGGCTGTGATGCAACCTGGATTGACCACATATAAACCCACAGCTGGATAAGACATAAGGCTGGACACTAGGGGCTGAGAGGATTGGTGAGCTTTGGTGAGCAACTGCCAAAAGTTTCATGCAATACTTCATGCTACTCATGCCAAGGGTCCCAACACTCCAGGGTGAAGGGAATCTTCCTACAGCTAAACCATGCTTGGGAAACCCAGCGACTGGTATACCATATGATCGGGAAAGATTTCTAAAACGCACCTCATTTTTCCTCTCCTGGGGCTCCGGATCGACATTCCAGCCGCTTTACTAAAAATATCCCCACATGGAGAGTCAATGCCTTTAAGTTCTGGTATCGCACAGTCTGCAGTTAGTGCGGAGGATGAAAGGGAATAGGGGGAACCAGTGAGAAACTAGATGTAAAGGTTTCAATGGGCACATGTCACTCTAATTTCACATCAGTAAGAAGAATAACCCTAACCCTAACCCTTCCCCGAAGCTTTCCCCTCACCCGTCCCCTAATCCTAACAAGTATGCTCACACTAACCCGCGCCCTCACATGTACGCTCCCGCTAAACCGTTGTCGTATCCTCACCTGGACCCTAAACCGTCCCCGTCCCCTAACCCTAACCCTAGCCCGAACCCTAACCCTAAAGCTTCCCCGAAGCCTTCCCCTCACCCGTACCCTAATCCTAACCCGTACGCTCACACTAACCAGCGCCCTCACACGTACGCTCCCCCTAAAGCTCTGTCGTACTCTCACCTGGACCCTAAACCGTCCCCGTCCCCTAACCCTAACCCTAGCCCGAACCCTAACCCTACACCTTCCCTGAAGCCTTCCCCTCACCCGTCCCCTAATCCTAACCCGTACACTCACACTAACCTGCGCCGTCACACGTACGCTCCCCCTCAACCATTGTCGTACCCTCACCTGGACCCTAAACCATCCCCGTCCCCTAACCCTAACCCTTCACCGAACCCTAACCCTAACCCTTCCCCGAAAACTTCCCCTCACCCGTCCCCTAATCCTAAACCGTACGCTCAAACTAACCCGCCCCTCACATGTACGCTCCCCCGAAACCGCTGTCGTACCATCACCTGGACCCTAAACCGTCCCCGTCCCCTAACCCTAACCCTAGCCCGAACCCTAACCCTAACCCTTCCCCGAAATCTTCCCCTCACCCGTCCCCTAATCCTAACCCGTACCCTCACACTCACCCGCGCCCTCACACATTCGCTCCCCGTAAACCGTTGTTGTATCCTCACCTGGACCCTAAACCGTCCCCGTCCCCTAACCCTAACCCTAGCCCGAACACTTAACCTAACCCTTCCCCGCAGCCTTCCCCTCACCCGTCCCCTAATCCTAACCCGTACGCTCACACTAACGTGCGCCCTCACACGTACGCTACCCCTAAACTGTTGTCATACCCTCACATGGACCCTAAACAGTCCCCGTCCCCTAACCCTAACCCTAGCCCGAACCCTAACCCTAACCCTTCCCCGAAGCCTTCCCCTCACCCGTCCCCTAATCCTAACCCGTACGCTCACACTAACCCGTGCCCTCACACGTACGCTCCCGCTAAACCGTTGTCGTACCCTCACCTGGACCCTACACCGTCCCCGTCCCCTAACCCTAGCCCGAACCCTAACCCTAACCCTTCCCCGAAGCCTTCCCCTCACCCGTCCCCTAGTCCTAACCCCTACGCTCTCACTAACCCGCGCCCTCACACGTACCATCCCCCTAAAGCGTTGTCGTACCCTCACCTGGACCCTAAACCGTCCCCGTCCCCTAACCCTAACCCTACACCGAATCCTAACCCTAACCCTTCCCCGAAGCCTTACCCTCACCCGTCCCCTAATCCTAACCCGTACGCTCACAGTAACCCGTGCCCTCACACGTACGCTCCCCCTAAACCGCTGTCGTACCCTCAACTGGACCCTAAACCGTCCCCGTCCCCTAACCCTAACCCTAGCCCGAAACCTAACCCTACCACTTCCCCGAAGACTTCCCCTCACCCGGCCCGTAATCCTAACCCGTACGCTCACAATAACCCGTGCCCGCACACGTACAGTCCCCCTAAACCGTTGTCGTACCCTCACCTGGACCCTAAACCGTCCCCATCCCCTAACGCTAACTCTAGCCCGAACACTAAACCTAACCCTTCCCCGAAGCCTTCCCCTCACCCGTCCCCTAATCCTAACCTGTACGCTCACACTAACCCGCGCCCTCACACGTACGCTACCCCTAAACCATTGTAGTACCCTCACCTGGACCCTAAATGGTCCCCGTCCCCTAACCCTAACCCTAGCCCGAACCCTAACCCTAACCCTTCCCGGAAGCCTTCCCCTCACCTGTCCCCTAATCCTAACCCGTACGCTCACACTAACCCACGCGCTCACACGTACGCTGCCCCTAAACCGTTGTCGTACCCTCACCTGGACCCTAAACCGTCCCCATACCCTAACCCTAACCCTAGCCCGAACCCTAACCCTAACCCTTCCCCGAAGCCTTCCCCTCACCCGTCCCCTAATCCTAACCCGTACGCTCACACTATCCAGTCCGCTCACACGGACGCTGCCCCTAAACCGTTGTCGTACCCACACCTGGACCCTAAACCGTCCCCATCCCCTAACCCTAACCCTAGCCCGAACCCTAACCCTAACCCGTCACCGAAGCCTTCCCCTCACCCATCCCCTAATCCTAACCCATACGCTCACACTAACCCGTGCCCTCACACGTACGCTCCACCTAAACCGTTTTCGTTCCCTCACCTTGACCCTAAACCGTCCCCATCCCCTAACCCTAAACCTAGCCCGAACCCTAACCCTAACCCTTCCCCGAAGCCTTCCCCTCACCCGTCCCCTAATCCTAACCCGTACGCTCACACTAACCCGCGCCCTCACACTTACGCTCCCCCTAAACCGTTGTCGTACACTCACCTGGACCCTAAACCGTCCCCGGCCCCTAACCCTAACCCTAGCCCGAACCCTAACCCTAAACCTTCCCCGAAGCCTTCCCCTCACCCGTCCCCTAATCCTAACCCGTACGCTCACACTAACCCACGCCCTCACACGTACGCTCCCCCTAAACCGTTGTCGTACCCTCACCTGGACCCTAAACCGTCCCCGTCCCCTAACCCTAACCCTAGCCCCAACCCTAACCCTAACCCTTCCCCGAAGCCTTCCCCTCACCCGTCCCCTAATCCTAGCCCGTACGCTCACACTAACCCGCGCCCTAAAACGTACGCTCCCCCTAAACCGTTGTCGTACCCTCACCTGGGCCCTAAACTGTCCCCGTCCCCTAACCCTAACCCTAGCCCGGACCCTAACCCTAACACTTCCCCGAAGCCTTCCCCTCACCCGTCCCCTAATCCTAACCCGTACGCTCACACTAAACATCCCGCTCACACGTACGCTGCCCCTAAACCGTTGTGGTACCCTCACCTGGACCCTAAACTGTCCCCATGCCCTAAACCTAACCCTACCCAAACCCTAACCCTAACCCGTCCCCGAAGCCTTACCCTCACCCATCCCCTAATCCTAACTCGTACGCTCACACTAACCCGCGCCCTCACACGTACGCTCCCCCTAAACCGTTGTCATACCCTCACCTGGACCTTAAACCATCCCCGTCCCCTAACCCTAACCCTAGCCTCAACCCTAACACTAACATTTCCCCGAAGCCTTCCCCTCACCCGTCCCCTAAGCCTAACCCGTACGCTCACACTAACCCGCGCCCTCACACGTACACTCCCCCTAAACCGTTGTCGTACCCTCACCTGGACCCTAAACAGTCCCCATACCCTAACCCTAACACTAGCTCAAACCCTAACCCTACCCCTTCCCCGAAGTCTTCCCCTCACACATCCCCTAATCCTAACCCGTACGCTCACACTAACCCGCGCCCTCACACGTACGCACCCCCTAAACCGTTGTCGTATCCTCACCTGGACCGTAAACCGTCCCAGTACCCTAACCCTAACCCTAGCCCTAACCCTAACCCTAACCCTTCCCCGAAGCCTTCCTCTCACCCGTCCCCTAATCCTAACCACTACGCTCACACTAATCAGCCCGCTCACACGTACGCCGCCCCTAAACCGTTGTCGTACCCTCACCTGGACCCTAAACCGTCCCCATCCCCTAACCCTAACCCTACCCAAACCCTAACCCTAAGCCGTCCCCGAAGCCTTCCCCTCACCCATCCCCTAATCCTAACCCGTACGCTCACACTTACCTATGCCCTCACAGGTACGCTCCCCCTAAACCGTGGTCGTACCCTCACCTGGACCCTAAACCGTCCCCGTCCCCTAACCCTAACCCTAGCCCGAACCCTAACCCTAACCCTTCCCCGAAGCCTTCCCCTCACCCGTCCCCTAATCCTAACCCGTACGCTCACACTAACCCGCGACCTCACACGTACGCTCCCCCTAAACCGTTGTCGTACACTCACCGGGAACCTAAACCGTCTCCGTCCCCTAACCCTAACCCTAGCCCGAAGCCTAAACCTAACCCTTCCCCGAAGCCTTCCCCTCACCCTTCCCCTAATCATAACCCGTACGCTCACACTAACCCGTGCCCTCACACGTACGCTCTCCCTAAACCGTTGTCGTACCCCCACCTGGACCCTAAACCGTTCCCGTCCCCTAAACCTAACCCTAGCCCGAACCCTAACCCTAACCCTTCCCCGAAGCCTTCCCCTCACCCGTCCCCTAATCCTAACCCGTACGCTCACACTAACCTGCGCCCTCAAACGTACGCTCCCCCTAAACCGTTGTCGTACCCTCACCTGGACCCTAAACCGTCCCCAATCCCTAACCCTAACCCTAGCCCGAACCCTAAACCTAACACTTCCCCGAAGCCTACCACTCACCCTTCCCCTAATCCTAATCCGTACGCTCACACTAACCCGTGCCCTCACACGTACGCTCCCCCTAAACCGTTATCGTACGCTCACCTGGACCCTAAACCGTCCCCATCCCCTAACCCTAACCCTAGCCCGAAGCCTAACCCTAACCCTTCCCCGAAGCCTTCCCCTCACCCGTCCCCTAATCCTAACCCGTACGCTCACACTAACCCGCAACCTCACACGTACGCTCCCCCTAAACCGTTGTCGTACCCTCACCTGGAACCTAAACCTTACCCTTCCCTAACCCTAACCCTAACCCCAACCCTAACCCAAACCCTTCCCCGAAGCCTTCCCCTCACCCGTCCCCTAATCCGAACCCGTACGCTCACACTAACCTGCGCCCTCAAACGTACGCTCCCCCTAAACCGTTGTCGTACCCTCACCTGGACCATAAACCGTCCCCGTCCCCTAACCCTAACCCTAGCCCGAACCCTAAACCTAACCCTTCCCTGAAGCCTTCCCCTCACCCGTCCCCTAATCCTAACCCGTACGCTAACACTAACCCGCGCCCTCACACGTACCCTCCCCCTAAAGCGTTGTCATACCCTCACCTGGACCCTAAACCGTCCCCGTCCCCTAACCCTAACCCTAGCCCGAACCCTAACCGTAACCCTTCCCCGAAGCCTTCCACTCACCCGTCCCATAATCCTAACCCGTACGCTCACACTAACCCACGCCCTCACACGTACGCACCCCCTAAACTGTTGTCGTACCCTCACCTGGACCCTAAACCGTCCCCGTCCCCTAATCCTAAACCTAGCCTGAACCCTAACCCTAACCCTTCCCCAAAGCCTTCCCCTCACCCGTCCCCTAATCCTAACCCGTACGCTCAAACTAACCCATGCCCTCACACGTACGCTCCCCCTAAACCGTTGCCGTACCCTCACCTGGAAGCTAAACCGTCCCCGTCCCCTAACCCTAGCCCGAACCCTAACCCTAACACTTCCCCGAAGCCTTCCCCTCACCCGTCCCCTAATCCTAACCCGTACGCTCACACTAACCCACGCCATCACACGTATGCACCCCCTAAACCGTTGTCGTACCCTCACCTGGACCCTAAACCATCCCCATCCCCTAACCCTAACCCTAGCCCGAACCCTAACCCTAACCCTTCTCCGAAGCCTTCCCCTCACCCGTCCCCTAAGCCTAAACCGTACGCTCACACTAACCCGCGCCCTCACACTTATGCTAACCCTAAACCGTTGTCGTACCCTCACCTGGACCCTAAACCGTCCCCGTCCCCTAACCCTAACCCTAGCCCGAACCCTAAACCTAACACTTCCCCGAAGCCTTCCCCTCACACGTCCCCTAATCCTAACCCGTACGCTCACACTAACCCGCGCCCTCACATGTACGCTCCCCGTAAACCGTTGTCATACACTCACCTGGACCCTAAACCGTCCCCGTCCCCTAACCCTAACCCTAGCCCGAACCCTAACCCTATACCTTCCGCGAAGCCTTCCCCTCACCCGTGCCCTATTCCTAACCCGAGGCTCACACTAACCCGCGACCTCACACGTACGCTCCCCCTAAACCGTTGTCGTACCCTCACCTGGACCCTAAACCGTCCCCGTCCCCTAAGCCTAACCCTAGCCCGAAGCCTAAACCTAAACCTTCCCCGAAGCCTTCCCCTCACCCGTCCCCAAATCCTAAACCGTACGCTCACACTAACCTGCGCCCTCACACGTAGGATCCCCCTAAACCGTTGTCGTACCCTCACCTGGACCCTAAACCGTCCCCGTCCCCTAACCCTAACCCTAGCCCGAACCCTAACCCTAAACCTTCCATGAAGCCTTCCCATCACCCGTCCCCTAATCCTAACCCGTACGCTCACACTAACCCGCGCCCTCACACGTACGCTCCCCCTAAACCGTTGTCGTACCCACACCTGGACCCTAAACCGTCCCCATCCCCTAAACCTAACCCTAGCCCGAACCCTAACCCTAACCCGTCCCCGAAGCCTTCCCCTCACCCATCCCCTAATCCTAACCTGTACGCTCACACTAACCCGTGCCCTCACACGTACGCTCCACCAAAACCGTTTTCATACCCTCACCTTGACCCTAAACCGTCCCCATCTCCTAACCCTAACCCTAGCCCGAACCCTAACCCTAACACTTCCCCGAAGCCTTCCCTTCACACGTCCCCTAATCCTAACCCGTACGCTCACAATATCCTGCGCCCTCACACTTACGCTCCCACTAAACCGTTATCGTACCCTCACCAGGAACCTAAACAGTCTCCGTCCCCTAACCCTAAACCTAGCACGAAGACTAAACCTAACACTTCCCCGAAGCCTTCCCCTCACCCGTCCCCTAATCCTATCCCGTACGCTCACACTAACCCATGCCCTCACACGTACGCTCCCCGTAAACCATTGTCGTACACTCAGCTGGACCCTAAACCGTCCCCGTCCCCCAACCCTAACCCTACCCCGAACCCTAACCCTAACCCTTCCCCGAAGCCTACCCCTCACCCGTCCCCTAATCCTAATCCGTACGCTCACAATAACCCGTGCCCTCACACGTACGCTCCCCCTAAACCGTTGTCGTACCCTCACCTGGACCCTAAACCGTCCCCGTCCCTTAACCCTAACCCTAGCCCGAAACCTAACCCTATCCCTTCCGCGAAGCCTTCCCCTCACCCGTGCCCTATTCCTAACCCGAGGCTCACACTAACCCGCGACCTCACACGTACGCTCCCCCTAAACCGTTGTCATACCCTCACCTGGACCCTAAACCGTCCCCGTCCCCTAAGCCTAACCCTAGCCCGAAGCCTAAACCTAAACCTTCCCCGAAGCCTTCCCCTCACCCGTCCCCTAATCCTAACCTGTACACTCACACAAACCCGCGCCCTCACACGTACGCTCCCCCTAAACCGTTGTCGTACCCTCACCTGGACCCTAAACCGTCCCCGTCCCTTAACCCTAACCCTAGCCCGAACCCTAAACCTAACCCTTCCCCGAAGCCTTCCCCTCACCCGTCCCCAAATCCTAACCCGTACGCTCACACTAACCGGCGCCCTCACACGTAGGATCCCGCTAAACCGTTGTCGTATCCTCACCTGGACCCTAAACCGTCCCCGTCCCCTAACCTTAACTCTAGCCCTAATCCTAACCCTAACTCTTCCCCGAATTCTTCCCCTCACCCGTCTCCTAATCCTAACCCGTACGCTCACACTATCCCGCGTCCTCACAGGTACGCTCCCTCTAAACCGTTGTCGTACCCTCACCTGGACCCTAAACCTACCCCATCCCCTAACCCTAACCCTAGCCCGAACCATAACCCTAACGCTTCCCCGAAGCCTTCCCCGCACCCGTCCCCTAATCCTAACCCGTACGCTCACACTAAACCACGTCTTCACATGTACACTCCCCCTTAAACGGTTGTCGTACCCTCACCTGGACCCTAAATCGTCCCCGTCCCCTAATTCTAACCCTAGCCCGAACCCTCACCCTAACCCTTCCCCGAAGCCTTCCCCTCACCCGTCCCCTAATCCGAACCCGTACGCTCACACTAACGCGCGCCCTCACACGTACGCTCCCCCTAAACCGTTGTCGTACCCTCACCTGGACCCTAAACCGTCCCCATCCCCTAACCCTAACCCTACCCAAACCCTAAACCTAAGCCGTCCCCGAAGCCTTCCCCTCACCCATCCCCTAATCCTAAACCGTACGCTCACACTTACCTATGCCCTCACAGGTACGCTCCCCCTAAACCGTGGTCGTACTCTCACCTGGACCCTAAACCGTCCCCGTCCCGTAACCCTAACCCTAGCACGAACCCTAACCCTAACCCTTCCCCGAAGCCTTCCCCTCACCCGTCCCCTAATCCTAACCCGTACGCTCACACTAACCCGCGACCTCACACGTACGCTCCCCCTAAACCGTTGTCGTACCCTCACCGGGAACCTAAACCGTCTCCGTCCCCTAACCCTAACCCTAGCCCGAAGCCTAAACCTAACCCTTCCCCTAAGCCTTCCCCTCACCCTTCCCCTAATCATAACCCGTACGCTCACACTAACCCGTGCCCTCACACGTACGCTCTCCCTAAACCGTTGTCGTACCCCCACCTGGACCCTAAACCGTTCCCGTCCCCTAAACCTAACCCTAGCCTGAACCCTAACCCTAACCCTTCCCCGAAGCCTTCCCCTCACCCGTCCCCAAATCCTAAACCGTACGCTCACACTAACCGGCGCCCTCACACGTATGCTCCCCCTAAACAGTTGTCGTACCCTCACCTGGACCCTAAACCGTCCCCGTCCCCTAACCCTAACCCTAGCCCGAAACCTAACCCTAACCCTTCCCCGAAGCCTTCCCCTCACCCGTCCCCTAATCCTAACCCGTACGCTCACACTAACCCGCGCCCTCACACGTACGCTCCCCATAAAGCGTTGTCGTACCCTCACCTCGACCCTAAACCGTCCCCATCCCCTAACCCTAACCCTAGCCCGAACCCTAACCCTAAACCTTCCATGAAGCCTTCCCATCACCCGTCCCCTAATCCTAACCCGTACGCTCACACTAACCCGCGCCCTCAAACGTACGCTCCCCCTAAACCGTTGTCGTACACACACCTGGACCCTAAACCGTCCCCATCCCCTAAACCTAACCCTAGCCCGAACCCTAACCCTAACCCGTCCCCGAAGCCTTCCCCTCACCCATCCCCTAATCCTAACCCGTACGCTCACACTAACCCGTGCCCTCACACGTACGCTCCACCAAAACCGTTTTCGTACCCTCACCTTGACCCTAAACCGTCCCCATCTCCTAACCCTAACCCTAGCCCGAACCCTAAACCTAACACTTCCCCGAAGCCTTCCCTTCACACGTCCCCTAATCGTAACCCGTACGCTCACAATATCCTGCGCCCTCACACTTACGCTCCCACTAAACCGTTATCGTACCCTCACCAGGAACCTAAACCGTCTCCGTCCCCTAACCCTAAACCTAGCCCGAAGCCTAAACCTAACACTTCCCCGAAGCCTTCTCCTCACCCGTCCCCTAATCCTATCCCGTACGCTCACACTAACCCATGCCCTCACACGTACGCTCCCCGTAAACCATTGTCGTACACTCAGCTGGACCCTAAACCGTCCCCGACCCCTAACCCTAACCCTACCCCGAACCCTAACCCTAACCCTTCCCCGAAGCCTACCCCTCACCCGTCCCCTAATCCTAATCCGTACGCTCACAATAACCCGTGCCCTCACACGTACGCTCCCCCTAAACCGTTGTCGTACCCTCACCTGGACCCTAAACCGTCCCCGTCCCCTAACCCTAACCCTAGCCCAAACCCTAACCCTATCCCTTCCGCGAAGCCTTCCCCTCACCCGTGCCCTATTCCTAACCCGAGGCTCACACTAACCCGCGACCTCACACGTAGGATCCCGCTAAACCGTTGTCGTACCCTCACCTGGACCCTAAACCGTCCCCGTCCCCTAAGCCTAACCCTAGCCCGAAGCCTAAACCTAAACCTTCCCCGAAGCCTTCCCCTCACCCGTCCCCTAATCCTAACCCGTACACTCACACAAACCCGCGCCCTCACACGTACGCTCCCCCTAAACCGTTGTCGTACCCTCACCTGGACCCTAAACCGTCCCCGTCCCTTAACCCTAACCCTAGCCCGAACCCTAACCCTAACCCTTCCCCGAAGCCTTCCCCTCACCCGTCCCCAAATCCTAACCCGTACGCTCACACTAACCCGCGCCCTCACACGTAGGATCCCGCTAAACCGTTGTCGTACCCTCACCTGGACCCTAAACCGTCCCCGTCCCTTAACCCTAACCCTAGCCCGAACCTTAACCCTAACCATTCCACGAAGCCTTCCCCTCACCCGTCCCCTAATCCTAACCCGTACGCTCACACTAACCCACGCACTAACACGTACGCTCCCCCTAAACCGTTGTCGTACCCTCACCTGGACCCTAAACGGTCCCCGTCCCCTAACCCTAACCCTAGCCCGAACCCTAACCCTAACCCTTCCCCGAAGCCTTCCCCTCACCCGTACCCTAATCCTAACCCGTACGCTCAAACTAAACAGCCCGCTCACACGTACGCTGCCCCTAAACCGTTGTGGTACCCTCACCTGGACCCTAAACCGTCCCCATCCCCTTACCCTAACCCTACCCAAACCCTAACCCTAACCCGTCCCCGAAGCCTTCCCCTCACCCATCCCCTAATCCTAACCCGTATGCTTACACTAACCCGTGCCCTCACACGTACGCTCCCCGTAAACCGTGGTCGTACCCTCACCTGGATCCTAAACCGTCCCCGTCCCCTAACCCTAACCCTAGCCCGAGCCCTAACCCTAACCCTTCCCCGAAGCCTTCCCCTCAACCGTCCCCTAATCCTAACCCGTACGCTGACACTAACCCACGCGCTCACACGTACGCTCCCCCTCAACCGTTGTCGTACACTCACCTGGACCCTAAACCGTCTCCGTCCCCTAACTCTAACCCTAGCCAGAACCCTAATCCTAACCCTTCCCCGAAGCCTTCCCCTCACCCATCCCCTAATCCTAACCCGTACGCTCACACTAACCCTCGCCCTCACACGTACACTCCCCCTAAACCGTTGTCGTACCCTCACCTGGACCCTAAACCTTCCACATCCCCTAACCCTAACCCTAGCTCAAACCCTAACCCTAACCCTTCCCCGAAATCTTCCCCTCACACATCGCCTAATCCTAACCCGTACGCTCACACTAATCAGCCCGCTCACACGTACGCCGACCCTAAACCGTTGTCGTACCCTCATCTGGACCCTAAACCGTCCCCATCCCCTAACACTAACCCTACCCAAACCCTAACCCTAACCCGTCCCCGAAGCCTTCCCCTCACCCATCCCTTAATCCTAACCCGTACGCTCACACTTACCCATGCCCTCACACGTACGCTCCCCCTAAACCGTGGTCGTACCCTCACCTGGATCCTAAACCGACCCCGTCTCCTAACCCTAACCCTGGCCCGAACCCTAACCCTAACCCTTCCCCGAAGCCTTCCCCTCACACGTCCCCTAATCCTAACCCGTACGCTCACACTAACCTGCGACCTCACACGTACGCTCACCCTAAACCGTTATCATACCCTCACCTGGAGCCTCAACCGTCCCCATCCCCTAACCCTAACCCTAGCCCGAACCCTAACTCTAACACTTCCCCGAAGCCTTCCTCTCACCCGTCCCCTAATCCTAACCCGTACGCTCACACTAACCCGCGCCCTCACACGTACGCTCCCCCTAAAGCGTTGTCGTACCCTCACCTGGACCCTAAACCGTCCCCGTCCCCTAACCATAACCCTAGCACGAATCCTAACCCTAACACTTCCCCAAAGCCTTCCCCTAAACCGTCCCCGTAACCTAACCCGTACGCTCACACTAACAAACGCCCTCACACGTACGCTCCCCATAAACCGTTGTTGTACCCGCACCTGGACCCTAAACCGTCCGCGTCCCCTAACCCTAACCCTAGCCCGAACCCTAACCCTAAATCTTCCCCAAAACCTTCCCCTCACCCGTCCCCTAATCCTAACCCGTACGCTCACACTAACCCGCACCCTCACATGTAGGCTCCCCCTAAACCGTTTTCGTACCCTCACCTGGACCCTAAACCGTCCCCGTCCCCTAACCCTAACCCTAGCCCGAACCCTAACCCTAACCCTTCCCCGAAGCCTTCCCCTCAACCGTCCCCCAATCCTAACCCGTACGCTCACACTAACCCACGACCTCACACGTACGCTCCCCCTAAACCATTGTCGTACACTCACCTGGACCCTAAACCGTCCCCGTCCCCTAACCCTAAACCTAGCCCGAACCCTAACCCTAACCCTTCCCCGAAGACATCCCCTCACCCGTCCCCTAATCCTAACCCATACGCTCACACTAACCCACGCCCTCACACGTACGCTCCCCCTAAACCATTGTCGTACCCTCACCTGGACCCTAAACGGTCTCCATCCCCTAACCCTAAACCTAGCCCGAACCTTAACCCTAACCCTTCCCCGAAGCCTTCCCCTCACCCGTCCCCTAATCCTAACCCGTAGGCTCACACTATCCAGCCCACTCACACGTACGCTGCCCCTAAACCGTTGTCGTACCCACACCTGGACCCTAAACCGTCCCCATCCCCTAACCCTAACCCTAGCCCGAACCCTAACCCAAACCCGTCCCGGAAGCCTTCCCCTCACCCATCCCCTAATCCTAACCCGTATGCTCACACTAACCCATGCACTCACACGTACGCTCCCCCTAAACCGTGGTCGTACCCTCACCTGGACCCTAAACCGTCCCCGTCCCCTAACCCTAACCCTAGCCCGAACCCTAACCCTAACCCTTCCCCGAAGCCTTCCCCTCAACCGTCCCTTAATCCTAACCCGTATGCTGACACTAACCCACGCGCTCAAACGTACGCTCCCCCTCAACCGTTGTCGTACCCTCACCTGGACCCTAAACCGTCTCCGTCCCCTAATCCTAACCCTAGCCAGAACCCTAACCCTAACCCTTCCCTGAAGCCTTCCCCTCACCCATCCCCTAATCCTAACCCGTACGCTCACACTAACCCGCGCCCTCACACGAACGGTCCCCCTAAACCGTTGTCGTACCCTCATCTGGACCCTAAACCGTCCCCCTCCCCTAACCCTAACCCTAGCCCGAACCCTAACCCTAACCCTTCCCCGAAGCCTTCCCCTCACCCGTCCCCTAATCCTAACCCGTACGCTCACACTATCGCGCGCCCTCACACGTACGCTCCCCCTAAACAATTGTCGGGCCCTCACCTGGACCCTAAACCGTCCCCATCCCCTAACCCTAACCCTAGCCCGAACCTTAACCCTAACCATTCCCCGAAGCCTTCCCCTCACCCGTCCCGTAATCATAACCCGTACGCTCACACTAACCCACGTCTTCACACGTACGCTCCCCCTAAACCGTTGTCGTACCCTCACCTGAACCCGAAACCCTCCCCATCCCCGAACCTTAACCCTAGTCCGATCCCTAACCCTAACCCTTCCCCGAAGCCTTCCCCTCACCCGTCCCCTAATTCTAACCCGTACGCTCACACTAAAACGCGCCCTCACACTTACGCTCCCCCTAAACCGTTGTCGTACACTCACCTGGACCCTAAACCGTCCCCGTCCGCTAACCCTAACCCTAGCCCGAACCCTAACCCTAAACCTTCCCCGAAGCCTTCCCCTCACCCGTCCCCTAATCCTAACCCGTACGCTCACACTAACCCGCGCCCTCACAAGTACGCTACCCCTAAACCATTGTCGTACCCTCACCTGGACCCTAAACCATCCCCGTCCACTAATGCTAACCCTAGCCCGAACCCTAACCCTAACCCTTCCCCGAAGCCTTCCCCTCACCCGTCCCGTAATCCTAACCCGTACGCTCACACTAACCCGCGCCCTAACACGTACGCTCCCCCTAAACCGTTGTCGTACCCTCACCTGGACCCTAAACTGTCCCCGTCCCCTAACCCTAACCCTAGCCCGAACCCTAACCCTAACCCTTCCCCGAAGCCTTCCCCTCACCCGTCCCCTAATCCTAACCCGTACGCTCAAACTAAACAGCCCGCTCACACGTACGCTGCCCCTAAACCGTTGTGGTACCCTCACCTGGACCCTAAACCATCCCCATCCCCTAACCCTAACCCTACCCAAACCCTAACCCTAACCCGACCCCGAAGCCTTCCCCTCACCCATCGCCTAATCCTAACCCGTATGCTCACACTAAACCGTGCCCTCACACGTACGCTCCCCCTAAACCGTGGTCGTACCCTCACCTGGACCCTAAACCGTCCCCGTGCCCTAACCTTAACTCTAGCCCGAATCCTAACCCTAACCCTTCCCCGAAACCTTCCCCACACCCGTCCAATAATCCTAACCCGTACACTCACACTAACCCGCGCCCTCACACGTACGCTCCCCATAAACCGTTGTCGTACCCTCACCTGGACCCTAAACATTCCCCGTCCCCTAACCCTAACCCTAGCCCTAACCATAACCCTAACGCTTCCCCGAAGCCTTCCCCTCACCCGTCCACTAATCCTAACCCGTACGCTCACATAACCCACGCCCTCACACTTACGCTCCCCCTAAACCTTTTTCGTACACTCACCTGGACCCTAAACCGTCCCCGTCCCCTAACCCTAACCCTAGCCCGAACCATAACCCTAAACCTTCCCCGAAGCCTTCCCCTCACCCGTCCCCTAATCCTAACCCGTACGTTCACACTAACCTGCGCCCTCACACGTACGCTCCCCCTAAACCGTTGTCGTACCCTCAGCTGGACCCTAAACCGTCCCCGTCCCCTAACCCTAACCCTAGCCCGAACCCTAACCCTAACCATTCCCCGAAGCCTTCGCCTCACCCGTCCCCTAATCCTAACCCGTACGCTCACACTAACCCGCGCACTAACACGTACGCTCCCCCTAAACCGTTGTCGTACCCTCACCTGGACCCTAAACGGTCCCCGTCCCCTAACCCTAACCCTAGCCCGAACCCTAACCCTAACCCTTCCCCGAAGCCTTCCCCTCACCCTTCCCCTAATCCTAACCCGTACGCTCAAACTAAACAGCCCGCTCACACGTACGCTGCCCCTAAACCGTTGTGGTACCCTCACCTGGACCCTAAACCGTCCCCATCCCCTTACCCTAACCCTACCCAAACCCTAACCCTAACCCGTCCCCGAAGCCTTCCCCTCACCCATCCCCTAATCCTAACCCGTATGCTCACACTAACCCGTGCCCTGACACGTACGCTCCCCCTAAACCGTGGTCGTACCCTCACCTGGACCCTAAACCGTCCCCGTCCCCTAACCGTAACCCTAGCCCGAGCCCTAACCCTAACCCTTCCCCGAAGCCTTCCCCTCAACCGTCCCCTAATCCTAACCCGTACGCTGACACTAACCCACGCGGTCACACGTACGCTCCCCCTCAACCGTTGTCGTACCGTCACCTGAACCCTAAACCGTCCCCGTCCCCTAACCCTAACCCTAGCCCGAGCCCTAACCCTAACCCTTCCCCGAAGCCTTCCCCTCAACCGTCCCCTAATCCTAACCCGTACGCTCACACTAACCCTCGCCCTCACACGTACACTCCCCCCTAAACCGTTGTCGTACCCTCACCTGGACCCTAAACCGTCCACATGCCCTAACCCTAACCCTAGCTCAAACCCTAACCCTACCCCTTCCCCGAAGTCTTCCCCTCACACATCCCCTAATCCTAACCCGTATGCTCACACTAATCAGCCCGCTCACACGTACGCCGCCCCTAAACCGTTGTCGTACCCTCACCTGGACCCTAAACCGTCCCCATCCCCTAACCCTAACCCTACCCAAACCCTAAACCTAACCCGTCCCCGAAGCCTTGCCCTCACCCATCCCCTAATCCTAACCCGTACGCTCACACTTACCCATGCCCTCACACGTACGCTCCCCCTAAACCGTGGTCGTACCCTCACCTGGACCCTAAACTGACCCCGTCCCCTAACCCTAACCCTAGCCCGAACCCTAACCGTAACCCTTCCCGAAGCCTTCCCCTCACCCGTCCCCTAATCCTAACCCGTACGCTCACACTAACCCGCGCCCTCACACGTACGCTCCCCCTAAAGCGTTGTCGTACCCTCACCTGGACCCTAAACCGTCCTCGTCCCCTAACCCTAACCCAAGCCCGAACCCTAACCCTAAACCTTCCCCGAAGCCTTCCCCTCACCCGTCCCCTAATCCTAACCCGTACGCTCACACTAACCTGCGCCCTCACACGTACGCTCACCCTAAACCGTTATCGTACCCTCACCTGGACCCTCAACCGTCCCCATCCCCTAACCCTAACCCTAGCCCGAACCCTAACTCTAACTCTTCCCCGAAGCCTTCTCCTCACCCGTCCCCTAATCCTAACCCGTACGCTCACACTAACCCGCGCCCTCACACGTACGCTCCCCCTAAAGCGTTTACGTACCCTCACCTGGACCCTAAACCGTCCCCGTCCCCTAACCATAACCCTAGCACGAACCCGAACCCTAACCCTTCCCCAAAGCCTTCCCCTAACCCGTCCCCGAATCCTAACCCATACGCTCACACTAACCCACGCCCTCACACGTACGCTCCCCATAAACCGTTGTTGTACCCGCACCTGGACCCTAAACCGTCCGCGTCCCCTAACCCTAAACCTAGCCCGAACCCTAACCCTAAGCCTTCCCCGAAGCCTTCCCCTCACCCGTCCCCTAATCCTAACCCGTACGCTCACACTAACCTGCGCCCTCACACGTACGCTCCCCCTAAACCGCTGTCGTACACTCACCTGGACCCTAAACCGTCCCCTTCCCCGAACCCTAACCCTAGCCCGAACCCTAAACCTAACTCTTCCCCGAAGACATCCCCTCACCCGTCCCCTAATCCTAACCCGTACACTCACACTAACCCGCGCCCTCACACGTACGCTCCCCCTAAACCATTGTCGTGCCCTCACCTGGACCCTAAACCGTCCCCATCCCCTAACCCTAACCCTAGCCCGAACCTTAACCCTAACCATTCCCCGAAGCCTTCCCCTCAACCGTCCCCTAATCCTAACCCGTACGCTCACACTAAACAGCCCGCTCACACGTACGCTGCCCCTAAACCGTTGTGGTACCCTCACCTGGACCCTAAACCGTCCCCATCCCCTAACCCTAACCCTACCCAAACCCTAACACTAAACCGTCCCCGAAGCCTTCCCCTCACCCGTCCCCTAATCCTAACCCGTACGCTCACACTAATCCGCGCCCTCACACGTACGCTCCCTCTAAACCGTTCTCGTACCCTCACCTGGACCCGAAACCATCCCTGTCCCCTAACCCTAACCCCAGCCCGAACCCTAACCGTAACACTTCCCCGAAGCCTTCCCCTCACCCGTCCCCCAATCCTAACCCGTACGCTCACACTAACCTGCGCCCTCACACGTACGCTCCCTCTACCCCATTGTCGTACCCTCACCTGGACCCTAAACAGTTCGCGTCCCCTAACCCTAACCCTAGCCCGAACCCTAACCCTACCACTTCCCCGAAGCCTTCCTCTCACCCGTCCCCTAATCCTAACCCGTACGCTCACACTAACCCTAACCCTCACACGTTCGCTCCCCCTAAACAATTGTCGTGCACTCACCTAGACCCTAAACCGTCCCCATCCCCTAACCCTAACCCTAGCCCGAACCTTAACCCTAACCATTCCCCGAAGCCTTCCCCTCACCCGTCCCCTAATCATAACCCGTACGCTCACACTATCCATCCCGCTCACGCGTACGCTGCCCCTAAACCGTTGTCGTACCCACACCTGGACCCTAAACCGTCCCCATCCCCTAACCCTAACCTTAGCCCGAACCCTAACCCTAACCCTTCCCCGAAGGCTTACCCTCACCCGTCCCCTAGTCCTAATCTGTACGCTCACACTAACCCATGCCCTCACACGTACGCTCCCCCTAAACCGTTGTCGTACCCTCACCTGGACTCTAAACCGTCCCCGTCCCCGAACCCTATCCCTAGCCCGAACCCTAACCCTAACCCTTCCGCGAAGCCTTCCCCTCACCCGTGCCCTATTCCTAACTCGACGCTCACACTAACCCGCGCCCTCACACGTACGCTCCCCCTAACCGTTCTCGAACCCTCACCTGGACCCTAAACCATCCCCGTCCCCTAACCCTAACCTCAGCCCGATCCCTAAAGCTAACACTTACCCGAAGCCATCCCCTCACCCGTCCCCTAATCCTAACCCGTACGCTCACACTAACCCGCGCCCTCACACCTACGCTCCCCCTAAACCGTTGTCGTACCCTCACCTGGACGCTAAACCGTCCCCATCGCCTAACCCTAACCCTAGACCGAACCCTAACCCTAACCCTTCCCCGAAGCCTTCTCCTCACCCGTCCCCTAATCCTAACACGTACCCTCACACTAACCCGCGCCCTCACACATTCGCTCTCCCTAAACCGTTGTTGTACTCTCACCTGGAACCTAAACCGTCCCCGTCCCCTAACCCTAACCCTAGCCCGAACCCTAACCGTAACCCTTACCCGAAGCCTTCCCCTAACCCGTCCCCTAACCCTAACCCGTACGCTCACACTAATCCACGCCCTCACACGTACTCTCCCTCTAAACCGATGTCGTACCCTCACCTGGACCCTAAACCGTCCCCGTCCCCTAATTCTAACCCTAGCCCGAACCCTAACCGTAACTCTTCCCCGAAGCCTTCCCCTCACCCGTCCCCTAATCCCATCCCGTACCCTCACACTAACCCGCGCCCTCACACGTATGCTCCCCTTAAACCTTTGTCGTACTCTCACCTGGACCCTAAACCGTCCCCGTCCCCTAACCCTAACCCTAGCCCGAACCCTAACCCTAACCCTTCCCCGAAGCCTTCCCCTCACCCGTCCCATAATGTTAACCCGTACGCTCACACTAACCCGCGCCCTTACACGTACGCTCCCCCTAAAGCGTTGTCGTACCCTCACCTGGACCCTAAAACGTCCCCGTCCCCTAACCCTAACCCTAACCCGAACCCTAACCCTAACACTTCCCTGAAGCATTCCCCTCACCCGTCCTCTAATCCTAACCCGTACGCTCACACTAACCCGCGCCCTCATACGTACCCTCCCCCTAAAGCGTTGTCATACCCTCATCTGGACCCTAAACCGTCCCCGTCCCCTAACCCTAACCCTAGCCCGAACCCTAACCCTAACACTTCCCTGAAGCCTTCCCCTCACCCGTCCCCTAATCCTAACCCGTACGCTCA
The DNA here is from genome assembly GCF_964270905.1 of Leucopleurus acutus. NCBI lineage: Eukaryota > Metazoa > Chordata > Mammalia > Artiodactyla > Delphinidae > Leucopleurus > Leucopleurus acutus. The sequence goes on from NW_028139217.1 coordinate 1,561,872, forward strand.
CACTAACCCGCACCCTCACACATACCCTCCCCCTAAAGCGTTGTCATACCCTCACCTGGACCCTAAATCGTCCCCGTCCCCGTCCCCTAACCCTAGCCCGAACCCTAACCCTTCCCCGAAGCCTTCTCCTCACCCGTCCCCTAAATCTAACCCTTACGCTCATACTAACCCGCGCCCTCACACGTACACTCCCCCTAAAGCGTTGTCGAACCCTCACCTTGACCCTAAACCGTCCCCGTCCCCTAACCGTAACCCTAGCCCGAAACCTAACCATAACACTTCCCCGAAGCCTTCCCCTCACCCTTCCCATAATCCTAACCCTTACGCTCACACTAACCCACGCCCTCACACGTACGCTCCCCCTTAAGCGTTGTCGTCCCTTCACCTGGACCCTAAACCGTCCCCGTCCCCTAACCCTAACCCTAGACCGAACCCTAACACTTCCCCGAAGCCTTCCCCTCACCCGTACCCTAAATCTAACCCGTACGCTCACACTAACCCGCGCCCTCACACGTACACTCCCCTTAAACCGTTGTCATACCCTCACCGTGACCCTATACCGTCCCCGTACCCTAACCCTAACCCTAGCCCGAACCCTAACCCTAACACTTCCCCGAAGCCTTCCCCTCACCCGTCCCCTAATCCTAACCCGTACGCTCACACTAACCCACGCCCTCACACGTACGCTCCCCCTGAACCATTGTCGTACCCTCATCTGGACCGTAAACCGTCCCCGTCCCTTAACCCTAACCCTTCCCCGAAGCCTTCCCATCACCCGTCCTCTAATCCTAACCCGTACTCTAATGCTAACCCACACCCTCACATGTAAGCTCCCCCAAAGCGTTGTCTTACCCTCACCTGGACACTAAACCGTCCCCGTCTCCTAACTCTATCCCTACCGCGAACCCTAACCCTAACCCTTCCCCGAAGCCTGACTCTCACCCGTCGCCTAATCCTAACCTGTATGGTCTCGCTAAACCGCGCCCTCACACGTACGGACCCCCTAAACCATTGTCGTACCCTCACCTGGACCCTAAACCGTCCCCATCGCCTAACCCTAACCCTAGCCCGAACCCCAACCCTAACGCTTCCCCGAAGCCTTCCCCTCACTCACCCGTCCCCTAATCCTAACACGTACTCTCACACTAACCCGCGCCATCACACATTCGCTCCCCCTAAATCGTTGTCGTACTCTCACCTGGAACCTAAACCGTTCCCGTCCCCTAACCCTAACCCTAGCCCGAACCCTAACCCTAACCCTTCCCCGAAGCCTTCCCCTCACCCGTCCCCTAATCCTAACCCGTACGCTCACACTAATCTGCGCCCTCACATGTACGCTCCCCCTAAAGCGTTGTCATACCCTCACCTGGACCCTAAACCGTCCCCGTCCCCTAACCCTAACCCTAGCACGATCCCTAACCGTAACCCTTCCCCGAAGCCTTCCCCTCACCCGTCCCCTAATCCTAACCCGTACGCTCACACTAACCCACGCCCTCACACGTACTCTCCCCATAAACCGTTGTCGTACCCTCACCTGGACCCTAAACCGTCCCCATCCCCTAACTCTAAACCTAGCCCGAACCCTAACCGTAACACTTCCCCGAAGCCTTCCCCTCACCCGTCCCTTAATCCCATCCCGTACCCTCACACTAACCCACGCCCTCACACATACGCTCCCCTTAAACCTTTGTCGTACTCTCACCTGGACCCTAAACCGTCCCCGTCCCCTAACCCTAACCCTAGCCCGAACCCTAACACTAACCCTTCCCCGAAGCCTTCCCCTCACCCGTCCCCGAATCCTATCCCGTAAGGTCACACTAACCCGCGCCCTCACACGTTCGCTCCCCCTAAACCGCTGACGTACCCTCACCTGGACCCTAAACCGTCCCCGTCCCCTAACCCTAACCCTAGCCCGAACCCTAACCCTAACACTTCCCTGAAGCCTTCCCCTCACCCGTCCCCTAATCCTAACCCTTACGCTCACACTAACCCGCGCCCTCACATGTAACCTCCCCCTAAAGCGTTGTCATACCCTCTCCTGGACCCTAAAGCGTCCCCGTCCCCTAACCCTAACCCTAGCCCGAACCCTAACCCTAACCCTTCCCCGAAGCCTTCCCCTCACCCGTCCCCTAATCCCAAACCATATGCTCACACTAACCCTCGCCCTCACACGTACCCTCCCCCTGAAGCGTTGTCATACCCTCACCTGGACCCTAAACCGTCCCCGTCCCCTAACCCTAACCCTAGCCCGAACCCTAACCCTTCCCCGAAGCCTTCCCCTCACCCTTCCCCTAAATCTAACCCTTACGCTCACACTAACTCGTGCCCTCACACGTACACTCCCCCTAAAGCGTTATCGTACCCTCACCTTGACCCTAAACCGTCCCTGTCGCCTAACCGTAACCCTAGCCCGAACCCTAACCCTAACCCTTCCCCGAAGCCTTCCCCTCACCCGTCCCCTAATCCTAACCCTTACGGTCACACTAACCCGCGCCCACACACGTATGCTCCCCCTAAAGCGTTGTCGTACCCTCACCTGGACCTTAAACCATCCCCGTCTCTTAACCCTATCCTTAGCCCGAACCCTAACCCTAACCCTTCCGCGAAGCCTTCCCCTCACCCGTCCCCTAATCCTAACCCGTACGCTCACACTAACCCGCGCCCTCACACGTACACTCCCCCTAAAGCGTTGTCGTACCCTCACCTTGACCCTTAACCGTCCCCGTCCCCTAAACCTAACCCTAGCCCGAACCCTAACCCTAACCCTTCCCCGAAGCCTTCCCCTCACCCGTCCGCTAATCCTAACCCGTACGCTCACACTAACCCGCGCCCTCACACGTACGCTCCCCCTAAACCGTTGTCGTACACTCACCTGGACCCTAAACTGTCCCCGTCCCCTAACCCTAACCCTAGCCCGAACCCTAACCCTAACCCTTCCCCTAAGCCTACCCCTCAGCCGTCCCCTAAATCTAACCCGTACGCTCACACTAACCCGCGCCCTCACACGTTCACTCCTCCTAAACCGTTGTCGTACCCTCACCGTGACCCTAAACCGTCCCCGTACCCTAACACTAACCCTAGCCCGAACCCTAAAACTAACCCTTCCCCGAAGCCTTCCCCTCACCCGTCCCCTAATCGTAACCCGTACGCTCACACTAACCCGCGCCCTCACACGTACGCTCCCCCTGAACCGTTGTCGTACCCTCATCTGGATCGTAAACCGTCCCCGTCCCTTAAACCTAACCCTTCCCCGAAGCCTTCCCCTCACCCGTCCTCTAATCCTAACCCGTACGCTAACGCTAACCTACACCCGCACATGTACGCTCCGCCAAAGCGTTGTCGTACCCTCACCTGGACACTAAACCGTCCCCGTCTCCTAACTCTAACCCTATCGCGAACCCTAATCCTAACCCTTCCCCGAAGCCTGACTCTCACCCGTCGCCTAATCCTAACCTGTACGCTCTCGCTAAACCACGCCCTCACATGTACACTCCCCCTAAAGCATTGTCGTACACTCACCTGGACCCTAAACCGTCCCCGTCCCCGTCTCCTAACCCCAGCCCGAACCCTAACCCTAACCCTTCCCCGAAGTCTTCCCCTCACCCGTCCCCTAAGCCTAACCCGTACGCTCACACTAACCCACGCCCTCACACTTACGCTCCCCATGAAGCGTTGTCGTACCCTCACCTGGACCCTAAACCGTCCCCATCCCCTAACCCTAACCCTAGCCCGAACCCTAACCCTAACCCTTCCCCGAAGCCTTCCCCTCACCCGTCCCCTAATCCTAACCCGTATGATCACACTAACCCGCGCCCTCACATGTACACTCCCCCTAAATCGTTGTCGTACCCTCACCTGGACCCTAAACCGTCCCCGTCCCCTAACCCTAACCCTAGCCCGAAACCTAACACTTCCCCGAAGCCTTCCCCTCACCCGTCCCCTAATCCTAACCCGTACGCTGACACTAACCCGCGCCCTCACACGTACGCTCCCCCTAAACCTTTGTCGTACCCTCACCTGGACGCTATACCGTCCCCGTCCCCTAACCCTAACCCTAGCCCGAACCCTAACCCTAACACTTCCCCGAAGCCTTCGCCTCACCCGTCCCCTAATCCTTACCCGTACGCTCACACTAACCAGCACCCTCACACGTACGCTCCCCCTAAAGGGTTGTCGTACCCTCACCTGGACCCTAAACCGTCCCCGTCCCCTAACCCTAACCCTAGCCCGAACCGTAACCCTAAACCTTCCCCGAAGACTTCACCTCACCCGTCCCCTAATCCTAACCCGTACGCTCACACTAACACGCGCCCTCACAAGTACACTCCCCCTAAACCATTGTCGTACCCTCACCTGAACCCTAAACCGTCCCCGTACCCTAACCCTAACCCTAGCCCAAACCCTAACCCTAACCCTTCCCCGAAGCCTTCCCCTCACCCGTCCCCTAATCCTAACCCGTACGCTCAAACTAACCCAGGGCCTCACACGTACGCTCCCCCTAAAGCGTTGTCGTACCCTCATCTGGACCCTAAACCATCCCCTTCCCCTAACCCTAACCCTAGACCGAAACCTAAGCCTAACCCTTCCCCGAAGCCTTTCCCAACACGTCCCCTAATCCTAACCCGTACGCTAACGCTAATCAGTGCCCTCACACGTATGCTAAACCTAAAGCATTGTCGTACCCTCACCTGGACCCTAAACCGTCACCATCCCCTAAACCTCACCCTAGCCCGAACCCTAACCCTAACGATTCCCCGAAGCCTGACACTCACCCGTCCCCTAATCCTAATCCGTACGCTAACACTAACACGCGCCCTGACACGTACGCTCCATCTAAAGCGTTGTCGTACCCTTACCTGGACCCTAAACCGTCCCCATCCCCTAACCCTAACCGTAGCCCGAACCCTAACCCTAACCCTTCCCCGAAGCCTTCCCCTCACCCGTCCCCTAATCCTAACACGTACCCGCACACTAACCCATGCCCTCACACGTACGGACCCCCTAAACCGTTGTCGTACCCTCACCTGGACCCTAAACCGTCCCCATCGCCTAACCCTAACCCTAGCCCGAACCCCAACCCTAACGCTTTCCCGAAGCCTTCCCCTCACTCACCCGTCCCCTAATCCTAACACGTACTCTCACACTAACCCGCGCCCTCACACATTCGCTCCCCCTAAATCGTTGTCGTACTCTCACCTGGAACCTAAACCGTTCCCGTCCCCTAACCCTAACCCTAGCCCGAAACCTAACCCTAACCCTTCCCCGAAGCCTTCCCCTCACCCGTCCCCTAATCCTAACCCGTACGCTCACACTAATCTGCGCCCTCACATGTACGCTCCCCCTAAAGCGTTGTCGTACCCTCACCTGGACCCTAAACCGTCCCCAACCCCTAACTCTAAACCTAGCCCGAACCCTAACCGTAACACTTCCCCGAAGCCTTCCCCTCACCCGTCCCTTAATCCCATCCCGTACCCTCACACTAACCCACGCCCTCACACGTACGCTCCCCTTAAACCTTTGTCGTACTCTCACCTGGACCCTAAACCGTCCCCGTCCCCTAACCCTAACCCTAGCCCGAACCCTAACACTAACCCTTCCCCGAAGCCTTCCCCTCACCCGTCCCCGAATCCTATCCCGTAAGGTCACACTAACCCGCGCCGTCACACGTTCGCTCCCCCTAAACCGCTGACGTACACTCACCTGGACCCTAAACCGTCCCCGTCCCCTAACCCTAACCCTAGCCCGAACCCTAACCCTAACCCTTCCGCGAAGCCTTCCCCTCACCCGTCCCCTAATCCTAACCCGTACGCTCACACTAACCCGCGCCCTCACACGTACAGTCCCCCTATAACGTTGTCGTACCCTCACCTGGACCCTAAACCGTCCCCGTCCCCTAACCCTAACCCTAGCCCGAAACCTAACCCTTCCCCGAAGCCTTCCCCACACCCGTCCCCTAAATCTAACCCGTACGCTCACACTAACCCGCGCCCTCACACGTACACTCCCCCTAAACCGTTGTCGTACCCTCACCGTGACCCTAAACCGTCCCCGTACCCTAACCCTAACCCTAGCCCGAACCCTAACCCTAACCCTTCCCCGAAGCCTTCCCCTCACCCGTCCCCTAATCCTAAACCGTACGCTCACACTAACCCGCGCCCTCACACGTACGCTCCCACTGAACCGTTGTCGTACCCTCATCTGGATCGTAAACCGTCCCCGTCCCTTAACCCTAACCCTTCCCCGAAGCCTTCCCCTCACCCGTCCTCTAATCCTAACCCGTACGCTAACGCTAACCCACACACTCACATGTACGCTCCCCCAAAGTGTTGTCGTACCCTCACCTGGACACTAAACCGTCCCCGTCTCCTAACTCTAACCCTACCGCGAACCCTAACCCTAACCCTTCCCCGAAGCCTGACTCTCAACCGTCGCTTAATCCTAACCTGTACGCTCTCGCTAAACGGCGCCCTCACACGTACGCTCCCCCTAAAGCATTGTCGTACCCTCACCTGGACCCTAAACAGTCCCCGTCCCCGTCCCCTAACCCCAGCCCGAACCCTAACCCTAACACTTCCCTGAAGCCTTCCCCTCACCCGTCCCCTATTCCTAACCCGTACGCTCACACTAAAACGCGCCCTCACACGTACACTCCCCCTAAACCATTGTCGTACCCTCATCTGGACCCTAAACCGTCCCCGTCCCCTAACCCTAACCCTAGCCCGAACCCTAACCCTCACCCTTCCCTGAAGCCTTCCCCTCACCCGTCCCCTAATCCTAACCTGTACGCTCACACTAACCCGTGCCCTCACACGTACGCTCGCGCTAAACCGTTGTCGTACCCTCACCTGGACCCTAAACCATCCCTGTCCCCTAACCCTAACCCTAGCCCGAACCCTAACCCTTCCCCGAAGCCTTCCCCTCACCCGTCTCCTAAATCTAACCCTTACGCTCACACTAACCCGCGCCCTCACACGTACGCTCCCCCTAAAGCGTTGTCGTACCCTCAACTTGACCCTAAACCGTCCCCGTCCCCTAACCGTAACCCTAGCCCGAACCCTAACCCTAACCCTTCCCCGAAGCCTTCCCCTAACCGTCCCCTAATCCTAACCCGTACACTCACACTAACCCGCGCCCTCACACGTACGCTCCCCCTAAAGCGTTGTCGTACCCTCACCTGGACCCTAAACAGTCCCCGTCCCCTAACCCTAACCCTAGCCCGAACCCTAACCCTAACACTTCCCTGAAGCATTCCCCTCACCCATCCCCTAATCCTAACCCGTATGCTCACACTAACACACGCCCTCACACGTACCCTCCCCCTAAAGTGTTGTCATACCCTCACCTGGACCCTAAACCGTCCCCGTCCCCTAACCCTAACCCTAGCCCGAACCCTAACCCTAACACTTCCCTGAAGCCTTCTCCTCACCCGTCCCCTAATCCTAACCCATATGCTCACATTAACCCTCGCCCTCACATGTACCCTCCCCCTGAAGCGTTGTCATACCCTCACCTGGACCCTAAATCGACCCCGTCCCCTAACCCTAATCCTAGCCCGAACCCTAACCCTAACACTTCCCTGAAGCCTTCCCCTCACCCGTCCCCTAATCCTAACCTGTACGCTCACACTAACCCACGCCCTCACACGTACCCTCCCCCTAAAGCGTTGTCATACACTCACCTGGACCCTGAACCGTCCCCATCCCCTAACCCTAACCCTAGACCGAACCCTAACCCTAACCCTTCCCCGAAGACTTCCCGTCACCCGTCCCCTAATCCTAACCCGTACGCTCACACTAACCCGCGCCCTCACACGTACGCACCCCCTAAACCGTTCTCGTACCCTCACGTAGACCCTAAACCATCCCCGTCCCCTAACCTTGACCCTAGCCCGAACCCTAACCCTAACACTTCCCTAAAGCCTTCCCCTCACCCTTCCCCTAATCCTAACCCGTACACTCACACTAACCCGCGGCCTCACACGTACCCTCCCCCTAAAGCGTTGTCATACCCTCACCTGGACCCTAAACTGTATCCGTCCCCTAACCCTAACCCTAGCCCGAACCCTAAGCCTAACACTTCCCTGAAGCCTTCCCCTCACCCGTCCCCCAATCCTAACCCGTACGCTCACACTAACCCGCGCCCTCACACGTACGCTCCCCCTAAACCGTTGTCGTATCCTCATCTGGACCGTAAACCGTCCCCGTCCCTTAACCCTAAACCTTCCCCGAAGCCTTCCCCTCACCCGTCCCCTAATCCTAACCCGTACGCTCACACTAACCCGCGCCCTCACACGTACGCTCCCCCTAAACCATTGTCGTACACTCACCTGGACCCTAAACCGTCCCCGTCCCCTAACCCTAACCCTAGCCGGAACCCTAAACCTAACCCTTCCCCGAAGCCTTCCCCTCACCCGTCCCCTAATCCTAACCCGTACGCTCACACTAACCCGCGCCCTCACACGTATGCTCCCCCTACACCGTTGTCGTACCCTCACCTGGACCCTAAACCGTCCCCTTCCCCGTCCCCTAACCCTAGCCCGAACCCTAACACTAACAATTCCCCGAAGCCTTCCCCTCACACGTCCCCTAATCCTAACCAGTACGCTCACACTAACCAGCGCCCTCACACGTACGCTCCCCCTAAACTGTTGTCGTACCCTCACCTGGACCCTAAACCGTCCTCGTCCCCTAATACTAACCCTAGCCCGAACACTAACCCTAAAACATCCCCGAAGCCTTCCCCTCACCCGTCCCCTAATCCTAACCCGTACGCTCACACTAACCCTCACGCTCACACGTACGCTCCCCCTACACCGTTGTCGTACCCTCACCTGGACCCTAAACCGTCCCCGTCCCCTAACCCTAACCCTAGCCCTAACCCTAACCCTAACCCTTACCCGAAGCCTTCCCCTCACCCGTCCCATAATCCTAACCCGTACGGTCACACTAACCCGCGCCCTCACACTTATGCTCCCCCTAAACCTTTGTCGTACCCTCACCTGGACCCTAAACCGTCCCCGTCCCCTAACCCTAACCCTAGCCCGAACCCTAACGCTAACACTTCCCTGAAGCCTTCCCCTCACCCATCCCCTAATCCTAACCCATACGCTCACACTAACCCGCGCCCTCACACGTACCCTCCCCCTAAAGAGTTGTCATACCCTCACCTGGACCCTAAACCGTCCCCGTCCCCAAACCCTAATCCTAGCCCGAACCCTAACCCTAACACTTCCCTGAAGCCTTATCCTCACCCGTCCCCTAATCCTAACCTGTACGCTCACACTAACCCGCGCCCTCACACGTACCCTCCCCCTAAAGCGTTGTCATACCCTCACCTGGACCCTAAATCGTCCCCGTCCCCTAACCCTAACCCTAGCCCGAACCCTAAACCTTCCCCGAAGCCTTCCCCTCACACGTCCCCTAATCCTAACCCGTACGCTCACACTAACCCGCGCCCTCACACGTACGATCCCCCTAAACCGTTGTCATACCCTCACCTGGACCCTAAACCGTCCCCGTCCCCTAACCCTGACCCTAGCACGCACCCTAACCCTAACACTTCCCTGAAGCCTTCCCCTCACACGTCCCCTAATCCTAACCCGTACGCTCACACCAACCCACGCCCTCACACGTACCCTCCCCCTAAAGCGTTGTCATACCCTCACCTGGACCCTAAACCGTCCCCGTCCCCTAACCCTAACCCAAGCCCGAACCCTAACCCTAAACCTTCCCCGAAGCCTTCCCCTCACCCGTCCCCTAATCCTAACCAGTACGCTCACACTAACCCGCGCCCTCACACGTACGCTCCCCCTAAACCGTTGTCGTACCCTCACCTGGACCCTAAAACGTCCCCATCCCCTAACCCTAACCCTAGACCAAACCCTAACCCTAACCCTTCCCCGAAGCCTTCCCGTCACCCGTCCCTAATCCTAACCCGTACGCTCACACTAACCCGCGCCCTCACACGTTCGCTCCCCCTAAACCGTTCTCGTACCCTCACGTGGACCCTAAACCGTCCCCGTCCCCTAACCCTAACCCTAGCCCGAACCCTATCCCTAACACTTCCCTGAAGCCTTCCCCTCACCCGTCCCCTAATCCTAACCCGTACGTTCACACTAACCCGTGCCCTCACACGTACCCTCCCCCTAAACTGTTGTCATACCCTCACCTGGACCCTAAACCGTCCCCGTCCCCTAACCCTAACCCTAGCCCGAACCCTAACCCTAACCCTTCCCCGAAGCCTTCCCCTCAACCGTCCCCTAATCCTTACCCGTACGCTCACACTAACCCGCGCCCTCACACGTACGCTCCCCCTAAACCGTTGTCGAACCCTCATCTGGACCCTAAACCGTCCCCGTCCCCTAACCCTAGCCCGAACCCTAACCCTAACCCTTCCCCGAAGTCTTCCCCTCACCCGTCCCTTAATCCTAAACCGTACGTGCACACTAACCTGCGCCCTCACACGTACGCTCCCCGTAAACCGTTGTCGTACCCTCACCTGGACCCTAAACCGTCCCCGTCCCCTAACCCTAATCCTAGCCCGAACCCTAACCCTAACACTTCCCTGAAGCCTTCCCCTCACCCGTCCCCTAATCCAAACCTGTACGCTCACACTAACCCACGCCCTCACACGTACCCTCCCCCTAAAGCGTTGTCATACCCTCACCTGGACCCTAAACCATCCCCATCCCCTAACCCTAACCCTAGACCGAACCCTAACCCTAAACCTTCCCCGAAGACTTCCCGTCACCCGTCCCCTAATCCTAACCCGTACGCTCACACTAACCCGCACCCTCACACGTACGCACCCCCTAAACCGTTCTCGTACCCTCACGTGGACCCTAAACCGTCCCCGTCCCCTAACCTTGACCCTAGCCCGAACCCTATCCCTAACACTTCCCTAAAGCCTTCCCCTCACCCGTCCCCTAATCCTAACCCGTACGCTAACACTAACCCGCGCCCTCACACGTACCCTCCCCCTAAAGCGTTGTCATACCCTCACCTGGACCCTAAACTGTCTCCGTCCCCTAACCCTAACCCTAGTCCGAACCCTAAGCCTAACACTTCCCTGAAGCCTTCCCCTCACCCGTCCCCCAATCCTAACCCATACGCTCACACTAACCCTCACGCTCACACGTACGCTCCCCCTACACCTTTGTCGTACCCTCACATGGACCCTAAACCGTCCCCGTCCCCTAACACTAATCCTAGCCCGAACCCGAACCCTAACCCTTCCCCGAAGCCTTCCCCTCACTCGTCCCCTAATCCTAACCCGTACGCTCACACTAACACCCGCCCTCACACGTACGCTCCCCCTAAACCGTTGTCGTATCCTCATCTGGACCGTAAACCGTCCCCGTCCCTTAACCGTAAACCTTCCCCGAAGCCTTCCCCTCACCCGTCCCCTAATCCTAACCCGTACGCTCACACTAACCCGTGCCCTCACACGTACGCTCCCCCTAAACCATTGTCGTACACTCACCTGGACCCTAAACCGTCCCCGTCCCCTAACCCTAACCCTAGCCGGAACCCTAAACCTAACCCTTCCCCGAAGCCTTCCCCTCACCCGTCCCCTAATCCTAACCCGTACGCTCACACTAACCCGCGCCCTCACACGTATGCTCCCCCTACACCGTTGTCGTACCCTCATCTGGACCCTAAACCGTCCCCTTCCCCGTCCCCTAACCCTAGCCCGAACCCTAACACTAACAATTCCCCGAAGCCTTCCCCTCACACGTCCCCTAATTCTAACACGTACGCTCACACTAACCAGCGCCCTCAGACGTACGCTCCCCCTAAACTGTTGTCGTACCCTCACCTGGACCCTAAACCGTCCTCGTCCCCTAATACTAACCCTAGCCCGAACACTAACCCTAAAACATCCCCGAAGCCTTCCCCTCACCCGTCCCCTAATCCTAACCCGTACGCTCACACTAACCCTCACGCTCACACGTACGCTCCCCCTACACCGTTGTCGTACCCTCACCTGGACCCTAAACCGTCCCCGTCCCCTAACCCTAACCCTAGCCCTAACCCTAACCCTAACCCTTACCCGAAGCCTTCCCCTCACCCGTCCAATAATCCTAACCCGTACGGTCACACTAACCCGCGCCCTCACACTTATGCTCCCCCTAAACCTTTGTCGTACCCTCACCTGGACCCTAAACCGTCCCCGTCCCCGTCCCCTAACCCTAGCCCGAAACCTAACCCTAACACTTCCCTGAAGCCTTCCCCTCACCCATCCCCTAATCCTAACCCATACGCTCACACTAACCCGCGCCCTCACACGTACCCTCCCCCTAAAGAGTTGTCATACCCTCACCTGGACCCTAAACCGTCCCCGTCCCCTAACCCTAATCCTAGCCCGAACCCTAACCCTAACACTTCCCTGAAGCCTTATCCTCACCCGTCCCCTAATCCTAACCTGTACGCTCACACTAACCCGCGCCCTCACACGTACCCTACCACTAAAGCGTTGTCATACCCTCACCTGGACCCTAAATCGTCCCCGTCCCCTAACCCTAACCCTAGCCCGAACCCTAACCGTTCCCCGAAGCCTTCCCCTCACACGTCCCCTAATCCTAACCCGTACGCTCACACTAAACCGCGCCCTCACACGAACGCTCCCCCTAAACCGTTGTCATACCCTCACCTGGACCCTAAACCGTCGCCGTCCCCTAACCCTGACCCTAGCACGCACCCTAACCCTAACACTTCCCTGAAGCCTTCCCCTCACACGTCCCCTAATCCTAACCCGTACGCTCACACCAACCCACGCCCTAACACGTACCCTCCCCCTAAAGCGTTGTCATACTCTCACCTGGACCCTAAACCATCCCCGTCCCCTAACCCTAACCCAAGCCCGAACCCTAACCCTAAACCTTCCCCGAAGCCTTCCCCTCACCCGTCCCCTAATCCTAACCAGTACGCTCACACTAAACCGCGCCCTCACACGTACGCTCCCCCTAAACCGTTGTCGTACCCTCACCTGGACCCTAAAACGTCCCCATCCCCTAACCCTAACCCTAGACCAAACCCTAACCCTAACCCTTCCCCGAAGCCTTCCCGTCACCCGTCCCTAATCCTAACCCGTACGCTCACACTAACCCGCGCCCTCACACGTTCGCTCCCCCTAAACCGTTCTCGTACCCTCACGTGGACCCTAAACCGTCCCCGTCCCCTAACCTTGACCCTAGCCCGAACCCTATCCCTAACACTTCCCTGAAGCCTTCCCCTCACCGGTCCCCTAATCCTAACCCGTACGCTCACACTAACACACGCCCTCACACGTACCCTCCCCCTAAAGCGTTGTCATACCCTCACCTGGACCCTAAACTGTCTCCGACCCCTAACCCTAACCCTAGCCCGAACCCTAAGCCTAACACTTCCCTGAAGCCTTCCCCTCACCCGTCCCCTAATCCTAACCCGTACGTTCACACTAACCCGCGCCCTCACACGTACCCTCCCCCTAAACAGTTGTCATAACCTCACCTGGACCCTAAACCGTCCCCGTCCCCTAACCCTAACCCTAGCCCGAACCCTAACCCTAACCCTTCCCCGAAGCCTTCCCCTCAACCGTCCCCTAATCCTTACCCGTACGCTCACACTAACCCACGCCCTCACACGTACGCTCCCCCTAAACCGTTGTCGAACCCTCATCTGGACCCTAAACCGTCCCCGTCCCCTAACCCTAGCCCGAACCCTAACCCTAACCCTTCCCCGAAGTCTTCCCCTCACCCGTCCCCTAATCCTAAACCGTACGTGCACACTAACCCGCGCCCTCACACGTACGCTCCCCGTAAACCGTTGTCGTACCCTAACCTGGACCCTAAACCGTCCCCGTCCCCTAACCCTAACCCTAGCCCGAACCCTAACCCTAACCCTTCCCCAACACGTCCCCTAATCTTAACCCGTACGCTCACACTAACCCACGCCCTCACACGTACTCTCCCCCTAAAGCGTTGTCGTACCCTCACCTGGACCCTAAACCGTCCCCATCCCCTAACTCTAACCCTAGCCCGAACCCTAACCGTAACCCTTCCCTGAAGCCTTCCCCTCACCCGTCCCATAATCCCATCCCGTACCCTCACACTAACCCGCGCCCTCACACGTACGCTCCCTTTAAACCTTTGTCGTACTCTCACCTAGACCCTAAACCGTCCCCGTCCCCTAATCCTAATCCTAGCACGAACCCTAATCCTAACCCTTCCCCGAAGCCTTCCCCTCACCCATCCCCTAATCCTAACCTGTACGCTAACACTGACATGTGCCCTCACAAGTACGCTACCCCTAGAGCGTTGTCATACCCTAACCTGGACCCTCAACCGTCCCAGTCCCCGTCCCCTAACCCTAGCCCGAACCCTAACCCTAACACTTCCCAGAAGCCTGACCCTCACCCGTCCCCTAATCCTAACCCGTACGCTCACACTAACCCACGCCCTCACATGTACGCTCCCCCTAAACCGTTGTCGTACCCTTACCTGGACCCTAAACCGTCTCCGTCCCCTAACCCTAACCCTAGCCCGCACCCTAACCCTAACCCTTCCCAAAAGCCTTCCCCTCACACGTCCCCTAATCCTAACCCGTACGCTCACACTAACCCGCGCCCTCACACGTACGCTCCCCCTAAACCGTTGTCGTACACTCACCTGGACCCTAAACCATCCCCGTCCCCTAACCCTAACCCTAGCCCGAACCCTAACCCTAACCCTTCCCCGAAGCCTTCGCCTCACCCTTCCCCTAATCCTAACCCATACGCTCACACTAACCCACGCCCTCACACGTACGCTCCCCCTAAACCGTTGTCGTACCCTCACCTGGACCCTAAACCATGCCCATCCCCGTCCCCTAACCCTAGCCCAAACCCTAACCCTTCCCTGAAGTCTTCCCCTCACCCGTCCCCCAATCCTAACCCATACGCTCACTTTAACCCTCACGCTCACACGTACGCTCCCCCTACACCTTTGTCGTACCCTCACGTGGACTCTAAACCGTCCCCGTCCCCTAACCCTAATCCTAGACCGAACCCTAACCCTAACCATTCCCCGAAGCCTTCCCCTCACCCGTCCCCTATTCCTAACCTGTACGCTCACACTAACCCGCGCCCTCACACGTACGCTCCCCCTAAACCGGTGTCGTATCCTCATCTGGACCGTAAACCGTCCCCGTCCCTTAACCCTAAACCTTCCCCGAAGCCTTCCCCTCACCCGTCCCCTAATCCTAACCCGTACGCTGACACTAACCCGCGCCCTCACACGTACGCTCCCCCTAAACCATTGTCGTACACTCACCTGGACCCTAAACCGTCCCCGTCCCCTAACCCTAACCCTAGCCGGAACCCTAAACCTAACCCTACCCCGAAGCCTTCCCCTCACCCGTCCCCTAAATCTAACCCTTACGCTCACACTCACCCGCTTCCTCACACATACGCTCCCCCTAAAGCGTTGTCGTACCCTCACCTGGACCCTAAACCGTCCCCGTCCCCTAACCCTAACCCTAGACCGAACCCTAACCCTAACCCTTCCCCGAAGCCTTCCCCTCACCCGTCCCATAATCCTAACCCGTACGCTCACACTAACCCGCGCCCTCACACGTTCGCTCCCACTAAACCGTTGTCATACCCTCACCTGGACCCTAAACCGTCCCCGTCCCCTAAACTTGACCCTAGCCCGAACCCTAACCCTAACACTTCCCTGAAGCCTTCCCCTCACCCGTCCCCTAATCCTAACCCGTACGCTCACACTAACCCGCGCCCTCACACGTACCCTCCCCCTAAAGCGTTGTCATACCATCACCTGGACCCTAAACTGTCTCCGTCCCCTAACCCTAACCCTAGCCCGAACCCTAACCCTAACACTTCCCTGAAGCCTTCCCCTCACCCGTCCCCTAATCCTAACCCGTACGCTCACACTAATCCGCGCCCTCACATGTACACTCCCCCTAAACCGTTGTCGTACCCTTACCTGGACCCTAAACCGTCCCCGTCCCCTAACCCTAACGCTAGTCCGCACCCTAACCCTAACCCTTCCCAAAAGCCTTCCCCTCACCCGTCCCCTAATCCGAACCCGTACGCTCACACTAACCCGCGCCCTCACACGTACGCTCCCCCTAAACCGATGTCGTACCCTCACCTGGACCCTAAACCATCCCCGTCCCCTAACCCTAACCCTAGCCCGAACCCTAACCCTAACCCTTCCCCGAAGCCTTCGCCTCACCCTTCCCCTAATCCTAACCCATACGCTCACACTAACCCACGCCCTCACACGTACGCTCCCCCTAAACCGTTGTCGTACCCTCACCTGGACCCTAAACCATGCCCATCCCCGTCCCCTAACCCTAGCCCAAACCCTAACCCTTCCCTGAAGTCTTCCCCTCACCCGTCCCCCAATCCTAACCCATACGCTCACTTTAACCCTCACGCTCACACGTACGCTCCCCCTACACCTTTGTCGTACCCTCACGTGGACTCTAAACCGTCCCCGTCCCCTAACCCTAATCCTAGACCGAACCCTAACCCTAACCATTCCCCGAAGCCTTCCCCTCACCCGTCCCCTATTCCTAACCTGTACGCTCACACTAACCCGCGCCCTCACACGTACGCTCCCCCTAAACCGTTGTCGTATCCTCATCTGGACCGTAAACCGTCCCCGTCCCTTAACCCTAAACCTTCCCCGAAGCCTTCCCGTCACCCGTCCCCTAATCCTAACCCGTACGCTGACACTAACCCGCGCCCTCACACGTACGCTCCCCCTAAACCATTGTCGTACACTCACCTGGACCCTAAACCGTCCCCGTCCCCTAACCCTAACCCTAGCCGGAACCCTAAACCTAACCCTTCCCCGAAGCCTTCCCCTCACCCGTCCCCTAATCCTAACCCGTACGCTCACACTAACCCGCGCCCTCACACGTATGCTCCCCCTAAACCGTTGTCGTACCCTCACCTGGACCCTAAACCGTCCCCTTCCCCGTCCCCTAACCCTAGCCCGAACCCTAACACTAACCATTCCCCGAAGCCTTCCCCTCACACGTCCCCTAATCCTAACCCGTACGCTCACACTAACCAGCGCCCTCACACGTACGCTCCCCCTAAAGCGTTGTCGTACCCTCACCTGGACCCTAAACCGTCCTCGTCCCCTAATACTAACCCTAGCCCGAACACTAACCCTAAAACATCCCCGAAGCCTTCCCCTCACCCGTCCCCTAATCCTAACCCGTACGCTCACACTAACCAGCGCCCTCACACGTACGCTTCCCCTAAACCGTTGTCGTACCCTCACCTGGACCCTAAACCATCCCCGTCCCCTAACCCTAACCGTAGCCCGAACCCTAACCTTTCCCTGAAGCCTTCCCCTCATCCATCCCCTAATCCTAACCGATACGCTCACACTAACCCTCACGCTCACACATACGCTCCCCCTAAACCGTTGTCGTACCCTCACCTTTACCCTAAACCGTCCCCATCCCCTAAAACTCACCCTAGCCCGAACCCTAACCCTAACCCTTCCCCGAAGCCTTCCCCTCACCCGTCCCCTAATCCTAACCCGTACGCTCACACTAACCCGGGTCCTCACACGTACGCTCCCCCTAAACCGTTGTCGTACCATCACCTGGACCCTAAA
This sequence comes from Leucopleurus acutus, assembly GCF_964270905.1. Classification (NCBI taxonomy): domain Eukaryota; kingdom Metazoa; phylum Chordata; class Mammalia; order Artiodactyla; family Delphinidae; genus Leucopleurus; species Leucopleurus acutus. The sequence continues at coordinate 1,579,489 of NW_028139217.1, forward strand.
CCGTCCCCGTCCCTTAAACCTAACACTTCCCCGAAGCCTTCCCCTCACCCGTCCCCGAATCTTAACCCGTACACTCACACTAACCCGCGCCCTCACACGTACACTCCCCCTAAACCGTTGTCGTACGCTCACCTGGACCCTAAACCGTCCCTGTCCCCTAACCCTAACCCTAGACCGAACCCTAACCGTAACCCTTCCCCGAAGCCTTCCCCTCACCCGTCCCCTAATCCCATCCCGTACCCTCACACTAACCCGCGCCCTCACACGTACGCTCCCCTGAAACCTTTGTCGTACCCTCACCTGGACCCTAAACCGTCCCCGTCCCCTAACCCTAACCCTAGACCGAACCCTAACCCTAACCCTTCCCTGAAGCCTTCCCCTCACCCGTCCCCTAATCCTAACCCGTACGCTCACACTAACCCGCGCCCTCACACATACGCTCCCCCTAAACCGTTGTCGTACCCTCACCTGGACCCTAAACCGTCCCCGTCCCCTAACCCTAACCCTAGACCGAACCCTAATCCTAACCCTTCCCCGAAGCCTTACCTTCACCCGTCCCCTAATCCTAACCCGTACGCTCACACTAACCCGCGCCCTCACACGTTCACTACCCCTAAACCATTGTCGTACCCTCACCTGGACCCTAAACCGTCCCCATCCCCTAACCCTAACCCTAGCCCGAACACTAACCCTAACACTTCCCCAAAGCTTTCCTCTCACCCGTCCCCTAATCCTAACCCGTATGCTCACACTAACCCACGCCCTCACATGTACTCTCCCCCTAAACCGTTGTCGTATCCTCATCTGGACCATAAACCGTCCCCGTCCCTTAACCCTAACACTTCCCCGAAGCCTTCCCCTCACCCGTCCCCTAATCCTAACCCGTACACTCACACTAACCCGCGCCCTCACACGTACCCTCCCCCTAAAGAGTTGTCATACCATCACCTGGACCCTAAACCGTCCCCGTCCCCTAACCCTAATCCTAGCCCGAACCCTAACCCTAACACTTCCCTGAAGCCTTCCCCTCACCCGTCCCCTAATCCTAACCCGTACGCTCACACTAACCCGCGCCCTCACACGTACCCTCCCCCTAAAGCGTTGTCATACCCTCACCTGGACCCTAAACTGTCTCCGTCCCCTAACCCTAACCCTAGCCCGAACCCTAAGCCTAACACTTCCCTGAAGCCTTCCCCTCACCCGTCCCATAATCCTAACCCGTACTTTCACAAAAACCCGCGCCCTCACACGTACCCTCCCCCTAAACAGTTGTCATACCCTCACCTGGACCCTAAACCGTCCCCGTCCCCTAACCCTAACCCTAGCCCGAACCCTAACCCTAACCCTTCCCCAACCCGTCCCCTAATCTTAACCCGTATGCTCACACTAACCCGCGCCCTCACACGTACTCTCCCCCTAAACCATTGTCGTACCCTCACCTGGACCCTAAACCGTCCCCATCCCCTAACTCTAACCCTAGCCCAAACCCTAACCGTAACCCTTCCCCGAAGCCTTCCCCTCACCCGTCCCATAATCCCATCCCGTACCCTCACACTAACCCGCGCCCTCACACGTACGCTCCCCTTAAACATTTGTCGTACTCTCACCTAGACCCTAAACCGTCCCCGTCCCCTAACCCTAATCCTAGCCCGAATCCTAACCCTAACCCTTCCCCGAAGCCTTCCCCTCACCCGTCCCCTAATCCTAACCCGTACGCTCACACTAACCCGCGCCCTCACACGTACGCTCCCCCTAAACCGTTGTCGTACCCTCACCTGGACCCTAAACCGTCCCCATCCCCTAACCCTAACCCTAGCCCGAACCCTAACACTTACCTGAAACCTTCCCCTCACCCTTCCCCTAATCCTAAACCATACGCTCACACTAACCCTCACGCTCACACGTACGCTCCCCGTAAACCGTTGTCGTACCCTCACCTGGACCCTAAACCGTCCCCGTCCCCTAACCGTAACCCTAGCCCGAAACCTAACCTTAACCCTTCCCCGAAGCCTTCCCCTCACACCTCCCCTAATCCTAACCCGTACGCTCAAACTAACCCACGCCCTCACAAGTACGCTCCCCCTAAACCGTTGTCGTACCCTCACCTGCACCCTAAACCGTCCCCTTCCCCTAACACTAGCCTTAGCCCAAACCCTAACCCTAACCCTTTCCCGAAGCCTTCCCCTCACCCGTCCCCTAATCCTAACCCGTACGCTCAAACTAACCCGCGCCCTCACATGTACGCTCCCCCTAAACCGATGTCGTACCCTCACCTGGACCCTAAACCATCCCCGTCCCCTAACCCTAACCCTAGCCCGAACCCTAACCCTAACACTTCCCCGAAGCCTTCGCCTCACCCGTCCCCTAATCCTAACCCGTACGCTCACACTAACCCGCGCCCTCAAACGTACGCTCCCCCTAAACCGTTGTCGTACCCTCACCTGGACCCTAAACCATGCCCATCCCCGTCCCCTAAACCTAGCCCAAACCATAACCCTTCCCTGAAGTCTTCCCCTCACCCGTCCCCCAATCCTAACCCATACGCTCACACTAACCCTCACGCTCACACGTACGCTCCCCCTACACCTTTGTCGTACCCTCACGTGGACCCTAAACCGTCCCCGTCCCCTAACCCTAATCCTAGCCCGAACCCTAACCCTAACCCTTCCCCGAAACCTTCCCCTCACCCGTCCCCTAATCCTAACCCGTACGCTCACACTAACCCGCGCCCTCACACGTACGCTCCCCCTAAACCGTTGTCGTATCCTCATCTGGACCGTAAACCGTCCCCGTCCCTTAACCCTAAACCTTCCCCGAAGCCTTCCTCTCACCCGTCCCCTAATCCTAACCCGTACGCTAACGCTAACCCGCCCCCTAACACGTTCCCTCCCCCTAAAGCTTTGTCGTACCCTCACCTGGACCCTCAACCGTCCCCGTCCCCTAACCCTAACCCTAGACCGAACCCTAACCCTAACCCTTCCCGAAGCCTGAACCTAACCCGTCCCCTAATCCTAACCCGCACGCTAACGCTAACCCGCGCCCTCACACGTACGCTCCCCCTAAAGCGTTGTCGTACCCTCAGCTGTACCCTAAACCGTCCCCGTCTCCTAACTCTAACCCTACCGCGAACCCTAACCCTAACCCTTCCCCGAAGCCTGACTCTCAACCGTCGCCTAATCCTAACCCGTACGCTCACACTAACCCACGCCCTCACATGTACGCTCCCCCTAAACCATTGTCGTACCCTCACCTGGACCCGAAACCGTCCCCGTCCCCTAACCCTGACCCTACCCGAACCCTAACCCTAACCCTTCACCAAGCCTTCCCCTCAACCGTCCCCTGATCCTAACCCGTTCGCTCACACTAACCTGCGCCCTCACACGTACGCTCCACCTAAAACTTTGTCGTACACTCACCTGGATCCTAAACCGTCCCCGTCCCCTAACCCTGACCCTACCCCAAACCCTAACCCTAACCCTTCCCCAAAGCCTTCCCCTCAACCGTCCCCTAATCCTAACCCGTACGCTCACACTAACCTGCACCCTCACACGTAAGCTCCCCCTAAATCTTTGCCGTACCCTCACCTGGACCCTAAACCATCCCCTTCCCCTAACCCTAACCCTAGCCCGAACCCTAACCGTAACCCTTCCCCGAAGCCTTCCCCTCACCCGTCCCCTAATCCTAACCCGTACGCTCACACTAACCCGCGTCCTCACACGTACGCTCCCCCTAAACCGTTGTCGTATCCTCACCTGGACCCTAAACCGTCCCCGTCCCCTAACCCTAACCCTAGCCCGAACCCTAACCCTCACCCTTCCCCGAAGCCTTCCCCTCACCCGTCCCCTAATCCTAACCCGTACGCTCAAACTAAGCCATGCTCTCACACGTACGCTCCCCCTAAACCGTTGTCGTACCCTCACCTGGACCCTAAACCGTCCCCGTCCCCTAACCCTAACCCTAGCCAAAACCCTAACCCTAACACTTTCCCGAAGCCTTCCCCTCACCCGTCCCCTAATCCTAACCCGTACGCTCACACTAACCCACGCCCTCACACGTACGCTCCCCCTTAACCGTTGTCGTACCGTCACCTGGACCCTAAACCATCCCCGTCCCCTAACCCTAACCCTAGCCCGAACCCTAACCCTAACACTTCCCCGAAGCCTTCCGCTCACCCGTCCCCTAATCCTAACCCGTATGCTCACACTAACCCACGCCCTCACACGTACGATCCCCCTAAACCGTTGTCGTACCCTCACGTGGACCCTAAACCGTCCCCGTCCCCTAACCCTAACCCTAGCCCGAACCCTAACCCTAACCCTTCCCCGAAGCCTTCCCCTCACCCGTCCCCGAATCATAACCCGTACGTTCACACTAACCCGCGCCCTCACACGTACACTCCCCCTAAACCGTTGTCGTACCCTCACCTGGACCCTAAACTGTCCCCGTCCCCTAACCCTAACCCTAGCCCGAACCCTAACCCTAACCCTTCCCCGAAGCCTTCCCCTCACCCGTCCCCTAATCCTAACCCGTACGCTCAAACTAACCCAGGCCCTCACACGTTCGCTCCCCCAAAAGCGTTGTCGTACCCTCACCTGGACCCTAAACCGTCCCCTTCCCCTAACCCTAACCCTAGACCGAAATCTAAGCCTAACACTTCCCCGAAGCCTGACCCAACACGTCCCCTAATCCTAACCCGTACGCTAACGCTAATCAGCGCCTTCACACGTATGCTAAACCTAAAGCGTTGTCGTACCCTCACCTGGACCCTAAACCGTCACCTTCCCCTAAACCTAACCCTAGCCTGAACCTTAACCCTAACGAATCTCCGAAGCCTGAAACTCACCCGTCCCCTAATCTTAATCCGTACGCTAACACTAACACGCGCCCTCACACGTACGCTCCATCTAAAGCGTTGTCGTACCCTCACCTGGACCCTAAACCGTCCCCGTCCCCTAACCCTAAGCCTAGGCCGAACCCTAACCATAACACTTCCCCAAATCCTGACCGTCACCCATCACCTAATCCTAACACGTACGCTAACACTAACCCACGCTCTCACACGTACGCTCCCCCTAAAGCGTTCTCGTAATCTCACATGAACCCTAAACCGTCCCGGTCCCCTAACCTTAACCCTAGCCCGATCCCTAACCCTAACATTTCCCTGAAGCCTGACCCTCACCCGTCCTCTAATCCTAACCAGTACGCTAACACTGACATGCGCCCTCACAAGTACGCTACCCCTAAAGCGTTGTCATACCCTAACCTGGACCCTCAACCGTCCCAGTCCCCGTCCCCTAACCCTAGCCCGAACCCTAACCTTAACCCTTCCCCGAAGCCAGACCCTCACCCGTCCCCTTATCCTAACCCGTACGCTCACACTAACCTGTGCCCTCACATGTACGCTCCCCCTAAACCGTTGTCGTACCCTCACCTGGACCCTAAACTGTCCCCCTCCCCTAACCCTAACCCTAGCCCGCACCCTAACCCTAACCCTTCCCAAAAGCCTTCCTCTCACCCGTCCCTTAATCCTAACCCGTACGCTCACACTAACCCGCGCCCTCACACGTACGCTCCCCCTAAACCGTTGTCGTACCCTCACCTGAACCCTAAACCGTCCCCGTCCCCTAACCCTAGCCCGAACCCTAACCCTAAAACTTCCCCGAAGCCTTCCCCTCACCCGTCCCCTAATCCTAACCCGTACGCTCAAACTAACCCGCGCCCTCACATGTACGCTCCCCCTAAACCGATGTCGTACCCTCACCTGGACCCTAAACCATCCCCGTCCCCTAACCCTAACCCTAGCCCGAACCCTAACCCTAACACTTCCCCGAAGCCTTCGCCTCACCCGTCCCCTAATCCTAACCCGTACGCTCACACTAACCCGCGCCCTCAAACGTACGCTCCCCCTAAACCGTTGTCGTACCCTCACCTGGACCCTAAACCATGCCCATCCCCGTCCCCTAAAGCTAGCCCAAACCCTAACCCTTCCCCGAACTCTTCCCCTCACCCGTCCCCCAATCCTAACCCATACGCTCACACTAACCCTCACGCTCACACGTACGCTCCCCCTACACCTTTGTCGTACCCTCACGTGGACCCTAAACCGTCCCCGTCCCCTAACCCTAATCCTAGCCCGAACCCTAACCCTAACCCTTCCCCGAAGCCTTCCCCTCACCCGTCCCCTAATCCTAACCCGTACGCTCACACTAACCCGCGCCCTCACACGTACGCTCCCCCTAAACCGTTGTCGTATCCTCATCTGGACCGTAAACCGTCCCCGTCCCTTAACCCTAAACCTTCCCCGAAGCCTTCCTCTCACCCGTCCCCTAATCCTAACCCGTACGCTAACGCTAACCCGCCCCCTAACACATTCCCTCCCCCTAAAGCTTTGTCGTACCCTCACCTGGACCCTCAACCGTCCCCGTCCCCTAACCCTAACCCTAGACCGAACCCTAACCCTAACCCTTCCCGAAGCCTGAACCTAACCCGTCCTCTAATCCTAACCCGTACGCTAACGCTAACCCACACCCTCACATGTACGCTCCCCCTAAAGCATTGTCATACCCTCACCTGGACACTAAACCATCCCCGTCTCCTAACTCTAACGCTACCGCGAACCCTAACCCTAACACTTCCCCGAAGCCTGACTCTCACCCGTCGCCTAATCCTAAACTGTACGCTCTCGCTAACCCGCGCCCTCACACGTACGCTCCCCCTAAAGCATTGTCGTACCCTCACCTGGACCCTAAACCGTCCCTGTCCCCATCCCCTAACCCCAGCCCGAACCCTAACCCTAACCCTTCCCCGAATCCTGACCCTCACCCGTCACCTAATCCTAACCCGTACACTCACACTAACCTGCGCCCTCACACGTGCGCTCCCCCTAAACCGTTGTCGTATCCTCATCTGGACCGTAAACAGTCCCCGTCCCTTAACCCTAACCCTTCCCCGAAGCCTTCCCCTCACCCGTCCCCTAATCCTAACCCGTAAGCTCACACTAACCCGCGCCCTCACACGTACGCTCCCCCTAAACCGTTGTCGTACCCTCACCTGGACCCTAAACCATCCCCGTCCCCTAACCCTAACCCTAGCCCGAACCCTAACCCTAACACTTCCCCGAAGCCTTCCCCTCACCCGTCCCCGAATCCTAACCCGTACGGTCACACTAACCCGCGCCCTCACACGTACACTCCCCCTAAACCGTTGTCGTACCCTCACCTGGACCCTAAACTGTCCCCGTCCCCTAACCCTAACCCTAGCCCGAACCCTAACCCTAACCCTTCCCCGAAGCCTTCCCCTCACCCGTCCCCTAATCCTAACCCGTACGCTCAAACTAACCCAGGCCCTCACACGTTCGCTCCCCCAAAAGCGTTGTCGTACCCTCACCTGGACCCTAAACCATCCCCTTCCCCTAACCCTAACCCTAGACCGAAATCTAAGCCTAACACTTCCCCGAAGCCTGACCCAACACGTCCCCTAATCCTAACCCGTACGCTAACGCTAATCAGCGCCTTCACACGTATGCTAAACCTAAAGCGTTGTCGTACACTCACCTGGACCCTAAACCGTCACCTTCCCCTAAACCTAACCCTAGCCTGAACCCTAACCCTAACGAATCTCCGAAGCCTGACACTTACCCGTCCCCTAATCTTAACCCGTACGCTAACACTAACACGCGCCCTCACACGTACGCTCCATCTAAAGCGTTGTCGTACCCTCACCTGGACCCTAAACCGTCCCCGTCCCCTAACCCTAAGCCTAGGCCGAACCCTAACCATAACACTTCCCCAAATCCTGACCGTCACCCATCACCTAATCCTAACCCGTACGCTAACACTAACCCGCGCCCTCACACGTACGCTCCCCCTAAACCGTTGTCGTACCCTCACCTGAACCCTAAACCGTCCCCGTCCCCTAACCCTAACCCTAGCCCGAACCCTAACCCTAACCCTTCCCCGAAGCCTTCCCCTCACCCGTCCCCTAATCCTAACCCGTACGCTCAAACTAACCCACACCCTCACACGTATGCTCCCCCTAAACCGTTGTCGTACCCTCACCTGGACCCTAAACCGTCCCCTTTCACTAACCCTAACCCTAGCCCGAACCCTAACCCTAACCCTTTCCCGAAGCCTTCCCCTCACCCGTCCCCTAATCCTTACCCGTACGCTCACACTAACCCGCGCCCTCACACGTACGCTCCCCCTAAAGGGTTGTCGTACCTTCACCTGGACCCTAAACCTTTCCCGTCCCCTAACCCTAACCCTAGCCCGAACCCTTACTCTAACACTTCCCCGAAGCCTGACCCTCACCCGTCCCCTAATCCTAACCCGTACGCAAACGCTAACCCATGCCCTCACACATACGCTTCCCCTAAAGCGTTGTCGTACCTTCACCTGGACCCTAAACCGTCCCCGACCCCTAAGCCTAACCCTAGCCCGAAGTCTAACCCTAAACCTTCCCGGAAGCATGACCCTCACCCGTCCCCTAATCCTAACCTGTACGCTTACACTAACCCGCGCTCTCACACGTACGTTCCCCGAAAGCGTTGTCGTACCCTCACCTAGACCGTAAACCGTCCCCATCCCCTAACCCTAACCCTAGCCCGAACCCTAAACCGAACCCTCCCCTGAATCTGGACCCTCACCCGGCACCTAATCCTTACTCGTACGCTAACACTAACCAGCGCCCTCACACGTACGCTCCCCCTAAAGCGTTGTTGTACCCTCACCTGGACCCTAAACCGTCCCCGTCCCCTAACCCTAACCGTAGCCCGAACCCTAACCCTAACACTTCCCCGAAGCCTGACCCTCCCCCGTCCCCTAATCCTAACCCGTACGCTAACGCTAACCCACGCCCTCACACGTACGCTAGCCCTAAAGCGTTGTCGTCACCTCACCTGAACCCTAAACCGTCCCCGTCTGATAACCCTAACCGTAGACGGAACCCTAACCCTAACCATTCCCCGAAGCCTGACCCTTACCCATCCCCTAATCCTAACCCGCACACTAACGCGAACCTGCGCCCTCAGACGTAGTTTCCCCCTAAAGCGTTGTCGTACCCTCACCTGAACCCTAAACCATCCCCATCCCCTTTCCGTAACCCTAGCCCAACCCTAACCCTAACCCTTCCGCGAATCCTAACCCAACCCTTCCCCTAATCCTAACCCGTACGCTAACGCTAATCCGCGCCCTCACATGTACGCTACACCTAAAGCGTTGTCGTACCCTCAGCTGTACCCTAAACCGTCCCCGTCCCCTAACCCTAACCCTAGACTGAACCCTAACTCTAACCCTTCCCCAAAGCCTGACCCTCACACGTCCTCTAATCCTAACCCGTACGCTAACGCTAACCCACACCCTCACATGTACGCTCCCCCTAAAGCATTGTCATACCCTCACCTGGACACTAAACCGTCCCCGTCCCCTAACCATAACCCTAGCCCGAACCCTAACCCTAACACTTTCCCGAAGCCTTCCCCTCACCCGTCTCCTAATCCTAACCCGTACGCTCACACTAACCTGCGTCCTCACACGTACGCTCCCCCTAAACTGTTGTCGTACCCTCATCTGGACCGTAAACCGTCCCCGTCCCTTAACCCTAACCCTTCCCCGAAGCCTTCCCCTCACCCGTCCCCTAATCCTAACCCGTACGCTCACACTAACCCGCGCCCTCACACGTACACTCCCTCTAAACCTTTGTCGTACCCTCACCTGGACCCTAAACTGTCCCCGTCCCCTAACCCTAACCCTAGCCCGAACCCTAACCCTAACCCTTCCCTGAAGCCTTCCCCTCACCCGTCCCCTAATCCTAACCCGTACGCTCACACTAACCCGCGCCCTCACACGTACGCTCCCCCTAAACCGTTGTCGTACCCTCACCTGGACCCTAAACCGTCCCCATCCCCTAACCCTAACCCTAGCCCGAACCCTAATCCTAACCCTTCCCTGAAGCCTTCCCCTCACCCGTCCCCTAATCCTAACCCGTACACTCAAACTAACCCACGCCCTCACACGTACGCTCCCCCTAAACCGTTGTCGTACACTGACGTGGACCCTAAACCGTCCCCGTCCCCTAAACCTAAACCTATCCCGAACCCTAACCTTAACCCTTCCCCGAAGCCAGACCCTCACCCGTCCCCTTATCCTAACCCGTACGCTCACACTAACCTGTGCCCTCACATGTACGCTCCCCCTAAACCGTTGTCGTACCCTCACCTGGACCCTAAACTGTCCCCCTCCCCTAACCCTAACCCTAGCCCGCACCCTAACCCTAACCCTTCCCAAAAGCCTTCCTCTCACCCGTCCCTTAATCCTAACCCGTACGCTCACACTAACCCGCGCCCTCACACGTACGCTCCCCCTAAACCGTTGTCGTACCCTCACCTGAACCCTAAACCGTCCCCGTCCCCTAACCCTAGCCCGAACCCTAACCCTAAAACTTCCCCGAAGCCTTCCCCTCACCCGTCCCCTAATCCTAACCCGTACGCTCAAACTAACCCGCGCCCTCACATGTACGCTCCCCCTAAACCGATGTCGTACCCTCACCTGGACCCTAAACCATCCCCGTCCCCTAACCCTAACCCTAGCCCGAACCCTAACCCTAACACTTCCCCGAAGCCTTCGCCTCACCCGTCCCCTAATCCTAACCCGTACGCTCACACTAACCCGCGCCCTCAAACGTACGCTCCCCCTAAACCGTTGTCGTACCCTCACCTGGACCCTAAACCATGCCCATCCCCGTCCCCTAAAGCTAGCCCAAACCCTAACCCTTCCCCGAACTCTTCCCCTCACCCGTCCCCCAATCCTAACCCATACGCTCACACTAACCCTCACGCTCACACGTACGCTCCCCCTACACCTTTGTCGTACCCTCACGTGGACCCTAAACCGTCCCCGTCCCCTAACCCTAATCCTAGCCCGAACCCTAACCCTAACCCTTCCCCGAAGCCTTCCCCTCACCCGTCCCCTAATCCTAACCCGTACGCTCACACTAACCCGCGCCCTCACACGTACGCTCCCCCTAAACCGTTGTCGTATCCTCATCTGGACCGTAAACCGTCCCCGTCCCTTAACCCTAAACCTTCCCCGAAGCCTTCCTCTCACCCGTCCCCTAATCCTAACCCGTACGCTAACGCTAACCCGCCCCCTAACACATTCCCTCCCCCTAAAGCTTTGTCGTACCCTCACCTGGACCCTCAACCGTCCCCGTCCCCTAACCCTAACCCTAGACCGAACCCTAACCCTAACCCTTCCCGAAGCCTGAACCTAACCCGTCCTCTAATCCTAACCCGTACGCTAACGCTAACCCACACCCTCACATGTACGCTCCCCCTAAAGCATTGTCATACCCTCACCTGGACACTAAACCATCCCCGTCTCCTAACTCTAACGCTACCGCGAACCCTAACCCTAACACTTCCCCGAAGCCTGACTCTCACCCGTCGCCTAATCCTAAACTGTACGCTCTCGCTAACCCGCGCCCTCACACGTACGCTCCCCCTAAAGCATTGTCGTACCCTCACCTGGACCCTAAACCGTCCCTGTCCCCATCCCCTAACCCCAGCCCGAACCCTAACCCTAACCCTTCCCCGAATCCTGACCCTCACCCGTCACCTAATCCTAACCCGTACACTCACACTAACCTGCGCCCTCACACGTGCGCTCCCCCTAAACCGTTGTCGTATCCTCATCTGGACCGTAAACAGTCCCCGTCCCTTAACCCTAACCCTTCCCCGAAGCCTTCCCCTCACCCGTCCCCTAATCCTAACCCGTAAGCTCACACTAACCCGCGCCCTCACACGTACGCTCCCCCTAAACCGTTGTCGTACCCTCACCTGGACCCTAAACCATCCCCGTCCCCTAACCCTAACCCTAGCCCGAACCCTAACCCTAACACTTCCCCGAAGCCTTCCCCTCACCCGTCCCCGAATCCTAACCCGTACGGTCACACTAACCCGCGCCCTCACACGTACACTCCCCCTAAACCGTTGTCGTACCCTCACCTGGACCCTAAACTGTCCCCGTCCCCTAACCCTAACCCTAGCCCGAACCCTAACCCTAACCCTTCCCCGAAGCCTTCCCCTCACCCGTCCCCTAATCCTAACCCGTACGCTCAAACTAACCCAGGCCCTCACACGTTCGCTCCCCCAAAAGCGTTGTCGTACCCTCACCTGGACCCTAAACCATCCCCTTCCCCTAACCCTAACCCTAGACCGAAATCTAAGCCTAACACTTCCCCGAAGCCTGACCCAACACGTCCCCTAATCCTAACCCGTACGCTAACGCTAATCAGCGCCTTCACACGTATGCTAAACCTAAAGCGTTGTCGTACACTCACCTGGACCCTAAACCGTCACCTTCCCCTAAACCTAACCCTAGCCTGAACCCTAACCCTAACGAATCTCCGAAGCCTGACACTTACCCGTCCCCTAATCTTAACCCGTACGCTAACACTAACACGCGCCCTCACACGTACGCTCCATCTAAAGCGTTGTCGTACCCTCACCTGGACCCTAAACCGTCCCCGTCCCCTAACCCTAAGCCTAGGCCGAACCCTAACCATAACACTTCCCCAAATCCTGACCGTCACCCATCACCTAATCCTAACCCGTACGCTAACACTAACCCGCGCCCTCACACGTACGCTCCCCCTAAACCGTTGTCGTACCCTCACCTGAACCCTAAACCGTCCCCGTCCCCTAACCCTAACCCTAGCCCGAACCCTAACCCTAACCCTTCCCCGAAGCCTTCCCCTCACCCGTCCCCTAATCCTAACCCGTACGCTCAAACTAACCCACACCCTCACACGTATGCTCCCCCTAAACCGTTGTCGTACCCTCACCTGGACCCTAAACCGTCCCCTTTCACTAACCCTAACCCTAGCCCGAACCCTAACCCTAACCCTTTCCCGAAGCCTTCCCCTCACCCGTCCCCTAATCCTTACCCGTACGCTCACACTAACCCGCGCCCTCACACGTACGCTCCCCCTAAAGGGTTGTCGTACCTTCACCTGGACCCTAAACCTTTCCCGTCCCCTAACCCTAACCCTAGCCCGAACCCTTACTCTAACACTTCCCCGAAGCCTGACCCTCACCCGTCCCCTAATCCTAACCCGTACGCAAACGCTAACCCATGCCCTCACACATACGCTTCCCCTAAAGCGTTGTCGTACCTTCACCTGGACCCTAAACCGTCCCCGACCCCTAAGCCTAACCCTAGCCCGAAGTCTAACCCTAAACCTTCCCGGAAGCATGACCCTCACCCGTCCCCTAATCCTAACCTGTACGCTTACACTAACCCGCGCTCTCACACGTACGTTCCCCGAAAGCGTTGTCGTACCCTCACCTAGACCGTAAACCGTCCCCATCCCCTAACCCTAACCCTAGCCCGAACCCTAAACCGAACCCTCCCCTGAATCTGGACCCTCACCCGGCACCTAATCCTTACTCGTACGCTAACACTAACCAGCGCCCTCACACGTACGCTCCCCCTAAAGCGTTGTTGTACCCTCACCTGGACCCTAAACCGTCCCCGTCCCCTAACCCTAACCGTAGCCCGAACCCTAACCCTAACACTTCCCCGAAGCCTGACCCTCCCCCGTCCCCTAATCCTAACCCGTACGCTAACGCTAACCCACGCCCTCACACGTACGCTAGCCCTAAAGCGTTGTCGTCACCTCACCTGAACCCTAAACCGTCCCCGTCTGATAACCCTAACCGTAGACGGAACCCTAACCCTAACCATTCCCCGAAGCCTGACCCTTACCCATCCCCTAATCCTAACCCGCACACTAACGCGAACCTGCGCCCTCAGACGTAGTTTCCCCCTAAAGCGTTGTCGTACCCTCACCTGAACCCTAAACCATCCCCATCCCCTTTCCGTAACCCTAGCCCAACCCTAACCCTAACCCTTCCGCGAATCCTAACCCAACCCTTCCCCTAATCCTAACCCGTACGCTAACGCTAATCCGCGCCCTCACATGTACGCTACACCTAAAGCGTTGTCGTACCCTCAGCTGTACCCTAAACCGTCCCCGTCCCCTAACCCTAACCCTAGACTGAACCCTAACTCTAACCCTTCCCCAAAGCCTGACCCTCACACGTCCTCTAATCCTAACCCGTACGCTAACGCTAACCCACACCCTCACATGTACGCTCCCCCTAAAGCATTGTCATACCCTCACCTGGACACTAAACCGTCCCCGTCCCCTAACCATAACCCTAGCCCGAACCCTAACCCTAACACTTTCCCGAAGCCTTCCCCTCACCCGTCTCCTAATCCTAACCCGTACGCTCACACTAACCTGCGTCCTCACACGTACGCTCCCCCTAAACTGTTGTCGTACCCTCATCTGGACCGTAAACCGTCCCCGTCCCTTAACCCTAACCCTTCCCCGAAGCCTTCCCCTCACCCGTCCCCTAATCCTAACCCGTACGCTCACACTAACCCGCGCCCTCACACGTACACTCCCTCTAAACCTTTGTCGTACCCTCACCTGGACCCTAAACTGTCCCCGTCCCCTAACCCTAACCCTAGCCCGAACCCTAACCCTAACCCTTCCCTGAAGCCTTCCCCTCACCCGTCCCCTAATCCTAACCCGTACGCTCACACTAACCCGCGCCCTCACACGTACGCTCCCCCTAAACCGTTGTCGTACCCTCACCTGGACCCTAAACCGTCCCCATCCCCTAACCCTAACCCTAGCCCGAACCCTAATCCTAACCCTTCCCTGAAGCCTTCCCCTCACCCGTCCCCTAATCCTAACCCGTACACTCAAACTAACCCACGCCCTCACACGTACGCTCCCCCTAAACCGTTGTCGTACACTGACGTGGACCCTAAACCGTCCCCGTCCCCTAAACCTAAACCTATCCCGAACCCTAACCCTAACCTTTTCCCGAAGCCTTCCCCTCACCCGTCCCCTAATCCTAACCCGTACGCTCACACTAACCTGCGTCCTCACACGTACGCTCCCCCTAAACTGTTGTCGTACCCTCATCTGGACCGTAAACCGTCCCTGTCCCTTAACCCTAACACTTCCCCGAAGCCTGACCCAACACGTCCCCTAACCCTAACGCGTACGCTAACGCTAATCCACTCCCTCACACGTATGCTAACCCTAAAGCGTTGTCGTTCCCTCACTTGGACCCTAAACCGTCACCATCCCCTAAACCTAACCCTAGCCTGAACCCTAACCCTAACGATTCCCCGAAGCCTGACACTCACCTGTCCCCTAATCCTAATCCGTATGCTAACACTAACATGCGCCCTCACACGTACGCTCCATCTGAAGCGTTGTCGTACCCTCACCTGGACCCTAAACCGTCCCCGTCCCCTAACCCTAACCCTAGGCCGAACCCTAACCTTAACCCTTCCCCTAATCCTGACCCTCACCCGTCCCCTAATCCTAACCCGTATGCTAACACTAACCTGCGCTCTCACACTTACGCTCCCCCTAAAGCGTTGTCGTAAACTCACATGAACCCTGAACCGTCCCGGTCCCCTAACCTTAACCCTAGCCTGATCCCTAACCCTAACCCTTCCCCGAAGCCTGACCTTCACCCGTCCCCTAATCCTAACCTGTAAGCTAACACTGACATGCGCCCTCACAAGTACGCTACCCCTAAAGCGTTGTCATACCCTTACCTGGACCCTCAACTGTCCCAGTCCCCGTACCCTAACCCTAGCCCGAACACTAACCCTAACACTTCCCCGAATCCTGACCCTCACCCGTCCCCTAATCCTCACCCGTACGCTAACACTAACCCGCGCCCTCACACGTACACTCCCCCTAAAGCGTTGTCGTACCCTCACCTGGACCCTAAACCGTCCCCGTCCCCTAACCCTAACCTTAGCCCGAACCCTAACCCTAACCCTTCCCCGAAGCCTGACCCTCACCCGTACCCTAATCCTATCACGTACGCTAACACTAACCCACGCCCTCACACGTACGCTCCCCCAAAAGCGTTGTCGTACCCTCACCTGGACCCTAAACCGTTCCCGTCCCCTAGCCCTAACCCTAGCCTGAACCCTAAACCTTAGCCTTCCGCGAAGCCTGACCCTCAACCGTCCCCTAATCCTAACCCGTACGCAAACGCTAACCCACGCCCTCACACGTACGCTCCCCCTAAAGCGTTGTCGTACGCTCACCTGTACCCTAAACCGTCCCCATCCCCTAACCCTAACCCTAGCCTGTCCCTAACCCTAACACTTCCCCGAAGCCTGACCCTCATCAGTCCCATAATCCTAACCCATACGCTGACACTAACACGCGCCCTCACACGTATGCTCCCCCTAAAGCTTTGTCGTACCCTCACGTGGACCCTAAACCGTCCTCGCCCCCTAACCCTAACCCTAGCCCAAACCCTAACCCTAAACCTTCCCCGAAGCCTGAACCTCACCCGTGCCCTAATCCTAACCTGTACGCTAACAATAACCCGCGCCCTCACACGTACGCTCCCCCTAAAGTGTTGTCGTACACTCACCTGGACCCTAAATCGTCCCCGTCCACTAACCCTAACCCTAGCCCGAACCCTAATGCTAAACCTTCCCCGAGCCTGACCCTCACCCATCCCCTAATCCTAACCCATACGCTAACACTAACCCGCGCTCTCACTCATACGTTACCATAAAGCGTTGTCGTCCCCTCACCTGGACCCTAAACCGTCCCCGTCCCCTTTCACTAACCCTAGCCCGAACCCTAAACCGAACACTTCCCTGAAGCCTGGCCCTCACCAGTCCCCTAATCCTTACTCGTACGCTAACACTAACCGGCGCCCTCACACATACCCTCCCCATAAAGCGTTGTCATACCCTCACCTGGACCCTAAACCGTCCCCATCCCCTAACCCTAACCCTAGGCCGAACCATAACCCTAGCCCTTCTGCGAAGCCTGACCCTCACCCGTCCCCTAATCCTAACCCGTATGCTAACGCTAACCCACGCCCTCACATGTACGCTCCCCCTAAAGCGTTCTCGTACCCTCACGTGGACCCTAAACCGTCCCCGTCCCCTAACCCTAACCCTAGCCCGAAACCTAACCCTAACAATTCCCCCGAAGCCTGAACCTCACCCATGCCCTAATCCTAACCCGTACGCTAACGCTAACCCGCGCCCTCACATGTACGCTCCCCCTAAAGCGTTCTCGTACCCTCACCTGGACCCTAAACCGTCCCCGTCCCCTAACCCTAACCCTAGCCCGAACCCTAACACTAAACCTTCCCCGAAGCCTGACCCTCACCCGTCCCCTAATCCTAACCCGCACGCGAACGCTAACCCACGCCCTCACACGTACGCTCCCCCTAAAGCGTTGTCGTACCCTCACCTGGACCCTAAACCGTCCCCGTCCCCTGACCCTAAACCTCGTCCGATCCCTAACACTAACCCTTCCCCGAAGCCTGATCCTCACCCGTCCCATAATCGTAAGCCGTACGCTCAAACTAACCCACGCCCTCACACGTACGCTGCCCCTAAAGCGTTGTCGTACCCTCACCTGGACCCTAAACCATCCCCTTCTCCTAACCCTAACCCTAGACCGAAACCTAAGCCTGACCCCTCCCCGAAGCCTGACCCAACACGTCCCCTAATCCTAACCCGTACGCTAACGCTAATCCACTCCCTCACACGTATGCTAAACCTAAAGCGTTGTCGTACCCTCACCTGGACCCTAAACCATCACCATCCCCTAAACCTAACCCTAGCCCAAACCCTAACCCTAACGATTCCCCGAAGCCTGACACTCACCTGTCCCCTAATCCTAATCCGTACGCTAACACTAACACGCGCCCTCACACGTACGCTCCATCTAAAGCATTGTCGTACCCTCACCTGGACCCTAAACCGTCCCCGTCCCCTAACTCTAACCCTAGGCCGAACCCTAACCTTAACCCTTCCCCGAATCCTGACCCTCACCCATCCCCTAATCCTAACCCGTACGCTAACACTAACCCGCGCTCTCACACGTACGCTCCCCCTAAAGCGTTCTCGTAAACTCACATGAACCCTAAACCGTCCCGGTCCCCTAACCTTAACCCTAGCCTGATCCCTAACCCTAACCCTTCCCCGAAGCCTGACCCTCACCCGTCCCCTAATCCTAACCTGTACGCTAACACTGACATGCGCCCTCACAAGTACGCTACCCCTAAAGCGTTGTCATACCCTAACCTGGACCCTCAACCGTCCCGGTCCCCTAACCCTAAACCTAGCCCGATCCCTAACCCTAACCCTTCCCCGAAGCCTGACCCTCAACCGTCCCCTAATACTCACAAGTACGCTAACACTGACCCACGCTCTCACAACTACGCTACCCCTAAAGCGTTGTCATACCCTCACCTGGACCCTCAACCGACCCCGTCCCCTAACCCTAAACCTAGGACGAACCCTAACCCTAACCCTTCCAAGAAGCCTGACCCTCACCCGTCCCCTAATCCTAACCTGTACGCTAACACTCACCCACGCCCTCACACGTACGCTCCCCCTAAAGCGTTGTCGTACCCTCACCTGGACCCTAAACCGTCCCCGTCCCCTAACCCTAACCCTAGACTGAACCCTAACCCTAAACCTTCCCTGAATCCTGACCCTCACCCGTCCCCTAATCCTAACCCGTACGCTAACAATAACCCGCGCCCTCACACGTACGTTTCCACTAAAGTGTTGTCGTACCCTCACCTGGAACCTAAACCATCCCCGTCCCCTAACCCTAACCCTAGCCCGAACCATAACCCTAACCCTTCCCCGAAGCCTGACCCACACCCGTACCCTAATCCTATCACGTACGCTCACATTAACCAGCGCCCTCACACATACGCTCCCCCTAAACCGTTGTCGTACCCTCACCTGGACCCTAAACCGTCCCCGTCCCCTAACCCTAACCGTAGCCCGAACCCTAACCCTTCCCTGAAGCCTTCCCCTCATCCGTCCCCTAATCCTAACCGATACGCTCACACTAACCCTCACGCTCACACGTACGCTCCCCCTAAACCGTTGTCGTACCCTCACCTGGACCCTAAACCGTCCCCGTCCCCTAACCCTAACCCTAGCCCGAACCCTAACCCTAACACTTCCCCAAAGCCCTCCCCTCACAGATCCCCTAATCCTAACCAGTACGCTCACACTAACCCGCGCCTTCACACGTACGCTCCCCCTAAACCGTTGTCGTACCCTCACCTGGACACTAAACCGTCCCCTAACCCTAACCGTAACCCTAGCCCGAACCCTAACCCTAACCCTTCCCCGAAGCCTTCCCCTCACCCGTCCCCTAATCCTAACCAGTACGCTCACACTAACCCGCGCCCTCACACGTACGCTCCCCCTAAACCGTTGTCGTACCCTCACCTGGACACTAAACCGTCCCCTAACCCTAACCCTAACCCTAGCCCGAACCCTAACCCTAACCCTTCCCCGAAGCCTTCCCCTCACCCGTCCCCTAATCCTAACCCGTACGCTCACACTAACCCGCGCCCTCACACGAACGCTCCCCCTAAACCGTTGTCGTACCCTCACCTGGACCCTAAACCGTCCCCGTCCCCTAACCCTAACCCTAGCCGGAACCCTAAACCTAACACTTCCCCGAAGACTTCCCCTCACCCGTCCCCTAATCCTAACCCGTACGCTCACACTAACCCGCGCCCTCACACGTACACTCCCCCTAAACCGTTGTCGTACCCTCACCTGGACCTTAAAACGTCCCCGTCCCCGTCACCTAACCCTAGCCCGAACCCTAACCCTAACTCTTCCCCGAAGCCTTCCCCTCACCCGTCCCCTAATCCTAACCCGTACGCGCACATTAACCAGCGCCCTCACACGTACGCTCCCCCTAAATCGTTGTCGTACCCTAACCTGGACCCTAAACTGTCCCTGTCCCCTAACCCTAACCCTAGCCCGAACCCTAACCCTTCCCTGAAGCCTTCCCCTCATCCGTCCCCTAATCCTAACCGATACGCTTATACTAACCCTCACGCTCACACGTACGCTCCCCCTAAACCGTTGTTGTACCCTCACCTGGACCCTAAACCGTCCCCGTCCCCTAACCCTAACCCTAGGCCGAACCATAACCCTAGCCCTTCCTCGAAGCCTGACCCTCACCCGTCCCCTAATCCTAACCCGTATGCTAACGTTAACCCGCGCCCTCACATGTACGCTCCCCCTAAAGCGTTCTCGTACCCTCACGTGGACCCTAAACCGTCCCCGTCCCCTAACCCTAACCCTAGCCCGAACCCTAAGCCTAACAATTCCCCGAAGCCTGAACCTCACCCATGCCCTAATCCTAACCCGTACGCTAACGCTAACCCGCGCCCTCACATGTACGCTTCCCCTAAAGCGTTCTCGTACCCTCACCTGGACCCTAAACCGTCCCTGTCCCCTAACCCTAACCCTAGCCCGAACCCTAACACTAACCCTTCCTCGAAGCCTGACCCTCACCCGTCCCCTAATCCTAACCCGCACGCGAACGCTAACCCACGCCCTCACACGTACGCTCCCCCTAAAGCGTTGTCGTACCCTCACCTGGACCCTAAACCGTCCCTTTCCCCTGACCCTAAACCTCGCCCGATCCCTAACACTAACCCTTCCCCGAAGCCTGATCCTCACCCGTCCCCTAATCCTAACAAGTACGCTAACAATGACCCGCACTCTCACAACTACACTCCCCCTAAAGCGTTGTCATACCCTCACCTGGACCCTCAACCGTCCCCGTCCCTGTCCCCTAACCCTAGCCCGAACCCTAAACCTAACACTTCCCTGAAGCCTGACCCTCACCTGTCCCCTAATCCTAACCCGTACGCTAACACTAACCCGCGCCGTCACAAGTACGCTCCCCCTAAAGCGTTGTCATACCCTCACCTGGACTCTCAACCGTCCCCGTCCCCTAAGCCTATCCCTAGCCCGAACCCTAACCCTAACCCTTCCACGAAGCCTGACCCTCACCCGTCCCCTAATCCTAACTCGTACGCTAAGACTCACCCGCGCCCTCACACGTACGCTCCCCCTAAAGCATTGTCGTACCCTCACCTGGACCCTAAACCATCCCCGTCCCCTAACCCTAACCCTAGACTGAACCCTAACCCTAAACCTTTCCTGAAGCCTGACCCTCACCCGTCCCCTAATCTTAACCCGTACGCTCACACTAACCTGCACGCTCACACGTACGCTCCCCCTCAAGCGTTGTCGTACCCTCACCTGGACCCTAAACCGTCCCCGTCCCCTAACCCTAACCCTAGCCCGAACCCTAACCCTAACCCTTCCCCAAGCCTTCCCCTCACCTGTCCCCTAATCCTAAACCATACGCTCACACTAACCCGCGCCCTCACACGTACGCTCCCCCTAAACCGTTTTCGTACCCTCACCTGGACCCTAAACCGTCCTCGTCCCCTAACCCTAACCCTAGCCCCAAACCTAACCCTAACCCTTCCCCGAATCCTTCCCCTCACCCGTCCCCTAATCCTAACCCGTACGCTCACACTAACCCGTGTCCTCACACGTACGCTCCCCCTAAACCGTTGTCGTACCCTGACACGGACCCTAAACCGTCCCCGTGCCCTAAACTTAAACCTAGCCTGAACCCTAACCCTAACCCTTTCCCGAAGCCTTCCCCTCACCCGTCCCCTAATCCTAGCCCGTACGCTCACACTAACCCGCGCCCTCTCACGTACGCTCCCCTGAAACCGTTGTCGTACCCTCACCTGGACCCTAAACCGTCCCCGTCCCCTAACCCTAACCCTAGCCCGAACCCTAACCCTAACACTTCCCCGAAGCCTTCCCCTCACCCGTCCCATAATCGTAAGCCGTACGCTCAAACTAACCCACGCCCTCACACGTACGCTGCCCCTAAAGCGTTGTCGTACCCTCACCTGGACCCTCAACCATCCCCTTCTCATAACCCTAACCTTAGACCGAAACCTAAGCCTGACCCTTCCCCGAAGCCTGACCCAACACGTCCCCTAATCCTAACCCGTACGCTAACGCTAATCCGCTCCCTCACACGTATGCTAAACCTAAAGCGTTGTCGTACCCTCACCTGGACCCTAAACCGTCACCATCCCCTAAACCTAACCCTAGCCCGAACCCTAACCCTAACGATTCCCCGAAGCCTGACACCCACCTGTCCCCTAATCCTAATCCGTACGCTAACACTAACACGCGCCCTCACACGTACGCTCCATCTAAAGCGTTGTCGTACCCTCACCTAGACCCTAAACCGTCCCCGTCCCCTAACCCTAACCCTAGGACGAACCCTAACCTTAACCCTTCACCGAATCCTGACCCTCACCCGTCCCCTAATCCTAACCCGTACGCTAACACTAACCCGCGCTCTCACACGTACGCTCCCCCTAAAGCGTTCTCGTAACCTCACATGAACCCTAAACCGTCCCGGTCCCCTAACCTTAACCCTAGCCTGATCCCTAACCCTACCCCTTCCCCGAAGCCTGACCCTCACCCGTCCCCTAATCCTAACCTGTACGCTAACACTGACATGCGCCCTCACAAGTACGCAACCTCTAAAGCGTTGCCATACCCTAACCTGGACCCTCAACCGTCCCAGTCCCCGTCCCCTAACCCTAGCCCGAACCCTAACCCTAACACTTCCCCGAATCCTGACCCTCACCCGTCCCCTAATCCTAACCCGTACGCTAACACTAACCCGCGCCCTCACACGTACGCTCCCCCTAAAGCGTTTTCGTAACCTCACCTGGACCCTAAACCGTCCCCGTCCCCTAACCCTAACCTTAGCCCGAACCCTAACCCTAACCCTTCCCCGAAGCCTGACCCTCACCCGTACCCTAATCCTATCACGTACGCTAACACTAACCCACGCCCTCACACGTACGCTACCCCTAAAGCGTTGTCGTACCCTCAACTGGACCCTAAACCGTTCCCGTCCCCTAGCCCTAACCCTAGCCCAACCCTAAATCTTAAACTTCCGCGAAGCCTGACCCTCACCGTCCCCTAATCCTAACCCGTACGCAAACGCTAACCCACGCCCTCACACGTACGCTCCCCCTAAAGCGTTGTCGTACCCTCAACTGTACCCTAAACTGTCCCCATCCCCTAAACCTAACCCTAGCCTGTCCCTAACCCTAACACTTCCCCGAAGCCTGACCCTCACCAGTCCCCTAATCCTAACCCGTACGCTGACACTAACAGGCGCCCTCACACGTATGCTCCCCCTAAAGCTTTGTCGTACCCTCACGTGGACCCTAAACCGTCCCCGTCCCCTAACCCTAACCCTAGCCCAAACCCTAACCCTAACGCTTCCCCGAAGCCTGACCCTCACCCGTCCCCTAATCCTAACCTGTACGCTAATGCTAACCCGTGCCCTCACACGTACGCTCCCCCTAAAGCGATGTCGTACACTCATCTGGACGCTAAACCGTCCCGGTCCCCTAACCCTAAACCTAGCCCGATCCCTAACCCTAACCCTTCCCCGAAGCCTGACCCTCACCCGTCCCCTAATCCTCACAAGTACGCTAACACTGACCCGCGCTCTCACAACTACGCTACCCCTAAAGCGTTGTCATACCCTCACCTGGACCCTCAACCGTCCCCGTCCCCTAACCCTAACCCTAAGCCGAACCCTAACCCTAACCCTTCCACGAAGCCTGACCCTCACCCGTCCCCTAATCCTAACCTGTACGCTAACACTCACCCACGCCCTCACACGTACGCTCCCCCTAAAGCGTTGTCGTACCCTCACCTGGACCCTAAACCATCCCCGTCCCCTAACCCTAACCCTAGACTGAACCCTAACCCTAAACCTTCCCCGAAACCTGACCCTCACCCGTCCCCTAATCCTAACCCGTACGCTAACGCTAACCCGTGCCCTCACACGTACGCTCCCCCTAAAGCGTTGTCGTACCCTCACCTGGACCCTAAACTGTCCCCGTCCCCTAACCGTAACCCTACCCCGAACCCTAACCCTAACCCTTCCCAGAAACCTGACCCTCACCCGTCCCCTAATCCTAACCCGTACGCTAACACTAACCCGCGCCCTCACACGTACGCTCCCCCTAAAACGTGGTTGTACCCTCACCTGGACCCTAAACCGTCCCCGTCCCCTAAACCTAAACCTAGCCCGAAACCTAACCCTAACCCTACCCCGAAACCTGACCCTCACCCGTCCACTAATCCTAACACGTACACTCACGCTAACCCACGCGCTCACACGTACGCTCCCCCTAAAGCGTTGTCATACATTCACCTGGACCCTAAACCGTCCCTGTCCCCTACCCCTAACCCTAGCCCAAACCCTAACCCTAACTATTCCCCGAAGCCTGACCCCTACCCGTCCCCTAATCCTAACCCGTACGCTAAAGCTAACTTACGCCCTCACACGTACGCTCCCCCTAAAGCGTTGTCGTACCCTCACCTGGACCCTAAACCGTCCCCGTCCCCTAACCCTAACCCTAGCCCCAAACCTAACCCTAACCCTTCCCCGAAGCCTTCCCCTCACCCGTCCCCTAATCCTAACCCGTACGCTCACACTAACCCATGTCCTCACACGTACGCTCCGCCTAAACCGTTGTCGTATCCTCATCTGGACCGTAAACCGTCCCCGTCCCTTAACCCTAACCCTTCCCCGAACCCTTCCCCTCACCCGTCCCCTAATCCTAACCCGTACGCTCACACTAACCCGTGCCCTCACACGTACGCTCCCCCTAAACCGTTGTCGTACCCTCACCTGGACCCTAAACCGTCCCCGTCCCCTAACCCTAACCCTAGCCCCAAACCTAACCCTAACCCTTCCCCGAAGCCTTCCCCTCACCCGTCCCCTAAACCTAACCCGTACGCTCACACTAACCCGTGCCGTCACACGTACGCTCCCCCTAAACCGTTGTCGTATCCTCATCTGGACCGTAAACCGTCCCCGTCCCTTAACCCTAACCCTTCCCCGAAGCCTTCCCCTCACCCGTCCCCTAATCCTAACCCGTACGCTCACACTAACCCGTGACCTCACACGTACGCTCCCCCTAAACCGTTGTCGTACCCTCACCTGGACCCTAAACCGTCCCCGTCCCCTAACCCTAACCCTACCCGAACCCTAACCCTAACCCTTCCCCGAAGCCTTCCCCTCACCCGTCCCCTAATCCTAAACTGTACGCTCACACTAACCCGCGCCCGCACACGTACGCTCCCCCTAAACCGTTGTCGTATCCTCACCTGGACCCTAAACCGTCCCCGTCTCCTAACCCTAACCCTAGCCCGAACCCTAACCCTAAACCTTCCCCGAAGCCTTCCCCTCACCCGTCCCCTAATCCTAACCCGAACTCTCAAACTAACCCATGCCCTCACACGTACGCTCCCCCTAAACCGTTGTCGTACCCTCACCTGGACCCTAAACGGTCCCCGTCCCCTAACCCTTACCCTAGCCCGAACCCTAACCCTAACACTTTCCCGAAGCCTTCCCCTCACCCGTCCCCTAATCCTAACCCGTACGCTCACACTAACCCACGCCCTCACACGTACGCTCCCCCTTAACCGTTGTCGTACCGTCACCTGGACCCTAAACCATCACCGTCCACTAACCCTAACCCTATCCCGAACCCTAACCCTAACACTTCCCCGAAGCCTGACCCTCATCAGTCCCATAATCCTAACCCGTACGCTGACACTAACACGCGCCCTCACACGTATGCTCCCCCTAAAGCTTTGTCGTACACTCACGTGGACCCTAAACCGTCCTCGCCCCCTAACCCTAACCCTAGCCCAAACCCTAACCCTAAACCTTCCCCGAAGCCTGAACCTCACCCGTGCCCTAATCCTAACCCGTACGCTAACAATAACCCGCGCCCTCACACATACGCTCCCCCTAAAGTGTTGTCGTACACTCACCTGGACCCTAAATCGTCCCCGTCCACTAACCCTAACCCTAGCCCGAACCCTAATGCTAAACCTTCCCCGAGCCTGATCCTCACCCGTCCCCTAATCCTAACCCATACGCTAACACTAACCGGCGCCCTCATACATACCCTCCCCATAAAGCGTTGTCATACAATAACCTGGACCCTAAACCGTCCCCGTCCCCTAACCCTAACCCTAGGCCGAACCATAACCCTAGCCCTTCCTCGAAGCCTGACCCTCACCCGTCCCCTTATCCTAACCCGTACGCTAACGCTAACCCGCGCCCTCACATGTACGCACCCCCTAAAGCGTTCTCGTACCCTCACGTGGACCCTAAACCGTCCCCGTCCCCTAACCCTAACCCTAGCCAGAACCCTAACCCTAACAATTCCCCGAAGCCTGAACCTCACCCATGCCCTAATCCTAACCCGTACGCTAACGCTAACCCGCGCCCTCACATGTACGCTCCCCCTAAAGCGTTCTCGTATCCTCACCTGGACCCTAAACCGTCCCCGTCCCCTAACCCTAACCCTAGCCCGAACCCTAACCCTAACACTTCCCCGAAGCCTTCCCCTCACCCGTCCCATAATCGTAAGCCGTACGCTCAAACTAACCCACGCCCTCACACGTACGCTGCCCCTAAAGCGTTGTCGTACCCTCACCTGGACCCTCAACCATCCCCTTCTCATAACCCTAACCTTAGACCGAAACCTAAGCCTGACCCTTCCCCGAAGCCTGACCCAACACGTCCCCTAATCCTAACCCGTACGCTAACGCTAATCCGCTCCCTCACACGTATGCTAAACCTAAAGCGTTGTCGTACCCTCACCTGGACCCTAAACCGTCACCATCCCCTAAACCTAACCCTAGCCCGAACCCTAACCCTAACGATTCCCCGAAGCCTGACACCCACCTGTCCCCTAATCCTAATCCGTACGCTAACACTAACACGCGCCCTCACACGTACGCTCCATCTAAAGCGTTGTCGTACCCTCACCTAGACCCTAAACCGTCCCCGTCCCCTAACCCTAACCCTAGGACGAACCCTAACCTTAACCCTTCCCCGAATCCTGACCCTCACCCGTCCCCTAATCCTAACCCGTACGCTAACACTAACCCGCGCTCTCACACGTACGCTCCCCCTAAAGCGTTCTCGTAACCTCACATGAACCCTAAACCGTCCCGGTCCCCTAACCTTAACCCTAGCCTGATCCCTAACCCTACCCCTTCCCCGAAGCCTGACCCTCACCCGTCCCCTAATCCTAACCTGTACGCTAACACTGACATGCGCCCTCACAAGTACGCTACCCCTAAAGCGTTGCCATACCCTAACCTGGACCCTCAACCGTCCCAGTCCCCGTCCCCTAACCCTAGCCCGAACCCTAACCCTAACACTTCCCCGAATCCTGACCCTCACCCGTCCCCTAATCCTAACCCGTACGCTAACACTAACCCGCGCCCTCACACGTACGCTCCCCCTAAAGCGTTTTCGTAACCTCACCTGGACCCTAAACCGTCCCCGTCCCCTAACCCTAACCTTAGCCCGAACCCTAACCCTAACCCTTCCCCGAAGCCTGACCCTCACCCGTACCCTAATCCTATCACGTACGCTAACACTAACCCACGCCCTCACACGTACGCTACCCCTAAAGCGTTGTCGTACCCTCAACTGGACCCTAAACCGTTCCCGTCCCCTAGCCCTAACCCTAGCCCAACCCTAAATCTTAAACTTCCGCGAAGCCTGACCCTCACCGTCCCCTAATCCTAACCCGTACGCAAACGCTAACCCACGCCCTCACACGTACGCTCCCCCTAAAGCGTTGTCGTACCCTCAACTGTACCCTAAACTGTCCCCATCCCCTAAACCTAACCCTAGCCTGTCCCTAACCCTAACACTTCCCCGAAGCCTGACCCTCACCAGTCCCCTAATCCTAACCCGTACGCTGACACTAACAGGCGCCCTCACACGTATGCTCCCCCTAAAGCTTTGTCGTACCCTCACGTGGACCCTAAACCGTCCCCGTCCCCTAACCCTAACCCTAGCCCAAACCCTAACCCTAACCCTTCCCCGAAGCCTGACCCTCACCCGTCCCCTAATCCTAACCTGTACGCTAATGCTAACCCGTGCCCTCACACGTACGCTCCCCCTAAAGCGATGTCGTACACTCATCTGGACGCTAAACCGTCCCGGTCCCCTAACCCTAAACCTAGCCCGATCCCTAACCCTAACCCTTCCCCGAAGCCTGACCCTCACCCGTCCCCTAATCCTCACAAGTACGCTAACACTGACCCGCGCTCTCACAACTACGCTACCCCTAAAGCGTTGTCATACCCTCACCTGGACCCTCAACCGTCCCCGTCCCCTAACCCTAACCCTAAGCCGAACCCTAACCCTAACCCTTCCACGAAGCCTGACCCTCACCCGTCCCCTAATCCTAACCTGTACGCTAACACTCACCCACGCCCTCACACGTACGCTCCCCCTAAAGCGTTGTCGTACCCTCACCTGGACCCTAAACCGTCCCCGTCCCCTAACCCTAACCCTAGACTGAACCCTAACCCTAAACCTTCCCTGAATCCTGACCCTCACCCGTCACCTAATCCTAACCCGTACGCTCACACTAACCCGCGCCCTCACACATACGTTTCCCCTAAAGCGTTGTCGTACCCTCACCTGGACCCTAAACCGTCCCCGTCCCCTAACCCTAACCCTAGCCCGAACCCTAACACTAACCCTTCCCCGAAGCCTGACCCTCACCCGTACCCTAATCCTATCACGTACGCTAACACTAACTCAGGCCCTCACACCTACGCTCCCCCGAAAGCGTTGTCGTACCCTCACCTGGACCCTAACCCGTTCGCGTCACCAACCCTAACCCTAGCCCGAACCCTAACCCTTCCCCTTCCCCGAAGCCTGACACTCACCCGTCCCCTAATCCTAACGCGTACGCAAACGCTAACCCATGCCCTCACACATACGCTCCCCCTAAAGCGTTTTCGTACCTTCACCTGGACCCTAAACCGTCCCCGACCCCTAAGCCTAACCCTAGACCGAACCCTAACCCTAAACCTTCCCCGAAACCTGACCCTCACCCGTCCCCTAATCCTAACCCGTACGCTAACGCTAACCCGCGCCCTCACACGTACGCTCCCCCTAAAGCGTTGTCGTACCCTCACCTGGACCCTAAACCGTCCCCGTCCCCTAACCCTAACCCTACCCCGAACCCTAACCCTAACCCTTCCCAGAAACCTGACCCTCACCCGTCCCCTAATCCTAACCCGTACGCTAACACTAACCCGCGCCCTCACACGTACGCTCCCCCTAAAGCGTGGTTGTACCCTCACCTGGACCCTAAACCGTCCCCGTCCCCTAAACCTAAACCTAGCCCGAACCCTAACCCTAACCCTACCCCGAAGCCTGACCCTCACCCGTCCACTAATCCTAACACGTACACTCACGCTAACCCACGCGCTCACACGTACGCTCCCCCTAAAGCGTTGTCATACATTCACCTGGACCCTAAACCGTCCCTGTCCCCTAACCCTAACCCTAGCCCAAACTCTAACCCTAACTATTCCCCGAAGCCTGACCCCTACCCGTCCCCTAATCCTAACCCGTACGCTAAAGCTAACTTACGCCCTCACACGTACGCTCCCCCTAAAGCGTTCTCGTACCCTCACCTGGACACTAAACAGTCCCCGTCCCCTAACTCTAACCCTAGCCCGAACCCTAACCCTAACGATTCCCCGAAGCCTGACACTCACCCGTCACCAAATCCTAATCCGTATGCTAACACTAACACGCGCCCTCACACGTACGCTCCATCTAAAGCGTTGTCGTACCCTCACCACGACCCTAAACCGTCCCGGTCCCCTAACCCTAACCCTAGCCCGAACCCTAACCCTAACCCTTCCCCGAAGCCTGACCCTCACCCGTACCCTAATCCTATCACGTACGCTAACACTAACCCAGGCCCTCACACCTACGCTCCCCCTAAAGCGTTGTCGTACCCTCACCTGGACCCTAACCCGTTCGCGTCCCCTAACCCTAACCCTAGCCCGAACCCTAACACTTACCCTTCCCCGAAGCCTGACCCTCACCCGTCCCCTAATCCTAACCCGTACGCAAATGCTAACCCATGCCCTCACACATACGTTCCCCCTAAAGCGTTGTCGTACCTTCACCTGGACCCTAAACCGTCCCCGACCCCTAAGCCTAACCCTAGACCGAACCCTAACCCTAAACCTTCCCCGAAACCTGACCCTCACCCGTCCCCTAATCCTAACCCGTACGCTAACGCTAACCCGTGCCCTCACACGTACGCTCCCCCTAAAGCGTTGTCGTACCCTCACCTGGACCCTAAACTGTCCCCGTCCCCTAACCGTAACCCTACCCCGAACCCTAACCCTAACCCTTCCCAGAAACCTGACCCTCACCCGTCCCCTAATCCTAACCCGTACGCTAACACTAACCCGCGCCCTCACACGTACGCTCCCCCTAAAACGTGGTTGTACCCTCACCTGGACCCTAAACCGTCCCCGTCCCCTAAACCTAAACCTAGCCCGAACCCTAACCCTAACCCTACCCCGAAACCTGACCCTCACCCGTCCACTAATCCTAACACGTACACTCACGCTAACCCACGCACTCACACGTACGCTCCCCCTAAAGCGTTGTCATACATTCACCTGGACCCTAAACCGTCCCTGTCCCCTACCCCTAACCCTAGCCAAAACCCTAACCCTAACTATTTCCCGAAGCCTGACCCCTACCCGTCCCCTAATCCTAACCCGTACGCTAAAGCTAACTTACGCCCTCACACGTACGCTCCCCCTAAAGCGTTGTCGTACCCTCACCTGGACCCTAAACCGTCCCCGTCCCCTAACCCTAACCCTAGCCCCAAACCTAACCCTAACCCTTCCCCGAAGCCTTCCCCTCACCCGTCCCCTAATCCTAACCCGTACGCTCACACTAACCCATGTCCTCACACGTACGCTCCGCCTAAACCGTTGTCGTATCCTCATCTGGACCGTAAACCGTCCCCGTCCCTTAACCCTAACCCTTCCCCGAACCCTTCCCCTCACCCGTCCCCTAATCCTAACCCGTACGCTCACACTAACCCGTGCCCTCACACGTACGCTCCCCCTAAACCGTTGTCGTACCCTCACCTGGACCCTAAACCGTCCCCGTCCCCTAACCCTAACCCTAGCCCCAAACCTAACCCTAACCCTTCCCCGAAGCCTTCCCCTCACCCGTCCCCTAAACCTAACCCGTACGCTCACACTAACCCGTGCCGTCACACGTACGCTCCCCCTAAACCGTTGTCGTATCCTCATCTGGACCGTAAACCGTCCCCGTCCCTTAACCCTAACCCTTCCCCGAAGCCTTCCCCTCACCCGTCCCCTAATCCTAACCCGTACGCTCACACTAACCCGTGCCCTCACACGTACGCTCCCCCTAAACCGTTGTCGTACCCTCACCTGGACCCTAAACCGTCCCCGTCCCCTAACCCTAACCCTAGCCGTAACCCTAAACCTAACACTTCCCCGAAGCCTTCCCCTCACCCGTCCCCTAATCCTAACCCGTACGCTCACATTAACCAGCGCCCTCACACGTACGCTCCCCCTAAACCGTTGTCGTACCCTAACCTGGACCCTAAACCGTCCCTGTCCCCTAACCCTTACCCTAGCCCGAACCCTAACCCTTCCCTGAAGCCTTCCCCTCATCCGTCCCCTAATCCTAACCGATATGCTCACACTAAACCTCACACTCACACGTACGCTCCCCGTAAACCGTTCTTGTAACCTCACCTGGACCCTAAACCGTCCCCGTCCCCTAACCCTAATCCTAGCCCGAACCCTAACGCTAACCCTTCCCCAAGCCTTCCCCTCACCCGTCCCCTGATCCTAACCCGTTCGCTCACACTAACCCGCACCCTCACACGTACGCTCCCCCTAAACCGTTGTCGTACCCTCACCTGGACCCTAAACCGTCCCCGTCCCCTAACCCTAACCCTACCCGAACCCTAACCCTAACCCTTCCCCGAAGCCTTCCCCTCACCCGTCCCCTAATCCTAAACTGTACGCTCACACTAACCCGCGCCCGCACACGTACGCTCTCCCTAAACCGTTGTCGTATCCTCACCTGGACCCTAAACCGTCCCCGTCCCCTAACCCTAACCCTAGCCCGAACCCTAACCCTAAACCTTCCCCGAAGCCTTCCCCTCACCCGTCCCCTAATCCTAACCCGAACTCTCAAACTAACCCATGCCCTCACACGTACGCTCCCCCTAAACCGTTGTCGTACCCTCACCTGGACCCTAAACGGTCCCCGTCCCCTAACCCTTACCCTAGCCCGAACCCTAACCCTAACACTTTCCCGAAGCCTTCCCCTCACCCGTCCCCTAATCCTAACCCGTACGCTCACACTAACCCACGCCCTCACACGTACGCTCCCCCTTAACCGTTGTCGTACCGTCACCTGGACCCTAAACCATCACCGTCCACTAACCCTAACCCTATCCCGAACCCTAACCCTAACACTTCCCCGAAGCCTGACCCTCATCAGTCCCATAATCCTAACCCGTACGCTGACACTAACACGCGCCCTCACACGTATGCTCCCCCTAAAGCTTTGTCGTACACTCATGTGGACCCTAAACCGTCCTCGCCCCCTAACCCTAACCCTAGCCCAAACCCTAACCCTAAACCTTCCCCGAAGCCTGAACCTCACCCGTGCCCTAATCCTAACCCGTACGCTAACAATAACCCGCGCCCTCACACGTACGCTCCCCCTAAAGTGTTGTCGTACACTCACCTGGACCCTAAATCGTCCCCGTCCACTAACCCTAACCCTAGCACGAACCCTAATGCTAAACCTTCCCCGAGCCTGACCCTCACCCGTCCCCTAATCCTAACCCATACGCTAACACTAACCGGCGCCCTCATACATACCCTCCCCATAAAGCGTTGTCATACAATAACCTGGACCCTAAACCGTCCCCGTCCCCTAACCCTAACCCTAGGCCGAACCATAACCCTAGCCCTTCCTCGAAGCCTGACCCTCACCCGTCCCCTTATCCTAACCCGTATGCTAACGCTAACCCGCGCCCTCACATGTACGCTCCCCCTAAAGCGTTCTCGTACCCTCACGTGGACCCTAAACCGTCCCCGTCCCCTAACCCTAACCCTAGCCAGAACCCTAACCCTAACAATTCCCCGAAGCCTGAACCTCACCCATGCCCTAATCCTAACCCGTACGCTAACGCTAACCCGCGCCCTCACATATACGCTCCCCCTAAAGCGTTCTCGTATCCTCACCTGGACCCTAAACCGTCCCCGTCCCCTAACCCTAGCCCGAACCCTAACCCTCACCCTTCCTCGAAGCCTTCCCCTCACCCGTCCCCTAATCCTAACCCGTACGCTCAAACTAACCCATGCTCTCACACGTACGCTCCCCCTAAACCGCTGTCGTACCCTCACCTGGACCCTAAACCGTCCCCGTCCCCTAACCCTAACCCTAGCCCGAACCCTAACACTAACACTTTCCCGAAGCCTTCCCCTCACCCGTCCCCTAATCCTAACCCGTACGCTCACACTAACCCACGCCCTCACACGTACGCTCCCCCTTAACCGTTGACGTACCGTCAGCTGGACCCTAAACCATCCCCGTCCCCTAAGCCTAACCCTAGACCGAAATCTAAGCCTAACACTTCCCCGAAGCCTGACCCAACACGTCCCCTAATCCTAACCCGTACGCTAACGCTAATCAGCGCCCTCACACGTATGCTAAACCTAAAGCGTTGTCGTACCCTCACCTGGACCCTAAACCGTCACCTTCCCCTAAACCTAACCCTAGCCTGAACCCTAACCCTAACGAATCACCGAAGCCTTCCCCTCACCCGTCCCCTAATCCTAACCCGTACGCTCACACTAACCTGCGTCCTCACACGTACGCTCCC
Organism: Leucopleurus acutus; assembly: GCF_964270905.1. NCBI lineage: Eukaryota > Metazoa > Chordata > Mammalia > Artiodactyla > Delphinidae > Leucopleurus > Leucopleurus acutus. The sequence continues at coordinate 1,613,282 of NW_028139217.1, forward strand.
CCTAAACCGTTGTCGTACCCTCATCTGGACCGTAAACCGTCCCCGTCCCTTAACCCTAATCCTTCCCCGAAGCCTTCCCCTCACCCGTCCCCTAATCCTAACCCGTTCGCTCACACTAACCCGCGCCCTCACACGTACGCTCCCTCTAAACCTTTGTCGTACACTCACATGGACCCTAAACCGTCCCCGTCCCCTTACCCTAACCCTAGCCCGAACCCTAACCCTACCCTTTCCCCGAAGCCTTCCCCTCACCCGTCCCCTAATCCTAACCCGTACGCTCACACTAACCCGCGCCCTCACACGTACGCTCCCCCTAAACCGTTATCGTACCCTCTCCTGGACCCTAAACCGTCCCCATCCCCTAACCCTAACCCTAGCCCGAACCCTAATCCTAACACTTCCCCGAAGCCTTCCCCTCACCCGTCCCCTAATCCTAACCCGTACGCTCAAACTAACCCACGCCCTCACACGTACGCTCCCCCTAAACCGTTGTCGTACCCTGACGTGGACCCTACACCGTCCCCATCCCCTAAACCTAAACCTAGCCCGAACCCTAACCCTAACCTTTTCCCGAAGCCTTCCCCTCACCCGTCCCCTAATCCTAACCTGTACACTCACACTAACCCGCGCCCTCTCACGTACGCTCCCCCTAAACCATTGTCGTACCCTCACCTGGACCCTAAACCGTCCCCGTCCCCTAACCCTAACCCTAGCCCTAACCCTAACCCTAACACTTCCCCGAAGCCTGACCCAACACGTCCCCTAATCCTAACCCGTACGCTAACGCTAATCCACTCCCTCACACGTATGCTAAACCTAAAGCGTTGTCGTTCCCTCACCTGGACCCTAAAAAGTCACCATCCCCTAAACCTAAACCTAGCCCGAACCCTAACCCTAACGATTCCCCGAAGCCTGACACTCACCTGTCCCCTAATCTTAATCCGTACGCTAACACTAACATGCGCCCTCACACGTACGCTCCATCTAAAGCGTTGTCGTACCCTCACCTGGACCCTAAACCGTCCCCGTCCCCTAACCCTAACCCTAGGCCGAACCCTAACCTTAACCCTTCCCCGAATCCTGACCCTCACCCGTCCCCTAATCCTAACCCGTATGCTAACACTAACCCGCGCTCTCACACTTACGCTCCCCTTAAAGCGTTGTCGTAAACTCACATGAACCCTGAACCGTCCCGGTCCCCTAACCTTAACCCTAGCCTGATCCCTAACCCTAACCCTTCCCCGAAGCCTGACCTTCACCCGTCCCCTAATCCTAACCTGTACGCTAACACTGACATGCACCCTCACAAGTACGCTACCCCTAAAGCGTTGTCATACCCTAACCTGGACCCTCAACCGTCCCAGTCCCCGTCCCCTAACCCTAGCCCGAACACTAACCCTAACACTTCCCCGAATCCTGACCCTCACCCGTCCCCTAATCCTCACCCATTCGCTAACACTAACCCGCGCCCTCACACGTACACTCCCCCTAAAGCGTTGTCGTACCCTCACCTGGACCCTAAACCGTCCCCGTCCCCTAACCCTAACCTTAGCCCGAACCCTAACCCTAACCCTTCCCCGTAGCCTGACCCTCACCCGTACCCTAATCCTAACCCGTACGCAAACGCTAACCCATGCCCTCACACGTACGCTCCCCCTAAAGCGTTGTCGTACCCTCACCTGTACCCAAACCGTCCCCATCCCCTAACCTTAACCCTAGCCTCTCCCTAACCCTAACACTTCCCCGAAGCCTGACCCTCATCAGTCCCATAATCCTAACCCGTACGCTGACACTAACACGCGCCCTCACACGTACGCTCCCCCTAAAGCTTTGTCGTACCCTCACGTGGACCCTAAACCGTCCTCGCCCCCTAACCCTAACCCTAGCCCAAACCCTAACCCTAAACCTTCCCCGAAGCCTGAACCTCACCAGTGCCCTAATCCTAAACCGTACGCTAACAATAACCCGCGCCCTCACACGTACGCTCCCCCTAAAGTGTTGTCGTACACTCACCTGGACCCTAAATCGTCCCCATCCACTAACCCTAACCCTAGCCCGAACCCTAATGCTAAACCTTCCCCGAGCCTGACCCTCACCCGTCCCCTAATCCTAACCCATACGCTAACACTAACCCGCGCTCTCACTCATACGTTACCATAAAGCGTTGTCGTCCCCTCACCTGGACCCTAAACCGTCCCCGTCCCCTATCACTAACCCTAGCCCGAACCCTAAACCGAACACTTCCCTGAAGCCTGGCCCTCACCCGTCCCCTTATCCTTACTCGTACGCTAACACTAACCGGCGCCCTCACCCATACCCTCCCCATAAAGCGTTGTCATACCCTCACCTGGACCCTAAACCGTCCCCGTCCCCTAACCCTAACCCTAGGCCGAACCATAACCCTAGCCCTTCCTCGAAGCCTGACCCTCACCCGTCCCCTAATCCTAACCCGTACGCTAACGCTAACCCGCGCCCTCACATGTACGCTCCCCCTAAAGCGTTCTCGTACCCTCACGTGGACCCTAAACCATCCCCGTCCCCTAACCCTAACCCTAGCCCGAACCCTAAGCCTAACAATTCCCCGAAGCCTGAACCTCACCCATGCCCTAATCCTAACCCGTACGCTAACGCTAACCCGCGCCCTCACATGTACGCTCCCCCTAAAGCGTTCTCGTACCCTCACCTGGACCCTAAACCGTCCCCGTCCCCTAACCCTAACCCTAGCCCGAACCCTAACACTAACCCTTCCTCGAAGCCTGACCCTCACCCGTCCCCTAATCCTAACCCGCACGCGAACGCTAACCCACGCCCTCACACGTACGCTCCCCCTAAATCGTTGTCGTACCCTCACCTGGACCCTAAACCGTCCCTTTCCCCTGACCCTAAACCTCGCCCGATCCCTAACACTAACCCTTCCCCGAAGCCTGATCCTCACCCGTCCCCTAATCCTAACAAGTACGCTAACAATGACCTGCACTCTCACAACTACACTCCCCCTAAAGCGTTGTCATACCCTCACCTGGACCCTCAACCGTCCCCGTCCCTGTCCCCTAACCCTAACCCTAACCCTAAACCGTCCCCGTCCCCTAATCCTAACCCTAGCCCAAACCCTAACCCTAACCCTTCCCCGAAGCCTGACCCTCACCCGTCCCCTAATCCTCACAAGTACGCTAACACTGACCCGCGCTCTCACAACAACGCTACCCCTAAAGCGTTGTCATACCCTCACCTGGACCCTCAACCGTCCCCGTCCCCTAACCCTAACCCTAAGCCGAACCCTAACCCTAACCCTTCCACGAAGCCTGACCCTCACCCGTCCCCTAATCCTAACCCGTACGCTAACACTCACCCACGCCCTCACACGTACGCTCCCCCTAAAGCGTTGTCGTACCCTCACCTGGACCCTAAACCGTCCCCGTCCCCTAACCCTAACCCTAGACTGAACCCTAACCCTAAACCTTCCCTGAATCCTGACCCTCACCCGTCCCCTAATCCTAACCCGTACGCTCACACTAAGCCGCGCCCTCACACATACGTTTCCCCTAAAGCGTTGTCGTACCCTCACCTGGACCCTAAACCGTCCCCCTCCCCTAACCCTAACCCTAGCCCGAACCCTAACACTAACCCTTCCCCGAAGCCTGACCCTCACCCGTACCCTAATCCTATCACGTACGCTAACACTAACCCAGGCCCTCACACCTATGCTCCCCCTAAAGCGTTGTCGTACCCTCACCTGGACCCTAACCCGTTCGCGTCCCCAACCCTAACCCTAGCCCGAACCCTAACCCTTCCCCTTCCCCGAAGCCTGACACTCACCCGTCCCCTAATCCTAACGCGTACGCAAACGCTAACCCATGCCCTCACACATACGCTCCCCCTAAAGCGTTTTCGTACCTTCACCTGGACCCTAAACCGTCCCCGACCCCTAAACCTAACCCTAGACCGAACCCTAACCCTAAACCTTCCCCGAAACCTGACCCTCACCCGTCCCCTAATCCTAACCCGTACGCTAACGCTAACCCACGCCCTCACACGTACGCTCCCCCTAAAGCGTTGTCGTACCCTCACCTGGACCCTAAACCGTCCCCGTCCCCTAACCCTAACCCTACCCCGAACCCTAACCCTAACCCTTCCCAGAAACCTGACCCTCACCCGTCCCCTAATCCTAACCCGTACGCTAACACTAACCCGCGCCCTCACACGTACGCTCCCCCTAAAGCGTGGTTGTACCCTCACCTGGACCCTAAACCGTCCCCGTCCCCTAAACCTAAACCTAGCCCGAACCCTAACCCTAACCCTACCCCGAAGCCTGACCATCACCCGTCCACTAATCCTAACATGTACACTCACGCTAACCCACGCGCTCACACGTACGCTCCCCCTAAAGCGTTGTCATACATTCACCTGGACCCTAAACCGTCCCTGTCCCCTAACCCTAACCCTAGCCCAAACCCTAACCCTAACTATTCCCCGAAGCCTGACCCCTACCCGTCCCCTAATCCTAACCCGTACGCTAAAGCTAACTTACGCCCTCACACGTACGCTCCCCCTAAAGCGTTCTCGTACCCTCACCTGGACACTAAACAGTCCCCGTCCCCTAACTCTAACCCTAGCCCGAACCCTAACCCTAACGATTCCCCGAAGCCTGACACTCACCCGTCCCCAAATCCTAATCCGTATGCTAACACTAACACGCGCCCTCACACGTACGCTCCATCTAAAGCGTTGTCGTACCCTCACCACGACCCTAAACCGTCCCGGTCCCCTAACCCTAACCCTAGCCCGAACCCTAACCCTAACCCTTCCCCGAAGCCTGACCCTCACCCGTACCCTAATCCTATCACGTACGCTAACACTAACCCAGGCCCTCACACCTACGCTCCCCCTAAAGCGTTGTCGTACCCTCACCTGGACCCTAACCCGTTCGCGTCCCCTAACCCTAACCCTAGCCCGAACCCTAACACTTACCCTTCCCCGAAGCCTGACCCTCACCCGTCCCCTAATCCTAACCCGTACGCAAACGCTAACCCATGCCCTCACACATACGCTCCCCCTAAAGCGTTGTCGTACCTTCACCTGGACCCTAAACCGTCCCCGACCCCTAAGCCTAACCCTAGACCGAACCCTAACCCTAAACCTTCCCCGAAACCTGACCCTCACCCGTCCCCTAATCCTAACCCGTACGCTAACGCTAACCCGTGCCCTCACACGTACGCTCCCCCTAAAGCGTTGTCGTACCCTCACCTGGACCCTAAACCGTCCCCGTCCCCTAACCCTAACCCTACCCCGAACCCTAACCCTAACCCTTCCCAGAAACCTGACCCTCACCCGTCCCCTAATCCTAACCCGTACGCTAACACTAACCCGCGCCCTCACACGTACGCTCCCCCTAAAGCGTGGTTGTACCCTCACCTGGACCCTAAACCGTCCCCGTCCCCTAAACCTAAACCTAGCCCGAACCCTAACCCTAACCCTACCCCGAAGCCTGACCCTCACCCGTCCACTAATCCTAACACGTACACTCACGCTAACCCACGCGCTCACACGTACGCTCCCCCTAAAGCGTTGTCATACATTTACCTGGACCCTAAACCGTCCCTGTCCCCTACCCCTAACCCTAGCCCAAACCCTAACCCTAACTATTCCCCGAAGCCTGACCCCTACCCGTCCCCTAATCCTAACCCGTACGCTAAAGCTAACTTACGCCCTCACAAGTACGCTCCCCCTAAAGCGTTGTCGTACCCTCACCTGGACCCTAAACCGTCCCCGTCCCCTAACCCTAACCCTAGACTGAACCCTAACCCTAAACCTTCCCTGAAGCCTGACCCTCACCCGTCCCCTAATCTTAACCCGTACGCTCACACTAACCCGCACGCTCACACGTACGCTCCCCCTCAAGCGTTGTCGTACCCTCACCTGGACCCTAAACCGTCCCCATCCCCTAACCCTAAACCTAGCCCGAACCCTAACCCTAACCCTTCCCGAAGCCTTCCCCTCACCCGTCCCCTAATCCTAAACCATACGCTCACACTAACCCGCGCCCTCACACGTACGCTCCCCCTAAACCGTTTTCGTACCCTCACCTGGACCCTAAACCGTCCCCGTCCCCTAACCCTAACCCTAGCCCCAAACCTAACCCTAACCCTTCCCCGAAGCCTTCCCCTCACCCGTCCCCTAATCCTAACCCGTACGCTCACACTAACCCGTGTCCTCACACGTACGCTCCCCCTAAACCTTTGTCGTACCCTGACGCGGACCCTAAACCGTCCCCGTCCCCTAAACTTAAACCTAGCCTGAAGCCTAACCCTAACCCTTTCTCGAAGCCTTCCCCTCACCCGTCCCCTAATCCTAGCCCGTACGCTCACACTAACCCGCGCCCTCTCACGTACGCTCCCCCGAAACCGTTGTCGTACCCTCACCTGGACCCTAAACCGTCCCCGTCCCCTAACCCTAACCCTAGCCCGAACCCTAACCCTAACACTTCCCCGAAGCCTTCCCCTCACCCGTTCCATAATCGTAACCCGTACGCTCAAACTAACCCACACCCTCACATGTACGCTGCCCCTAAAGCGTTGTCGTACCCTCACCTGGACCCTCAAACATCCCCTTCTCCTAACCCTAACCCTAGACCGAAACATAAGCCTGACCCTTCCCCGAAGCCTGACCCAACACGTCCCCTAATCCTAACCCGTACGCTAACGCTAATCCGCTCCCTCACACGTATGCTAAACCTAAAGCGTTGTCGTACCCTCACCTGGACCCTAAACCGTCACCATCCCCTAAACCTAACCCTAGCCCGAACCCTAACCCTAACGATTCCCCGAAGCCTGACACTCACCTGTCCCCTAATCCTAATCCGAAAGCTAACACTAACACGCACCCTCACACGTGTGCTCCATCTAAAGCGTTGTCGTACCCTCACCTGGACCCTAAACCGTCCCCGTCCCCTAACCCTAACCCTAGGCCGAACCCTAACCTTAACCCTTCCCCGAATCCTGACCCTCACCCGTCCCCTAATCCTAACCCGTACGCAAACACTAACCCGCACTCTCACACGTACGCTCCCCCTAAAGCGTTCTCGTAACCTCACATGAACCCTAAACCGTCCCGGTCCCCTAACCTTAACTCTAGCCTGATCCCTAACCCTAACCCTTCCCCGAAGCCTGACCCTCACCCGTCCCCTAATCCTAACCTGTACGCTAACACTGACATGCGCCCTCACAAGTACGCTACCCCTAAAGCGTTGTCATACCCTAACCTGGACCCTCAACCGTCCCAGTCCCCGTCCCCTAACCCTAGCCCGAACCCTAACACTAACACTTCCCCGAATCCTGACCCTCACCCGTCCCCTAATCCTAACCCGTACGCTAACACTAACCCGCGCCCTCACACGTACGCTCCCCCTAAAGCGTTGTCGTCCCCTCACCTGGACCCTAAACCGTCCCCGTCCCCTAACCCTAATCTTAGCCCGAACCCTAACCCTAACCCTTCCCCAAAGCCTGACCCTCACCCGTACTCTAATCCTATCACGTACGCTAACACTAACCCACGCCCTCACACGTACGCTCCCCCTAAAGCGTTGTCGTACCGTCACCTGGACCCTAAACCGTTCCCGTCCCCTGGCCCTAACCCTAGCCAAAACCCTAAATCTTAAACTTCCGCGAAGCCTGACCCTCACCGTTCCCTAATCCTAACCCGTACGCAAACGCTAACCCACGCCCTCACACGTACGCTCCCCCTAAAGCGTTGTCGTACCCTCAACTGTACCCTAAACCGTCCCCATCCCCTAAACCTAACCCTAGCCTGTCCCTGACCCTAACACTTCCCCGAAGCCTGACCCTCACCAGTCCCCTAATCCTAACCCGTACGCTGACACTAACACGCGCCCTCACACGTATGCTCCCCCTAAAGCTTTGTCGTACCCTCACGTGGACCCTAAACCGTCCCTGTCCCCTAACCCTAACCCTAGCCCAAACCTTAACCCTAACCCTTACCCGAAGCCTGACCCTCACCCGTCCCATAATCCTCACAAGTACGCTAACACTGAGCCGCGCTCTCACAACTACGCTACCCCTAAAGCGTTGTCATACCCTCACCTGGACCCTCAACCGTCCCCGTCCCCTAACCCTAACCCTAGGCCGAACCCTAACCCTAACCCTTCCACGAAGCCTGACACTCACCCGTCCCCTAATCCTAACCCGTACGCTAACACTCACCCACGCCCTCACACGTACGCTCCCCCTAAAGCGTTGTCGTACCCTCACCTGGACCCTAAACCGTCCCCGTCCCCTAACCCTAACCCTAGGCCGAACCCTAACCCTAACCCTTCCCCGAATCCTGACTCTCACCCGTACCATAATCCTATCACGTACACTAACACTAACCCACGCCCTCACACGTATGCTCCCCCTAAAGAGTTGTTGTACCCTCACCTGGACCCTAAACCGTCCCCGTCCCCTAACACTAACCTTAGCCCGAACCCTAACCCTAACCCTTCCCCGAAGCCTGACCCTCACCCTTACCATAATCCTATCACGTACACTAACACTAACCCACGCCCTCACACGTACGCTCCCCCTAAAGCGTTGTCGTACCCTCACCTGTACCCTAAACCGTCCCCGTCCCCTAACCCTAACCCTAGCCCAAACCCTAACCCTAACACTTCCCCGAAGCCTGACCCTCCCCCGTCCCCTAATCCTAACCCGTACGCTGACAATAACACGCGCCCTCACACGTACGCTCCCCCTAAAGCTTTGTTGTACCCTCACGTGGACCCTAAACCGTCGCCATCCCCTAACCCTAACCCTAGCCCGAACCCTAACCCTAACAATTCCCCGAAGCCTGAACCTCACCCATGCCCTAATCCTAACCCGTACGCTAACGCTAACCCGCGCCCTCAAATGTATGCTCCCCCTAAAGCGTTGTCGTACCCTCACCTGGACCCTAAACCGTCCCCGTACCCTAACCCTAACCCTAGCCCGAACCCTAACCCTAACACTTCCCCGAAGCCTGACCCTCCCCCGTCCCCTAATCCTAACCCGTACGCTAACGCTAACCCACGCCCTCACACTTACGCTCCCCCTAAAGCGTTGTCGTAACCTCACCTGAACCCTAAACTGTCCCCGTCCGATAACCCTAACCCTAGCCGGAACCCTAACCCTAACCATTCCCCGAAGCCGGACCCTCACCCGTCCCCTAATCCTAACCCGCACGCTAACGCGAACCCGCGCGCTCACACGTAGGTTCCCCCTAAAGCGTTGTCGTACCCTCACCTGAACCCTAAACCATCCCCATCCCCTAACCGTAACCCTAGCCCAACCCTAACCCTAACCCTTCCCCGAATCCTGACCCAACCCGTCCCCTATTCCTAACCCGTACGCTAACGCTAATCCACCCCCTCACACGTACGCTACACCTAAACCGTTGTTGTACCCTCAGCTGGACACTAAACCGTCCCCATACCCTAAACCTAACCCTAGCCCGAACCGTAATCCTAACACTTCCCTGAATCCTGACCCTCACCCGTCCCCTAATCTTAACACGTACGCTCACGCTAACCGGCACCCTGACACTTACGCTCTCCCTAAAGCGTTGTCGTACCCTCACCTGGAACCTAAACCGTCCCTGTCTCCTAACCCTAACCCTAGCACAAACCCTAACCCTAACCCTTCCCCGAATCCTCACCCTCACCCGTTCCCTAATCCTAACCCGCACGCTAACGCTAACCCATGCCCTCACACGTATGCTCCCCCTAAAGCGTTGTCGTACCCTCACCTGGATCCTAAACCGTACCCGTCCCCTAACCCTAACCCTAGACCGAACCCTAATCCTAACCCTTCCCGAAGCCTGAACCTAACCCGTCCCCTAATCCTAACCCGCATGCTAACGCTAACCCGCGCCCTCACACGTACGCTCCCCCTAAAGCATTGTCGTACCCTCAGCTGTACCCTAAACCGTCCCCGTCCCCTAACCCTAACCCTAGACTGAACCCTAACACTAACCCTTCCCCGAAGCCTGACCCTCACCCGTCCTCTAATCCTAACCCGTACGCTAACGCTAACCCATGCCCTCACATGTACGCTCCCCCTAAAGCGTTGACGTACCCTCACCTGGACACTAAACAGTCCCCGTCTCCTAACTCTAACCCTACCGCGAACCCTAACCCTAGCCCTTCTCCGAAGCCTGACTCTCACCCGTCGCCTAATCCTAGCCTGTACGCTCTCGCTAACCCGCGCCCTCACACGTACGCTCCCCTAAAGCATTGTCGTACCCTCACCTGGACCCTAAACCGTCCCTGTCCCCGTCCCCTAACCCCAGCCCGAACCCTAACCCTAACACTTCCCCGAAGCCTGACTCTCACCCGTCCCCTAATGCTAACCCGCACGCTAACCCTAACCCACGCCCTCACACGTACGCTCCCCCTAAAGCGTTGTCGTACCCTCACCTGGACCCTAAACCGTCCCCGTCCCCTAACCCTACCCCGAACCCTAACCCTAACCCTTCCCAGAAACCTGACCCTCACCCGTCCCCTAATCCTAACCCGTACGCTAACACTAACCCGCGCCCTCACACGTACGCTCCCCCTAAAGCGTGGTTGTACCCTCACCTGGACCCTAAACCGTCTCCGTCCCCTAAACCTAAACCTAGCCCGAACCCTAACCCTAACCATACCCCGAAGCCTGACCCTCACACGTCCACTAATCCTAACACGTACGCTCACGCTAACCCACGCCCTCACACGTACGCTCCCCCTAAAGCGTTGTCATACATTCACGTGGACCCTAAACCGTCCCCGTCCCCTAACCCTAACCCTAGCCCAAACCCTAACCCTAACAATTCCCCGAAGCCTGACCCCTACCCGTCCCCTAATCCTAACCCGTACGCTAACGCTAACTTACGCCCTCACACGTACGCTCCCCCTAAAGCGTTGTCGTACCCTCACCTGGACACTAAACTCTCCCCGTCCCCTAACTCTAACCCTAGCCCGAACCCTAACCCTAACGATTCCACGAAGCCTGACACTCACCCGTCCCCTAATCCTAATCCGTACGCTAACACTAACACGCGCCCTCACACGTACGCTCCATCTAAAGCGTTGTCGTACCCTCACCTCGACCCTAAACCGTCCCCGTCCCCTAACCCTAACCCTAGCCTCTCCCTAACCCTAACCCTTCCCCGAAGCCTAACCCTCACCCGTCCCCTAATCCTAACCCGTACGCTGACACTAACACGCGCCCTCACACGTACGCTCCCCCTAAAGCTTTGTCGTACCCTCACGTGGACCCTAAACCGTCCCCATCCCCTAACCCTAACCCTAGCCCGAACCCTAACCCTAACAATGCCCCGAAGCCTGAAACTCACCCATGCCCTAATCCTAACCCGTACCCTAACGCTAACCCACGCCCTCACATGTACGCTCCCCCTAAAACGTTCTCGTACCCTCACCTGGACCCTAAACCGTCCCCGTCCCCTAACCCTAACCCTAGCCCGAACCCTAACACTAACCATTCCCCGAAGCCTGACCCTAACCCGTCCCCTAATCCTAACAAGTACGGTAACACTAACCCACGCCGTCACAAGTACGCTCCCCCTAAAACGTTGTCAGACCCTCACGTGGACCCTCAACCGTCCCCGTCCCCTAACCCTAACCCTAGCCCGAACCCTAACCGTAACCCTTCCACGAAGCCTGACCCTCACCCGTCCCCTAATCCTAACCCGTACTCTAACACTAACCCGCGCCCTCACACGTATGCTCCCCGTAAACCGTTGTCGTACCCTCACCTGGACCCTAAACCGTTCCCGTCCCCTAACCCTAACCCTAGCCTGTCCCTAACCCTAACCCTTCCCAGAAGCCTGACCCTCACCCGTCCCCTAATCTTAAACCGTACGCTAACACTGACCCGCGCCCTCACACGTACACTCCCCCTAAAGTGTTGTCGTACCCTCACCTGGACCCTAAACCATCCTCGTCCCCTAACCCTAACCCTAGCCCGAACCCTAACCCTAACACTTCCCCGAAGCGTGAGCCACACCCGTACCCTAATCCGATCACATATGCTAACACTAACCCACGCCCTCACACGTACGCTCCCCCTAAAGCGTTGTCGTACCCTAACCTGGACCCTAAACCGTCCCCTTCCCCTAACCCTAACACTAGCCCGAACCCTATCCCTTACACTTCCCAGAAGCCTGACCCTCACCCATCCCCTAATCCTAACCTGTACGTTAACACTAACCTGCACCCTCACACATACGCTCTCCCTAAAGCGTTGTCGTACCCTCACGTGGACCCTAAACAGTCTCCAAACCGTAACCCTAACCCTAGCCAGAACCCTAACCCTAACCCTTCCCCGAAGCCTGACCCTCACACGTCCCCTAATCCTATCCCGTACGCTAACACTAACCCATGCCCTCACACGTACGCTCCCCGTAAACCGTTGTCGTACCCTCACCCGGACCCTAAACCGTCCCCGTCCCCTAACCCTAAGCCTAGCCCGAACCCTAACCCTAACCCTTCCCCGAAACCTTCCCCTCATGCGTCCTCTAATCCTAACCCGTACACTAACACTAACCCGTGGCCTTACACGTACGCTCACCCGAAACCTTTGTTGTACCCTCACCTGGACTCTAAACCGTCCCCGTCCCAGTCCCCTAACCCTAACCCTAACACTTACCCAAAGCCTTACACTAACCCGTCCCCTCATCCTAACCCGTACGCTAACACTAAACCGTGCCCTCACACGTACACTCACCCTAAACCGTTGTCGTACCCTAACCTTTCCCCGAAATGGTCCCCATCCCGACCCTAAACCTACCCCTACCCAAAGCCTTACCCTAACCCGTCCCCTAATCCTAACCCATACCAAAACGATAACCCGTGCCCTCACACATACACTCACACTAAACCACTGTGGTACCCTAACCTGTACCCCAAACAGTCCCCGTCCCCTAACCCTAACCCTAGCCCGAACCATAACCCTAACCCTTCCCCGAAGCCTGACCCTCACCCGTCCCCTAACCCTACCCGTACGCTAACACTAACCCATGTCCTCACACGTACGCTCCCCCTAAACCGTTGTCATACCCTCACCTGGACCCTAAACAGTCCCCGTCCCCATAACCCTAACCCTAACTCTTACCTAAAGCCTTACCCTAACCCGTCCGCTAATCCTAACCTGTATGCCAACACTATCCCATGCCCTCACACGTACGCTCACCCTAAACCGTTGTCGTACCCTAACCTGTCCACTAAAATGTCCCCGTCCCCTAACCCTAACCCTAACCCTAACCCTTACCCTTACCCTAAGCCTTACCCTAACCCGTCCCCTAATCCTAACCCGTACGCTCACAATATCCTGTGCCCTCACATGTACGCTCACCCTAAACCGTTGTCATACCCTAACCTGTCCACTAAACCGTCTCCGTCCCCTAACCCTAAGCCTAACCTAACCCAAACCCTTACCCAGAGTCTTACCATAACCAGTCCCCTAATCCTAACCCGTACGCTAACCCTAACCCGTGCCCTCACACGTACGCTCACCCTAAACCGTTTTCATACCCTCACCTGTCCCCTAAACCGTCTCCGTCCCCTAACCCTAACCCTAACCCTAACCCTTACCCGAAGACTTACCCTAACCTGTCCCCTAATCCTAACCCGTAAGCTAACACTAACCCGTGCCCTCACACATACGTTCATCCTAAACCGTTGTTGTACCCTAACCTGTCCTGTAAACCATCCCCATCCCCTTACCCTAACCCTAAAACTAACACTAACCCTTACCCGAAGCCTTATGCTAACCCGTCCACAAATCCTAACCGGTACGCTAACACTAACCCGTGCCCTCACACGTACGCTCACCCTAAACCGTTGTCGTACAGTAACCTGTCCCCTAACCCGTCCCCTAATCCTAACCCTAACCCTAACCCTTACACGAAGCCTTGCAGTAACCCGATCCCTAAACCTAACCCATACGCTAACACTAAACCGTGCCCTTACACGTACGCTCACCCTAAACCTTTGTTGTACCCTAACCTGTCCCTTAAACCGTCCCCATCCCCGTCCACTAACACTAACCTTAACCCTAAACCTAACCCTTACCCGAAGCCTTACCCTAACCCGTCCCCTAATCCTAACCCATACGCTAACACTAACCCGTGCCCTCACACGTAAGCTCACCATAAACCGTTGTCGTACCCTAACCTGTCCCCTAAACCGTCCCCATTCCCTAACCCTAAACCTAACCCTAAACCTAACCCTTACCTTAAGCCTTACCGTAACCCGTCCCCTAATCCTAACCCATACGCTAACATTAACGGGCGCCGTCACACGTACGCTCACCCTAAAACCTTGTCGTACCCTAACCTGTCCCCTAAACCGTCCCCGTCACCTAACCCTAACCCTAAACCTAACCCTTACCCAAAACCTTACACTAACCCGTCCCCTAATCCTAACCCGTATGTTAACACTAACCTGTGGCCTCAAACGTATGCTCACCCTAAAGCGCTGTCATACCCTAACCTGTCCCCTAAACCGTCCCCATCCCATAACCCTAACCCTAACCCTAACCCTAACCCTAAACTTACCCGAAGCCTTACCTTAAACCATCCCCTAATCCTAACCCAGATGCTAACACTAACCCATACCCTCACACGTACGCTCACCCTAAACCGTTGTCGTACCCTAACCTGTCCCCTAAACCATCCCCATCGCCTAACCCTAACCTTAACACTAACCCTAACCCTAAACCTTAAACAAAGCCTCACCCTAACCCGTTCCTTAATCCTAACCCATACGCTAACACTAACCCATGCCCTCACATGTACGCTCACTCTAAACAGTTGTCGTACCCTAACCTGTCCCCGAAATGGTCCCCATCCCCTGACGCTAAACCTACCCCTACCCAAAGCCTTACCCTAACCCGTCCCCTAATCCTAACCCGTACCAAAACGATAACCCGTGCCCTCACACATACACTCACACTAAACCTCTGTGGTACCCTAACCTGTCCCCTAAACCGAACCCGTCCCCTAACCCTAACCCTAACCCTAACCCTGACCCAAAGCCTTACCCTAATCCGTCCCCAAATCCTAACCCATATGCTAACACTAACTCGTGCCCTCACACGTACGCTCACCCTAAAATATTTTCGTACCCTAACCTGTCCCCTATACCGTCCCCGTCCCCTACACTAACCCTAACCCTGACACTTATCCGAAGCCTTACCCTAACCCGTCCCCTAATCCTAAGCCTTACGCTAACACTACCCCGTGCCCTCACACGGATGCTCACTCTAAACAGTTGTCGTACCCTTACCTGTCCCCTAAACAGTCCCCATCCCCTAACCCCATCCCTAATTCTAACACTTACCCGAAGCCTACCCTCACCCATCCCCTAATCCTAAGCCGTACGCTAACACTACCCCGTGCCCTCACACGGACGCTCACCCTAAACAGTTGTCGTACCCTTACCTGTCCCCTAAACAGTCCTCATCCCCTAACCCCATTCCTAATTCTAACACTTACCCGAAGCCTTACCCTAACCCAACCCCTAATCCAAACCCGTACGCTAACACTAACCCGTGCCCTCACACGTACGCTCACCCTAAACCGTTGTCATACCCTAAACTGTCCCCTAAACCGTCACCATCCCCTAACCCTAACACTAACCCTAACACTAACCCTAACCCTTACCCACAGCCTTACGCTAACCCATCCCCTAATCCTAACCCGTACGCTAACACTAACCCGTGCCCTCACAGGTACGCTCACCCTAAACCGTTGTCATACCCTAACCTGTCCCTTAAACCGTCCCCGTCCCCTAACCCTAACCATAACCCTAACCCTAACCGTAACCCATACCCAAAGCGTTACTCTATCCCGTCCCCTAATCCTAACCCATACGCTAACACTAACCCATGCCCTCAGACGTACACTCTCCCTAAACCGTTGTCGTACCCTAACCTGTCCCCTAAACCGTCCCTGTCTCCTAACCCTAACCCTAATCCTAACCCTAACCCTTACCCGAAACCTTACCCTAACCCGTCCCCTAATCCTAACCCATACACTAACACTAACCCGTGCCCTCACACGTACGCTCACCCTGAACCGTTGTTGTACCCTAACCTGTCCCCTAAACTGTCCCTGTCGCCTAACCCTAACCCATACCCAAAGCCTTACCCTAACCCGTCCCCTAATCCTAACCCGTACGCTAACACTAACCCATGCCCTCATACGTATGGTCACCCTAAACCGTTGTCGTACCCTAACCTGTCCCCTAAACCGTCCCCATCCCCTAACCCTAACCTTAACCCTAAACCTAACCCTAACACTTACCCGAAACGTTACACTAACCCGTCCCCTATTCCTAACACGTACGCTAACACTATCCCATGCCCTCACGCGTACGCTCACCCTAAACCATTGTCGTACCCTACCCTGTCCCCTAAACCGTCCCCGTCCCTTAACCCTAACCCTAATCCTCACCCTAACTGAACCCCTAATCCTAACCCATACGTTAACACTAACTCATGCCCTCACACGTACGCTCACCCTAAACTGTTTTCATACACTTACCTGTACCCTAAACCGTCCTGGTCCCCTAACCCTAACCTTAACCCTAACCCTAACACTTATCTGAAGCCTTACTCTAACTCGTCCCATAATCCTAACCCGTACGCTAACACTAACCTGTGCCCTCACACGTATGCTGACCCTAAACCGTTGTCATACACTAACCTGTCCCCTATACCATCCTCGTCCCCTAACCCTAACCCTAACACTAACCCTAACCCTTACCCGAACCCTTACCTTAACCCATCCCCTAATGCTAACCCATACGCTAACACTAACCCATACCCTAACACGTACGCTCACCCTAAACCGTTGTCGTACCCTACCGTGTCCCCTAAACCATCCCAGTCCCCTAACCCTAACCCTAACCCTTACCCAAAGCCTTACACGAACCCGTCCCATAATCCTAACCCGTACGCTAACACCAACCCGTGCCCTCACACGTACGCTCACCCTAAACCATTATCGTACCCTAACCTGTCCAGTAAACCGTCCCCATCCCCTAACCCTAACCTTAACCCTAAACCTAACCCTAACACTTACCCGAAACGTTACACTAACCCGTCCCCTATTCCTAACACGTACGCTAACACTATCCCATGCCCTCACACGTACGCTCACCCTAAACCGTTGTCGTACCCTACCCTGTCCCCTAAACCGTCCCCGTCCCTTAACCCTAACCCTAATCCTCACCCTAACTGAACCCCTAATCCTAACCCATACGTTAACACTAACTCATGCCCTCACACGTACGCTCACCCTAAACTGTTTTCATACACTTACCTGTACCCTAAACCGTCCTGGTCCCCTAACCCTAACCTTAACCCTAACCCTAACACTTATCTGAAGCCTTACTCTAACTCGTCCCATAATCCTAACCCGTACGCTAACACTAACCTGTGCCCTCACACGTATGCTGACCCTAAACCGTTGTCATACACTAACCTGTCCCCTATACCATCCTCGTCCCCTAACCCTAACCCTAACACTAACCCTAACCCTTACCCGAACCCTTACCTTAACCCATCCCCTAATGCTAACCCATACGCTAACACTAACCCATACCCTAACACGTACGCTCACCCTAAACCGTTGTCGTACCCTACCGTGTCCCCTAAACCATCCCAGTCCCCTAACCCTAACCCTAACCCTTACCCAAAGCCTTACACGAACCCGTCCCATAATCCTAACCCGTACGCTAACACCAACCCGTGCCCTCACACGTACGCTCACCCTAAACCATTATCGTACCCTAACCTGTCCAGTAAACCGTCCCCATCCCCTAACCCTAACCTTAACCCTAAACCTAACCCTAACACTTACCCGAAACGTTACACTAACCCGTCCCCTATTCCTAACACGTACGCTAACACTATCCCATGCCCTCACACGTACGCTCACCCTAAACCGTTGTCGTACCCTACCCTGTCCCCTAAACCGTCCCCGTCCCTTAACCCTAACCCTAATCCTCAACCTAACTGAACCCCTAATCCTAACTCATACGTTAACACTAACTCATGCCCTCACACGTACGCTCACCCTAAACTGTTTGCCTACACTTACCTGTACCCTAAACCGTCCCGGTCCCCTAACCCTAACCCTAACCCTAACCTTAACACTTATCCGAAGCCTTACTCTAACCCGTCCCATAATCCTAACCCGTACGCTAACACTAACCTGTGCCCTCACACGTATGCTGACCCTAAACCGTTGTCGTACACTAACCTGTCCCCTATACCATCCTCGTCCCCTAACCCTAACACTAACCCTAACCCTTACCCGAACCCTTACCTTAACCCATCCCCTAATGCTAACCCATACGCTAACACTAACCCATACCCTAACACGTACGCTCACCCTAAACCGTTGTCGTACCCTACCGTGTCCCCTAAACCATCCCAGTCCCCTAACCCTAACCCTAACCCTTACCCAAAGCCTTACACGAACCCGTCCCATAATCCTAACCCGTACGCTAACACCAACCCGTGCCCTCACACGTACGCTCACCCAAAACCATTATCGTACCCTAACCTGTCCCGTAAACCGTCCCCGTCCCCTAACCCTAACCTTAACCCTAAACCTAACCCTAACACTTACCCGAAACCTTACACTAACCCGTCCCCTATTCCTAACATGTACGCTAACACTATCCCATGCCCTCACACGTACGCTCACCCTAAACCGTTGTCGTACCCTACCCTGTCCCCTAAACCGTCCCCGTCCCTTAACCCTAACCCTAATCCTCAACCTAACTGAACCCCTAATCCTAACCCATACATTAACACTAACTCATGCCCTCACACGTACGCTCACCCTAAACTGTTTTCCTACACTTACCTGTACCCTAAACCGTCCCGGTCCCCTAACCCTAACCCTAACCCTAACCTTAACACTTATCCGAAGCCTTACTCTAACCCGTCCCATAATTTAACCCGTACACCCATACTAACCTGTGCCCTCACACGTATGCTGACCCTAAACCGTTTTCGTACACTAACCTGTCCTCTATACCATCCCCGTCCCCTAACCCTAACCCTAACCCTAACACTTACCCGAACCCTTACCTTAACCCGTCCCCTAATGCTAACCCGTACGCTAACACTAACCCATACCCTAACACGTACGCTCACCCTAAACCGTTGTCATACCCTACCGTGTCCCCTAAACCATCCCAGTCCCCTAACCCTAACCCTAACCCTAACACTTACCCGCAGCCTTACACGAACCTGTCCCATAATCCTAACCCGTACGCTAACACCAACCCGTGCCCTCACACGTACGCTCACCCTAAAACATTATCGTACACTAACCAGTCACCTAAACCATCCCCGTCCCCTAACCCTAACCCTAAGCCTTATCAGAAGCCTTACCCTAACCAGTCCCCTAATAACAAACCGTACGCTAACACTAACCTGTGTTCTGACACGTACACTCACCCTAAACCGTTGTCGTACCCTAACCAGTCCCCTAAACCGTCTCCGTCCCCTAACACTAACCCTAACCCAAAGCCTTAACCTTACCCGTCCCCTCATCCTAACTCGTACGCTAACACTAACACGTACCCTCTCACTTATGCTCACCCTAAACCATTGTCATACCCGAACCTGTCCCCTAAAACGTCCCCGTCCCATAACCCTAACCCTAACACTTACCCAAAGCCTTACCCTAACCCGTCCCCTAATCCTAAACCGTACGCTAACACTAACCCATGCCCTGACACGTACTCTCACCCTAAACCGTTGTCATACACTATCCTGTACCCTAAACCGTCCCCGTCCCCTAACCCTAACCCTCAACTTAACACTTACCCGAAGCCTTACCCTAACCCGTCCCCTAATCCTAACCCATACGCTAACACTAACCCGTGCGCTCACACGTACGCTCACCCTAAACCGTTGTTGTACACTAACCTGTCCCCTAAACCGTCCCTGTCCCCTAACCCTAACCTTAACACTCACCCTAACCCTAACCCTTAAATGAAGCCTTACCCTAACCCGTCCCCTAATCCTAACCCGTACGCTAACACTAACCCATTCTCTCACACGTACGCTCAACCTAAACCGTTGTCGGACCCTAGCCTATCCCCTAAACCGTCCCCGTCCCCTAACCGTAACCTTAACACTAACCCTAACCCTAATCCTTAACCGAAGCCTTACCCTAACCCGTCCCCTAATCCTAAGCCGTACGCTAATATTAACCCCTGCCCTCACATGTACGCTCACCCTAAACCGTTGGCGTATGCTATCCTGTCCCCTAAACCATCCCCATCCCCTAACCCTAACCCTAACCCTTACCCGAAGCCTTATCCTAACCCGTCCCCTAATCCTAACCCGAACGCTAACACTATCCCGTGTCCTCATGCGTACGCTCACCCTAAACCGTTGTCGTTACCTAACCGGTCCCCTAAACCGTCCCCGTCCCCTAACCCTAACCCTAATCCTAACCCTAACTCTAACCCTAATCCTAACCCATACGCTAACACTAACTTGTGCCATAACACGTACGCTCACCCTAAACCGTTTTCATACCCTAACCTGAACCCTAAACCGTCCCCGTCCCCTAACCCTAACCTTAACACTAACCCTAACCCTTACCCAAACCTTACCCTAACCCGTTCCCTAATCCTAACCCATACGCTAACACTAACCCGTGCCCTCACACGTACGCTCACCCTAAACCGTTGTCGTACCCTACCCTGTCCCCTAAACCATCCCTGATCCCTAACCCTAACCCTAATCCTAAACCTTACCCAAAGCCTTACCCTAACCTGTCCCCTAATCCTAATCCGTACGCTAACACTAACCCATGCTCTTACACATACGCTCACCCTGAACCATTGTCATACCCTAACCTGTCCCCTAAACCGTCCACGTCCCCTAACCCTAACCCTAACTCTAACCCTAACCCTAACCCTTACCCGAAGCCTTACACTAACCCGTCCCCTAATCCTAAACCATACGCTAACACTAACTTGTGCCCTCACATGTACGCTCACCCTAAACCGTTATCATACCCTAACCTGACCCCTAAAG
This sequence comes from Leucopleurus acutus, assembly GCF_964270905.1. Classification (NCBI taxonomy): domain Eukaryota; kingdom Metazoa; phylum Chordata; class Mammalia; order Artiodactyla; family Delphinidae; genus Leucopleurus; species Leucopleurus acutus. Next base: position 1,634,383 of record NW_028139217.1, read on the forward strand.
CGTCCCCGTCCCCCAACCCTAACCCTAACCCTAAACCCTCCCCATCCCCTAACCCTAACCCTAACCCTAACCCTAACCCTTACCCGAAGCCTTATCCTAACCCGTCACCTAATCCTAACCCATACGCTAACACTAACCCGTGCCCTCACACGTATGCTCACCCTAAACCGTTGTCGTACCCTAACCTGTCCCATAAACCATCCCCGTCCCCTAACCCTAACCCTAACCCTTACCCAAAGACGTAACCTAACACGTCCACTAATCTTAACCCTTACGCTAACACTAAACCGTGCCCTCATGCGTGCGCTCACCCTAAACCATTGTCATACCCTAACCTGTCCCCTAAACCATCCCCGTCCCCTAACCCTAACACTTACCCTAAGTCTTACCCTAAACCGTCCCCTATTGCTAACCCGTACGCTAACACTAATCCGTGCCCTCACACGTACACTCACCCTAAACCGTTGGCGTACACTAACCTGTCCCCTTAACCATCCCCGTCCCCTAACCCTCACCATAACCATCACCATAACCCTAACCCTAACCCATACCCAAAGCCTTACTCTATCCCGTCCCCTAATCCTAACCCGTACGCTAACGCTAACCCATGCCCTCAGATGTACGCTCACCCTAAACCGTTGTCGTACCCTAACCTGTCCCCTAAACCGTCCCCGTCCCCTAACCCTAACCCTGAACCTAACCCTAACACTTACCCGAAGCCTTACCCTAACCCGTCCCCTTATCCTAACCCGTACGCTAAGACTAACCCGTTCCCTCACACGTACGCCTACCCTAAACCATTGTCGTACCCACACCTGTTCCCTAAACAGTCCCCATCCCCTAATACTAACACTAACCCTAACCCGAAGCCTTACCCTAACCCATCGCCTAATCCTAACCCGTAGGCTATCACTAACCCCTGCCTTCACATGTACGCTCACCCTAAACCGTTGTCGTACCCTAACCTGTACCCTAAACCGTCCCCGTCCCCTAACCCTAACCCTAACCCTTACCCAAAGCCTTACCGTAACCCGTCCCCTAATCCTAACCCGTAAGCTAACACTAACCCGTGCCCTCAAACGTACCCTCACCCTAAACCGTTGTCGTACGCTAACCTGTCCCCTAAACCGTCCCCGTCCCCTAACACTAACCCTAATCCTATCCCTAACTCGTCCCCTAATCCTAACCCATATGTTAACACCAACTCGTGCCCTCACACGTATACTCACCCTAAACCGTTTTCATACCCTAACCTGTACCCTAAACCATCCCCTAACCCTAACCTTAACCCTTACCTGAAGCCTTACCCTAAACCATCCCCTAATCCTAATCCATACGCTAACACGAACCTGTGCCCTCACACGTATGCTCACCCTAAAACGTTGTCGTACCGTAACCTGTCCCCTAAACCGTCCCCGTCACCTAACCCTAAACCTAACCCTAACCCTTACCCGAATCCTTACCCTAAACCATCCACAAATCCTAACCCGTATGCTAACACTAACCCGTGCCCTTACACGTACGCTCACCCTAAACCGTTGACTTACCCTAACCTGTCCCCTAAACCATCCCCGTCCCCTAACCCTAACACTAACCCTAACCCGTCCGCTAATGCTAATCCATACGCTAACACTAACCTGTGCTCTCAGACGTACGCTCACCCTAAACCGTTGTTGTACCCTACCCTGTCCCCTAAACCATCCCCGTCCCCTAACCCTAACCCTAACCCTAAACCTTACCCGAAGCCTTAATCTAACCCGTCCCCTAATCCTAACCTGTATGCCAACACTAACCCATGCCCTCACACTTACGCTCACCCTAAACCATTGTCGTACCCTAACCTGTCCCCTAAACCGTCCCCATCCCCTAACCCTAACCCTAACCCTTACCAGAAGTCTTACCCTAACCCGTACCCTAATCCCAAACCGTACTCTAACACTAACCTTTGCCCTCACACGTACGCTCACCACAGACCGTTGTCGTACCCTAACCTGTCTCCTAAACCATCCCCGTCCCCTAACCAACCCTAACCTGAAGCCTTAACATAACCCGTCCCCTAATCCTAACCCATACGCTAACACTAACCCGTGCCCTCACACGTACGCTCACCCTAAACCGTTGTCGTACCCTAACATGTCCCCAACTGTCCCCATCCCCGTCCCCTAATCCTAACCCTAACCCTAACACTTACCCGAAGCCTTACCCTAACCCGTGCCCTAATCCTAACCCGTACGCTAAGACTAACCTGTGCCCTCACACGTACGCTTACCCTATACCACTGTCGTACCCTAACCTGTTTCCTAAACGTTCCCTTCCCCTAACCCTAACACTAACCCTTACCCGAAAACTTACCCTAACCCGTCCGCTAATCCTAACCCGTACGCTAACACTAACCCATGCCCTCACACGTACGCTCAACCTAAAACATTGTCGTACCCTAACCTGTCCCCTAAACCGTCCGCATCCAATAACCCTAACCCTAACCCTAACCCTAACCCTAACCGTTACCCGAAGCCTTACCCTAACCCATCCCCTAATCCTAACCCGTTTGCTAACACTAACCCGTGCCATCACACGTACACTCACGCTAAACTGTTGGCGTACCCTAACCTGTCCCCTAAACCGTCCCCGTCCCCTAACCCTAACCATAACCCTAACCCTAACCCTTACCCAAAGCCTTACACGAACCCGTCCCATAATCCTAACCCGTACGCTAACACCAACCCGTGCCCTCACACGTATGCTCACCCTAAACCATTATCGTACCCTAACCTGTCCCGTAACCGTCCCCATCCCGTAACCCTAGCCCTAACCCTAAACCTAACCCTAACACTTACCCGAAAGCTTACCCTAACCTGTCCCCTAATCCTAACACGTACGCTAACACTATCCCATGCCCTCACACGTATGCTCACCCTAAACCGTTGTCGTACCCTACCCTGTCCCCTAAACCGTCCCCGTCCCTTAACCCTAACCCTAATCCTCAACCTAACTGAACCCCTAATCCTAACCCATACGTTAACACTAACTCATGCCCTCACACGTACGCTCACCCTAAACTGTTTGCCTACACTTACCTGTACCCTAAACCGTCCCGGTCCCCTAACCCTAACCCTAACCCTAACCTTAACACTTATCCGAAGCCTTACTCTAACCCGTCCCATAATCCTAACCCGTACGCTAACACTAACCTGTGCCCTCACACGTATGCTGACCCTAAACCGTTGTCGTACACTAACCTGTCCCCTATACCATCCTCGTCCCCTAACCCTAACACTAACCCTAACCCTTACCCGAACCCTTACCTTAACCCATCCCCTAATGCTAACCCATACGCTAACACTAACCCATACCCTAACACGTACGCTCACCCTAAACCGTTGTCGTACCCTACCGTGTCCCCTAAACCATCCCAGTCCCCTAACCCTAACCCTAACCCTTACCCAAAGCCTTACACGAACCCGTCCCATAATCCTAACCCGTACGCTAACACCAACCCGTGCCCTCACACGTACGCTCACCCAAAACCATTATCGTACCCTAACCTGTCCCGTAAACCGTCCCCGTCCCCTAACCCTAACCTTAACCCTAAACCTAACCCTAACACTTACCCGAAACCTTACACTAACCCGTCCCCTATTCCTAACATGTACGCTAACACTAACCCATGCCCTCACACGTACGCTCACCCTAAAACATTATCGTACCCTAACCAGTCACCTAAACCATCTCCGTCCCCTAACCCTAACCCTAACCCTAAGCCTTAGCAGAAGCCTTACCCTAACCAGTCCCCTAATACCAAACCGTATGCTAACACTAACCTGTGCCCTGACACGTACACTCACCCTAAACCGTTGTCGTACCCTAACCTGTACCCTAAACCATCACCGTCCCCTAACCCTAACCTAACCCAAAGCCTTAACCTTACCCGTGCCCTCATCCTAACCCATACGCTAACACTAACACGTGCCCTCACACTTACGCTCACCCTAAACCATTGTCATACCCGAACCTGTCCCCTAAAACGTCCCCATCCCATAACCCTAACCTTAACCCTAACCATTACCCAAAGCCTTAACCTAACCCGTCCCCTAAACCTCACCCGTACGCTAACACTAACCTGTGCCCTCACACGTACGCTCACCCTAAACCGTTGTCATACACTATCCTGTCCCCTAAACCATCCCTGTCCCCTAACCCTAACCCTAACACTTACCCGAAGCCTTACCCTAAACCGTCCCCTAATCCTAACCCGTACTCTAACACTAACCCGTGCCCTCACACGTACGCTCACCCTAAACCGTTGTCATACACTATCCTGTCCCCTGAACCGTCCCCATCCCCTAACCCTTACCCTAATCCTTACACTAACACTTACCCGAAGCCTTACGCTAACCCGTCCCCTAATCCTAACCCGTACGCTAGCACTAACCTGTGCCCACACACGTACGTGCACCCTAAACACTTGTAGTACCCTAACTTGTCCCCTAAACCGTCACCATCCCCTAAACCTAACCTTAACCCTAACCATAACCCTTACCCGAAGCCTTACCCTAACCCGTCCCCTAATCCTATATCATACGCTAACACTAACCCGTGCCCTCACACGTACGCTCACCCTAAACAGTTGTTGTACCCTAACCTGTCCCCTAAACCGTCCCTGTCCCCTAACCCTAACCTTAACACTAACCCTAACCCTAACCCTTAACCGAAGCCTTACCCTAACCCGTCCCCTAATCCTAACCCGTACGCTAACACTAACCCATTCCCTCACACGTACTCTCAACCTAAACCATTGTCAGACCCTAACCTGTCCCCTAAACCGTCCCCATCCCCTAACCCTAAACTTAACACTAACCCTAACCCTAACCCTTAACCGAAACCTTACCCTAACCCATCCCCCAATCCTAACCCGTACGCTAACACTAACCCATTCTCTCACAAGTACGCTCAACCTAAACCATTGTCGTACCCTAACCTATCCCCTAAACCATCCCCATCCCCTAACCCTACCCCTAAACCTTACCCGAAGCCTTACCGTAAACCGTCCCCTAATCCTAACCCGTACGCTAACACTAACCCGTGCCCTCACACGTACACTCACCCTAAACCGTTGGCGTACCCTAACCTGTCCCCTATACAGTCCCTGTCCCCTAACCCTAACCCTAACCCTAACCCTTATCTGAAGCCTTTCCCTACCCGTCCCCTAATCCTAAGCCGTATGTTAACACTAACCCGTGCCCTCACACGTACGCTCACCCTAAACCATTGGCGTAAGCTATCCTGTCCCCTAAACCGTCCCCGTCCCCTAACCCTAATCCTAAACCTAAACCTAACCCTTACCCGAAGCCTTATCCTAACCTGTCACCTAATCGTAACCCGTACGCTAACACTAACCCGTGCCCTCACATGTACGCTCACCCTAAACCATTGTCGTACCCTAACCTGTCCCCTAAACCGTCCCCATTCCCTAACCCTAACCCTAAACCTAACGCTTACCCGAAGCCTTACCCTAACCCGTCCCCTAATCCTAACCAGTACGCTAACACTAACCAGTGCCCTAACAAGTACGCTCACCCTAAAACGTTGTTGTACCCTAACCTGTCCCCTAAACCGTCCCCGTCCCCTAGCCCTAACCCTAAACCTAACACTTACCCGAAGCCTTACCCTAACCTGTCCCCTATTCCTAACCCGAACCCTAACACTATCCCGTGTCCTCATGCGTACGCTCACCCTAAACCGTTGTCGTAACTTAACCTGTCTCCTAAACCGTCCCCGTCCCCTAACCCTAACCCTAATCCTAACCCTAACTCGACCCCTAATCCTAACCCATACGCTAACACTAACTTGTGCCCTCACACGTACGCTCACCCTAAACCGTTTTCATACCCTAACCTGAACCCTAAACCGTCCTCGTCCCCTAACCCTAACCCTAACACTAACCCTAACCCTTACCCGAAACCTTACCCTAACCCGTTCCCTAATCCTAACCCATACGCTAACACTAACCCATGCCCTCACACGTACGCTCACCCTAAACCGTTGTCATACCCTACCCTGTCCCCTAAACCATCCCTGATCCCTAACCCTAACCCTAATCCTAAACCTTACCCAAAGCCTTACCCTAACCCGTCCCCTAATCCTAACCCGTACGCTAACACTAACCCGTGCCCTCACACGTACGCTCACCCTAAACCGTTGGTGTACCCTAACCTGTCCCCTAAACCATCTCTGTCCCCTAACCCTCACCATAACCCTAACCCTAACCCTAACCCTAACCCGTACCCAAAGCCTTACTCTATCCTGTCCTCTAATCCTAACCTGTATGCTAACACTAACCCATGCCCTCAGATGTACGCTCACTCTAAACCGTTGTCGTACCCTAACCTGTCCCCTAAACCATCCCCGTCCCCTAACCCTAACCCTAAACCTAACCCTTACCCAAAGCCTTACCCTAACCCGTCCCCTAATCCTAACCCGTACGCTAACACTATCCCGTGCCCTCACACGTACGCTCACCCTAAACCGTTGTCATATCCTAACCTGTCCCCTAAACCGTCCACGTCCCCTAACCCTAACTCTAATCCTAACCCTAACTCGTCCCCTAATCCTAACCCATATGCTAACACTAACTCGTGCCCTCACACGTACGCTCACCCTAAACCGTTTTCATACCCTAACATATACCCTAAACCGTCCCCATCCCCTAACCCTAACTCTAACCCTAACACTTACCCGAAGCCTTACCCTAACCCGCCCCCTAATCCTAAACCGAACGCTAAGACTAACCCGTGCGCTCACACGTACGCTCACCCTAAACCGTAGGCGTACCCTAACCTGTCCCTTAAACCATCCCCTTCCCCTAACCCTCACCATAATCCTAACCCTAACCCTAACCCGTACCCAAAGCCTTAATCTATCCCATCCCCTAATCCTAACCTGTATGCGAACACTAACCCATGCCCTCAGATGTACGCTCACCCTAAACCGTTGTCGTACCCTAACCTGTCCCCTAAACCGTCCCCATCCCCTAACACTAACCCTAAACCTAACCCTTACCCGAAGCCTTATCCTAATCGTCCCCTAATCCTAACCCGTACGCTAACACTAACACGTGCTCTCACACGTACGCTCACCCTAAACCATTGACGTACCCTAACCTGTCCCATAAACCGTCCCCGTTCCCTAACCCTAACCCTAACCCTAAACCTAACCCTAACGCTTACCCAAAGCCTTACCCTAACCCGTCCCCTAATCCTAACCCATACGCTAACACTAACCAGTGCCCTCACACGTACGCTCACCCTAAACCGTTGTCGTACCCTAACCTGTCCCCTAAACCGTCCCCGTCCCCTAACACTAACTCTAAACCTAACCCTTACCCAAAGCCTTACCCTAACCCGTCCCCTAATCCTAACCCGTACGCTAACACTATCCCGTGCCCTCACACGTACGCTCACCCTAAACCGTTGTCATATCCTAACCTGTCCCCTAAACCGTCCCCGTCCCCTAACCCTAACTCTAATCCTAACCCTAACTCGTCCCCTAATCCTAACCCATATGCTAACACTAACTTGTGCCCTCACACGTACGCTCAACCTAAAACGTTGTCGTACCCTAACCTGTCCCCTAAACCGTCCCCATCCAATAACCCTAACCTTAACCCTAACCCTTACCCGAACCCTTATCCTAACCCGTTCCCTAATCCTAACCCGTATGCTAACACTAACCCGTGCCCTCACACGTATGCTCACCCTAAACTGTTGTCGTACCCTAACCTGTCCCCTAAACCGTCCCCGTCCCCTAACCCTAACCCTTAGCTGAAGCCTTACCCTAACCCGTCCCCTGATACTAACCCGTACACTAACACTAATCCGTGCCCTCACATGTACGTTCACCCTAAACCGTTGTCGTACCCTAACCTGTCCCCTAAACCGTCCCAATCCCCTAACCCTAACCCTAACCCTTTCCCGAAGCCTTACCCTAAACCATCCCCTAATCCTAACCCGTATGCTAACACTAACACGTGCCATTACACGTACGTTTACCCTAAACCGTTGACGTACCCTAACCTGTCCCCTAAACCATACCCATCCCCTAACCCTAACACTAACCCTAACCCTTACCCGAAGACGTAACCTAAACCGTCCACTAATCCTAACCCTTACGCTAACACTAAACCGTGCCCTCACGCATACGCTCACCCTAAACTGTTGTCGTACCCTAACCTGTCCCCTAAACTGTCCCCGACCCCTAACTCTAACCCTAACCCTAACCCTTACCCGAAGCCTTACCCTAACCCATTCCCTAATCCTAACGCGTACGCTAACACTAACCCATGCCCTCACACGTACGCTCACCCTAAACCATTGTCGTACCCTAACCTGTCCCCTAAACCGTCCCCGTCCCCTAACCCTAACCCTTACCTGAAGCCTTACCCTAACCCTACCCTAATACTAACCCATACGCTAACACTAATCCGAGCCCTCACACGTACGCTCACCCTAAACCGTTGTCGTACCCTAACCTGTCCCCTAAACCATCCCCATCCCCTAACCCTAACCCTAACCCTTACCCGAAGCCTTACCCTAACCCATTCCCTAATTCTTACCCGTTCGCTAACACTAACCCTTGCCATCACACGTACGCTCACCCTAAACCGTTGTCGTACCCTAACCTGTCCCCTAAACTGTCCCTGTCCCCTAACCCTAACCCTAACCCGTCCACTAATCCTAACCCTTACTCTAACACTAACCCGTGCCCTCACACGTATGCTTACCCTAAACCACTGTCGTACCTTAACCTGTACCCGAAACCGTCCCTGTCCACCTAATCCTAACAGTAACCCTAACCCTTACCTAACCCTAACCCCTAGCGAAGCCTTACCCTAACCCGTCCCCTAATCCTAACCCGTACAATAACACTAACCCGTGCCTTCACACTTACGCGCACCCTAAACCGTTGTTGTACACTTACCTGTCCCCTAAACTGTCCCCGTCCCCTAACCCTATACCTAACCCTTACCCGAAGCCTTACCCTAACCCGTCCCCTAATCCTAACAAGTACGCTAACACTAACCCATACCCTAACACGTACGCCTCACCCTAAACCTTTGTCGTACCCTAACCTGTACCGTAAACCGTCCCCGTCCCCTAACCATAACCCTAACCCTTACCCGAAGCCTTACCCTAACCCGTCCCCTAATCCTAACCCGTACGCTAACACTAACCCATATCCTAACACTTATGCTCACCCTAAACCGTTGTTGTACACTAACCTGTGCCCTAAACCGTCTCCATTCCCTAACCCTAACCGTACCCCTTACTGGAAGCCATACCCTAAACTTTCCCCTAATCCTTACCCATACGCTGACACTATCCTGTACCCTAACATGTATGCTCACCCTTAACCATTGTCGTACCCTAAACTGTACCCTAATCCGACCCTGTCCCCTAACCCTAACACTTACCCGAGGCCTTACACTAACTCGTCCCCTAATCCTAAGCCATACCCTAACACTAACCTGTACTCTAATACCTATGCTCACCCTAAACCGTTGTTGTACCCTAACATGTACCCTAAACCGTCCCTGTCCCATAAGCCTAACCCTAACACTTACCCGAAGCCTTATCCCATCCTGTCCCTTCATCCTAACCCGTACGCTAACACTAACTCATATCCTAACACGTACACTCACCCTAAACCGTTGTAGTACCCTAATCTGTACCCTAAACTGTCCCCGTCCCTTAACCCTAACCCTAACCCTTACCTGAAGCCTTACCCTAACCCGTCACCTAATCCTAACCCGTACGCTAACACTAACCCATACCCTAACACGTACGGTCACCCTAAACCGCTGTCACACCCTAACCTGTACCCTAAACTGTCCCCCTCTCCTAACCCAACCCTTACCTGAAGCCTTACCCTAACCCGTCCCCTAATCCTAACCCATACGCTAAACTAACCCGTACCCTAACACGTACACTCACCCTAAACCATTGTCGTACCCTAAACTGTACCCTAAACTTCCCCGTCCCCTAACCCTAACCCTAACCTTTACCCGAAGCCTTACCTTAACCTGTCCACTAATCCTAACCCGTATGCTAACACTAACCCATGCCCTAACATGTACACTCACCCTAAACCATCGTCGTTCCCTAACCTGTACCCTAAACCTTCCCAGTCCCCTAATCCTAACCTTAAACTTTACCTGAAGCCTTACCGTAACCCGTCCCCTAATTCTAACCCATATTCTAACACTAACCCATACCCTAACATGTACGCTCACCCTAAACTCTTGTCGTACCCTAACCTGTACCCTAAACTTTCCCCGTCCCCTAACCCTTACCCGAAATCTTACCCTATCCGGTCCCCTAATCCTAACCCATACGCTAACTCTAACTCATACCCTAACACGAATGCTGACTCTCAACCATTGTCATACCCTAACCTGTTCCCTAAACGGTCACCGTCCCCTATCCCTAACGCTAACCCTAACCCTTACCCGAAGCCTTACCCTAACCCGTCCCCTAATCCTCACCCGTACGCTAACACTAACCCTTACCCTTACATGTACGCTATCCCTAAACTGTTGTCGTACCCTAACCTCTACCCTAAACCATCCCCATTCCCTAAACATAACCCTAACCTGAAGCATTACCCTAACACTTACCCTAATCCTAAACGGTACACTAACACTGACCTGTACCCTAACACTTTCGCTCACCCTAAACCATTGTCCATCCTAAACCATACCCGTTCCCTAACCCTAACCTTAACCCTAACCCTAAACCTACTTATAGCACTATAACTCAGGAAAATTAAAATAACAAGAAACAACCACCCCAAAGTTTAGGGCTGCTCTGTTTACAAGAGTCTCGACTACGGTACAAATTAAATATCCTTGAAAGAGAGAAATGGATAAAGACGTTTTCATACTTACGTACAATGGAACATCACTCAGCAATGAAATCAATGTCGTCCGGCCTGTACAAGCATAATGAATGGATTTAGGTACAATGATTCAAAGGAAATAAGTCACACAGAAAAAGAAACTTATCATAAGATATCACTTATAGAGGGAATGTAAACTTGGCTACACATGAACTGAATTACAAAACAGAACAGAGTCTCACATTTAGAAAACAAACTTATGCTTTCTTAAGGGGAATGATGAGTTGGGGTGCTACGTAAAACCAGAGATTGAAATTAGCACAGATACTATTCCATAAGCCAAATATGTAATAGACGAGATATACTCCTTGCTCAACGAATTAGACTCAACACCGCCTATTCACTGCAGAGGAATATATCTGACAATAAGAATATTAAAACATATGTATTTATATGTCTCCGTAAGAGAATCAAGTGTGTGTAGAGCAGTATACACAGCCATGAAAATCAACTAAACCCCATTATTAAAATAAATTTCAAAAACAAAGACAGTGAAGGAGAGAAAGTTCTTAAATAATTCGTTCAGGGCTTGTGATGAAACTTGGATTTACCACATCCACACCCACAGCTGGGTGAGACATAAGGCAGGACATTTGGGGCTGAGAGGATTGGTGAGGTTCGGTGAGCAAATGGAGACCCTTTGAAGTAATACTGTATGCTACCCATTCCATGGGTCCCAACTCTCCTGGTTTAAGGGATTCTTCCTACAGCTAAAACATGCATGGGAAACCCAGAGGATTGTACACCATGTGATCGGGCAACGTTTCTAAACCTCATCTCATTTTTTGTCCCTTGGTACACGGATTCGCCATTCCAGATGCTTTACTAAAAATCTCCCCAAGTGGAGAGTCTGTGCCTTAAAACTCCTGTTTAGCACAGTTAGCAGTTTCTGCAGAGGTTGAACAGGAATAGGGAGAACCAATGAGAGACTAGCTGTAGGTGTTTGGACGGTCACATTTCACTCTAATTTCCCACCAGGAAGAGGAATTAACAAAAGGCTCAGCATGCCGTGATGAAACCAGATTAGGGCCTGAAGCAATCCTGTGGTTTTCCTGCCAGCTCACAAGAAAGCGAGTTGAAGAAAGGACCTTAGGGGCACTGTAATTCATAAACCTGCAGAGTTATAAATGACAGCTATCGTCCAAAAATATACTGAAGTAAGGCTGCAAAGAGGACTTGAAAGCACGGCACAATTGCAGGAAATATATTTCAGGAGGTAGATGGAAACTGCATTAAAACATATGAAAAGCGGCAGAACTTCGACAATGATGCACTTGGCCAAAAAATGCACATGCGTTTTTTCCTGAATATATCCAGGAAAAAACGCATACGGCCTTTTTAGCCAACCAAGGAAGCGTGCAATGGAAATCCGCACTACAATGAAGTCTCACTTCCCACCGGTCAAATGGGCCATCTGAAAAAAGTGTAAAAACCAGAAAGGCAGGACAGGCCATGGAGAACAGGGAGCCTTGTTGTGCTGATGGGCGGGATGTAAATGGCCAACAGCCACTCTGGAGAAGTGTATGGTGTTTCCTGAAACCTCTAAAAAATAAAGCTACAGAGACTCGGGCACTTCCACCTATGACCCTATAGCTTAGGAAAATTAAAATCAACAAGACTCAGCCACCCCAAAGTTTAGGGCTGCTGTGTTTACAAGAACCTCGACAACGGAACAACTTAAGTATCCCAGAAAGAGAAAAATGGATAAAGAAGTTGTGGTACTTACATAGACTGGAATATCACTCTGCAATGAAATCAATGTCATCGGGCCCATAGCAGCATAATGAGTGGATTTAGGTAAGATGATTCTGAGTGAAATAAGTCACACAGAAAAAGAAACTAGTCATAAGATATCACTTATAGAGGGAATGTAAACTTGGCTACACATGAACTGAATTACAAAACAGAACAGAGTCTCACATTTAGAAAACCAACTTATGCTTGCTTAAGGGGAAAGGTGAGTTGGGGTGCTGCATAAAACCAGAGATTGAAATGAGCACAGATACCGTTCCATAAGCCAGTAATAGACAAGATATATTCCTTGTTCAACGAAGTGGACTCAACAACCCCTATTCACTGCAGAGGAATATATCTGACTAGTAAGAATCTTAAAACCTATGTGTTTATATGTCTCCATAAGAGGATCAAGTGTGCATCGAGCGGCATAAACACAGCAGTGAAAATCAGCTAAACCCCATTATAAAAATAAATTTCAAAATCAAAACACAAAGACAGTGAAAGAGAGATAAATTCTTAAATAATTCGTTCAGGGCTTGTGACGAAACCTGGATTTACCACATCTACACCCACAGCTGGGAGAGACATAAGGCTGGACACTTGGGGCTGTGAGGATTGGTGAGGTTCGGTGAGCAAATGCAAACCCTTTGAAGTAGTACTGCGTGCTACCCATTCCATGGGTCCCAACTCTCCAGGTTTAAGGGATTCTTCCTACAGCTAAAACATGTGTGGGAAACCCAGAGGATGGTCCACAGTGTGATCGGGCAAGGTTTCTAAAACGCATCTCATTATTCGTCCGCTGGTACTCGGGTTCACCATTCCAGGCGCTTTACTAACAATCTCCCCACTTGGAGAGTCAGTGCTTGTAACCTCCTGTTTGGCACACTCTGCAATTTCTGCGGAGGATGAACGGGAATAGGGAGAACCAATGAGAGACTAGCTGTAGGTGTTTGGACGGGCACATTTCACTCTAATTTCCCACCAGGATGTAGAATTAACCAAAGACTCAGCGTGCCGTGCCGGAACCAGAATAGGGCCTGAAGCAATCCTGTTGATTTGTGGCCAGCTCACAGAAAGCGAGTTGAAAAAACGAGCTCAGGGGCACTGCAATTCACAAACCTGCAGAGTTATAAAGGACAACTATTGTCCAAAAATGTATTGAGGTATGGCTGTGAAGAGGACTTGAAACAAGGCACAATTGCAGGAAACAGATTTCAGGAGGTAGATTGGAATTGCATTTAAAGCATATGAAAAGCGGCAGATCTTCGGCAACGATGCACTTGGCCAAAAAGGGCGTATGCGTTTTTTCCTGAATATATTCAGGATAAAACGCATACGCCCTTTTTGGCCAACCAAGCAAGCGGGAAATTCAAATCTACACTACAAAGAAGTCTCATCCTAACACGTACCCTAACCCTATCCCGCTACCGTACCCTAACCTGTACCTGAGACCGTACCCATTCCCTAACCCTAACCCTTACCGTAAGCTGTACACAAACACTAACCCGTATGCTAACATGTACCCTAACAGTAACACATAGCCATACACTAAACTTTATCCTTACCCTACCCCATATCCTAACCCTTTCCCTAAACCGTACCATAACCCGTACCCTAATCCTAACCCATCCCCTAACATTAACCCATAACCTAACCCGTACCCTAATCCTAACCCATACACTCACACGTACCCTAACCCTAACCCGTTGTCATACCCTAACCTGTAACCTAATCTGTACCCATTCCCTAACCCTAACCCTAACCCTTACACTATCCCGTACCATAATCCTAACCTGTACACTAACACTAAACTATACCTTAACACTTACCCTACTCCTAACCCGTGGTCATACCCTAAACTGTACCCCAAACCATACCCGTTCCCTAACCCTAACCCTAACCCTTACCCTAAACCATACCTTAATCCTAACCCGTACACTAACACTAAACTGTACCCTAACACGTACCCTAACCCTAACCCTTTGTTGTTCCCTATACTGTACCCTAAACTGTACCCCTTCCTTAACACTAAACCTAACCCTAACCCTTACCCTAACCCATACCTAACACTAACCCATACACTAAACCTAACCATAACCCTGAATGTAAACCATACCCTAATCCTAACCCATACCCTAACACTAACCCATACCTTAACCCGTACCCTAACACTAAACCATAGCCATACCCTAAACTGTACCCTAACACTAACCCATACCACAACCATAACCCTAAACCATACTCTAAGCCGTACAATAATCCTAACCCGTATCCTAACCTTAAACCTTACCCTAAACCCTAATCCTTACCCTTAGCTTAATTTAGTTTTTTTGTATTTAAAAAAATATTTTCTTGGGTTAAAACAAACTAGCAGAACAACAAAATAGGGGGCTTCGCTGGTGGTGCGGTGGTTAGAATCTGCCTGCTAATGCAGGGGACACAGGTTCGAGCCCTGGTCTGGGAGGATCCCACATGCCATGGAGCAACTAGGCCCATAAGCCACAACCAGTGAGCCCTCGCATCTGGAGCCTGTGCTCTGCAACAAGAGAGGCTGCAATAGTGAGAGGCCCGCGCACCGAGATCAAGAGTGGCCCCCCACTTGCCACAACTAGAGAAAGCCCTCACACGGAAACTCAGACCCAACACAACAAAAATAAATAATTAAATAATAAACTCCTACCCGCCCCCAGAAAAAGAACAACAAAATAAAACAGAAAGTAACCTGAGTGTCCCTCAAAAAGCTAAGTCTGAAATAGTTGGTACTTCTGTTCTATGGACTGTTATGTAGCCTATAAAAAGTGTGAGAGCTAAATCTGTTTTTCTACAGTGAGAAGCATGATATTCCAGATGTATAGAACACCTGGATAAAATGAGAACTCTACACATTATGCTGGTCGTTTCAGTAAATGGGAAAGGATGGCAAGTGGTAAAATATTATCTTTTCCTTTAATTTTTTAAATTTCACTTGTTACAAAGAACTTCAATTATAATTGTACTTTAAAAAAGTAACAATGGAAATTTAAAAGAAAAAATATATATTGTGTGTTCAGTTATGTTTCATAGAATTATGAAATGCTCCACCCTCTGGCCATTACCTGCAAAAGCAGCTTTAAAACCTATGCTAATTTTCACTTCATATGAACAAGTCCTGCAGGGCTGTAAAGGAAACCTGCCTTCATCATGTTTTGCAGGAGGTAAAGATCAAAGTATTTCAAAATGTGGCACATATTTCAAGAAAACCATTTGAAGAACTAAGCTGTAATAACCATTTGAAAAATAAAACGACATGCCTGAAAGCTCAATTTCAAAGGATTATGAGACACATGCAAATCCAACCACACAGAGGTATCAGCTCACACCATTCAGAATAACCATCAGGAAAGAAACTACAAATGATCAATGCTGAAGAGGTTGTGGAGAAATGCATACCCTTAATTTGAAGTGGGACGTAACCTGGTAAGAGTCACTAATGGGAACAGGGTGGAGGTGCCTTTAAAAGGTAAACATTGAGCTACTATATGATCCAGCAGGCCCACTCCTGGGCCTATAACATAAGAAGACATAATTGGAAAGACACAGGCAGGCAAATCTGCACTGCAGCAGTATTACAATAGCCAAGACATGGAAGCAACCAAAAGTCCATCAACAGATGAGTGGACAAAGAGGAACTGTTACATATAGAGATGGAATATTAGCTCGGGAAAAAAATGAAACCATGCCATTTGCAGCACCATAGATGAGTCTAGAGGTAACCATGCAACTTGTAGTAAGTGAGAAAGCGAAAGACACCTAACGTATATCACTTATAGGTGTTACCTGAAAATTGATAACAATGAAGATATTTCCACAGAGAAAGGCAATCACAGATTCATTGAACAAACTTATGGTTCCCCAAATCAAAAGGTGTGAGGATTGGATACATTACGATATTGGGGTTAACATAGATATAGAAACACATGTGAAATATATAATCACCAAAGACCTATGGAATACCAAGAGAAGACTACTCAACATTGTGTCATAACCTACCTGGGAAAAGGTTCCAAAGAAGAATAGATATATGTATGTGTGTGAAAGAACCACATCTTGCACACCTAGAACAAAAAAAAAAAACCATTGTAATCAAATTTGCTGCGATAAAAAATAAAAATTAAATTAAAAATATGAACAAGAAATAATGAGACATAAACTGAAAGGAATTTTTCCTGGCACATCCCATTCTAATTTTCAACCTAGAACAGGACTTCCATTAAGGCTCTGTTGCCCTGGTAACCAGATTTGGTAAAGGAGAAATGCTGCCGCCTTGTGGCTGTTTCACACAACAGCAGCTTTAAACCAAGAGGTAATGTTCACTTAATATTCAAAATATGTGCAGCACTGTAAAGGACACCGGGCCTCAAAAGATGTCCTGGGGTCGTAATCGACCAGAAAATTCAAAAGACGTCAACATTTCAAGAAGACAATGTCAAGAGGCATATTTTACGCACATTTTGTCTTTTCTTTTTTTCTCTTTAAAATAAAAGGAAATTGAAAAATGCGCAACATCAGCAATGAATAAAGCCATGCAAATCCAATTACAGAAATGTTCACCTCACAGCCGTCAGAATGTTCTTCAGCAAAAAGTCTACAAAGAATAAATGCTGAAGGGGTTTCAGAGAACTGTGTACCCTCCAGCTGCTGGGGGGATGTAAACTGGTAACAGCCAGTAGCGAGAACATAATGGAGGTGCGTTTAAGGGTAAAAATTGAGCTACCATGTGATCTGGTAGGTCCTTTGATGTGCCTATCACCTGAGCAGAGCAGAATGGAAAAGACACAGGCTGGCAATCCTGTACTGCAGGAATATTTAACATAGCCAAGACTTGGAAGAAACCAAAATGTCCATCAACAGAAAAATGCACAAAGAGGAAGTGGTCCATATAAACAATGGAATATTAGCCATGGAAAACAATGAAACAGTGCCGTTTGCACCACCATATAAGGACCTAGAGATAATCACTCAAATTAAAGAAAGAAAGTGAAAGACAGATATCCTATGACATCACTTCTAGGTGTTACCTAAAAGTTGATACTCACGAACTTATTTCCAAGAGAAGGAAAAGCATGGATTAAGAAAAAAAAATTATGTTTAACCAAATGGAAAAGTGTAAGGAATGTGTGAATTAGGATATGAGAGTTAACAGACATGTGCTAATACATATGAAATATATAATCACAAAATACCTATGGAATACCAAGAGAGGTCTAGGCAACACTCTGTAATAACCTACACAGTAAAGAATGCAAAGATAAATGACAGATACATTGATATAATGAACCAGATTCTGTACACCTAGGAGAAACAAAATATTTTTATCAAGTTTGCTCTGATAATTAATAAAAATTAAATTTATAAAACAAACAAGAAGTAAGGAGATATAAGCTCTTGGGGATGTGCTCTGGCACATTCCACTCTAATTTGCAGCCTACTAACACGATTTCCAGGAAGGCTCTGCTGCCCAAAAACCCAGAGTTGGCAATGTAGAAATTCTGCTGCCTTGTGGCCGTTTTCCGCAAGAGTGGCGTTAAGCCCACAGCTAATGTTCTCTTAACATTCACAAGGACTCAGGGCTGCAAAGGACACCTGCCCTAAACAACTGTGCTGAGGTAGGGAATGGACAATAAAATTCAAAACTGACAAATTTTTCAAGACGATAGTATGAAGAGGTAAGTTTGACTCACTCTCTTGTTTAAAAAAAGGAAAATGGGTGAAAGCTCAACCTCAGGAATTATTAGACTCATGCAAATCTAATGTACAAAAAGGTTTCAACTCACACCAGTCGACTGACCATCAGCAAAAGATCTACAAACAATAAATTCTGAAGGGGTTTTAGAGAACTGTGTACCCTCTAGCTGCTGGTGAGATGTAACGTGGTAAGAGCCAATAATGAGAACAGAAAGGAACTACGATTAAAAGTAAAAGTTGAGATACCATTCGATGTAGCAGTCACACCACTGGGCCTCTCACCTGAGAAGACCAGAATCGAGAAGACTCGGGCTGCAAAAGCTACACTGCAGCCTTATTCACAATAGCCAAGACAGTGAAGCCACCAAAATGTCCATCAACAGATGTATGGATGAAGAAGAAGTGGTCCACGTTCACAATAGAATATTAGCCATAGAAAACAATGAAACACTGCTATTTGAGGTGCCATAGATGAGCTTGGAGATAATCACAGAATATGAGGTAAGTCAGAAAGCAAAAGACCTATATCCTATGATATCACTTATAGGCGTTATCTAATAACTAACACAAATGAACATATTTCCACAGAGAAAGACACTCACAGACTTAGAAATTAAGTATGCTTATCTAAAAGGAAAGGTGGGCAGAATGGATAAATTAAGATTAACCTTACCATACGTATACAAATACATATAATAAACATATATCGAAAAGACGGACCATATAGCAAGGGAGGTCTACGGAACACTGTAATATTTTACATGGGAAGAGGATCTGAACATGAATAGACATATATATTGTACAAATGAACCAGATTGTGTACATCTGGACAAACAATATCTAATCATTACCCCGATTAAATAAATTTTAAAAACCAAGATGTAATGAGACATAAACTTATGGGCGTTCCTCCTGGCACATTCCATTCTAACTTAAAACCTAGGACCACGACTTCCAGAAAGGCTCTGCTGCCCTAGTACTCAGATTTGGGAAAGGACAAATGCTGCCTCCTTGTGGCCGTTTCCCACAACAGCAGCTTTAAACCCAGTGCTAATTGTCACTAAATATTCACCAAACTTGCAGTTCTGTAATGACATCTGCCCTCCAAAAAAATCCTGGGGTCGAATATCCACCAAAAATTCAAAAGAGGGCAAACTTCCAAGAAGAGAGCTTCAAGAGATATATTGTACTCACACTTGATTTTTAACAGAAAGGAAAAAGGCGTGGAAAATGATGAATTTTAGGAATTTTTAAAGTCATGCAAACCCAAATTACAAAAACCTATCAGGTCACAGCAGTCAGACTGGCCATTAGCAAAAATGCTGCAAACTATAAATGCTGAAGGGATTGTGGAGAAGTTCGTACCCTCGGTTCTAAGGGAGACATGGTAAGAGCCACTAATGAAAACACAATGGAGGTGCTTTGAAAAGGTAAACATTGAGCTACTAGTCAATCAGTCACACCCACTGCTGGGCCTATCACCTGAGAAAATGAGAATCAAAAAGTCACAGGCTGGCAATCTTGCACTCCAGCAATATTTAATATAGCCAACACTTGGAAGCAACGAAAATGTCCCTCAACAGAGCTATGCACCAAGAAGTGGTCCATATACACGATGGAATATTACTCCGATAAAAATATAAATTAAATTTAAAAAAGAAACAAAAATAAGGAGACATCAGCCTTTGGGGGTTTATCCGGGCACATTCCACTCTAATTTATAACCGAGGAAGACCACTGGCTGGAAGCTCTGTTTCCCTAGTACCAGCATGGGGAACAAAGAAAGGCTGCCGCAATCTGGCCGTTATCTGCAAAAGCAGCTTTAAAGCCTGTGCTAATGGTCACTTCATGTGAACAAGTACTGCAGGGCTGTAAATGAAACCTGCCCTCAAAATGTTTTGAGGGAGGTAATGGCCAATAAATTTCAAAATGTAACACATACTTTAGAAAACACTTTGAAGGGCTAAGCTGTAATCACAGTTTGAAAAATAAAAAGGACATGTCTTAAAGCTCAATTTCAAAGGATTATGAGTCATATGTAAATTCAACCACAAAGAGGTATCAGCTCACACCAGTCAGAATATCCATCAGCAAGAAAACTACAAACAATAAATGCTGAAGCCATAAAAAGAAACAAAATTGAGCTATTTGTAATGAGGTGGATAGACCTAGAGTCTGTCATACACAGTGAAGTAAGTCAGAAAGAGAGAGACAAATACCGTATGCTAACACATATACCTGGAATTTAAGAAAAAAAAATGTCATGAAGAACCTAGGGGTAAAACAGGAGTAAAGACAGAGACCTACTAGAGAATGGACTTGAGGATATGGGGAGGGGGAAGGGTAAGCTGTGACAAAGGGAGAGAGAGGCATGGACATATATACACTACCAAACGTAAGGTAGATAGCTAGTGGGAAGCAGCAGCATGGCACAGGGAGATCAGCTCGGTGCTTGTGACCGCCTGGAGGGGAGGGAGGGTGGGAGGGAGGGAGACGCAAGAGGGAAGTGATATGGGAACATATGTATATGTATAACTGATTCATTTTGTTGTAAAGCACAAGCTAGCACACCATTGTAAAGCAATTATACTTCAATAAAGATGTTAAAAATAAATAAATAAATAAATGCTGAAGGTGTTGTGGAGAAATGCATACCCTCAACTTTAAGTGAGATGTAACCTGGAAAGAGCCACTAATGAGCACAGAATCATGGTGCATTTAAACGGTAAACCCTGAGATACTATATGATACAGGAGGCCCACTCTTGGGCCTATAACATAAGAAGACAGAATTGGAAAGACACAGGCAGGCAAATGTGCAGTGCAGCAGTATTACAATAGCCAAGACATGGAGGCAACCAGAAAGTCCATCAAGAGGTGAGTGGACAAAGAAGAACTGGTACATGTACAGATGGAATATTATCTAGGGAAAAAAATGAAACAATGCCATTTGCAGCACCGTAGATGATTCTAGAGGTAATCAGGCAAATTGTACTAAGTCAGACAGCAAAAGACACATATCCTATAATATCACTTATAGGTGTTAGCTAAAAATTGATACCAATGAAGATATTTCCACAGAGAAAGGCAATCACAGATTCATTAAACAAAGTTAAGGTTCACCAAATGGAAAGGTGTGAGGACTGGATATATTAGGATATTGGGGTTAACATAGGTATAGAAACACATGTGAAATATATAATCATCAAAGACCTACGGAATACCAAGAGAAGACTACTCAACATTGTGTCACAAGCTACATGAGAAAACGATCTGAAGAAGTATAGATACATGTAAAAGAACCACATCTTACACACCTAGAACAAACAAAACATTTTAATCAAATTTGCTCTGATAAAAAATAAAAATTAAAAAAAGAACAAGAAAAAAAAGAGAGAAAAAAGGAAAAAAAAGAACAAGAAGTAATGAGACATACACTTAAGGGACTTTTTGCTGGCACATTGCACGACTTCCAATAAAGCTCTGTCATCACTAATAAAGCAGCTTTATAAGCAATGTTGAAGGTAGCTTAAAAGAATTCTCACTAATTATTGACAGTAACAAGAAAACAAACAAAAGTAAAAATCTCACGGCAAAAAGTATACATAGAGTAAGGGTAGTAGATCAAACACTTATTAAACTTCTGTAAAGAATAAAAGACAACAGTAGTACTTTTTTTAAAAGAGAGGGCCCAAATAAATCAGAACTGAAAGAGATGATGTTACAAGAGCCACCACAGAAATACAAAGTATCCTAAGATACACACAGGGTAACTCAGGGCTCAGACTGGACAGAGCCCACTCTCCATTCCCCTGTACATGACTTACAGGAGACTCAGGAACTGAGGAGGGGGTCCTTGAGGAGAGGCACAAGATAGAAGATGTTAGGCATTAACATGACTGCATTCATTTTAAACATGCCTGAACTACATTCACATGAGATGATTTTGTCCTGTTTGTACATCAGCACCTCTAGTCGGAACTGCAGATCTTTGGTTTCACCACCTCTATGACAGCATTAGCTTCACCTGCTGTGGACCGTCTCCTATAGGATTTCTAGAACCACAAAACATCGAAGCTCCACAGGACCCAGAGTCTGTGCGACTCCACTCAGAGTCTCAACTGCACTCAGAGACTCAGAGTCTCAACAGAGACTCCCCTCTTGGAGGACACACACAAAGTAGTGTGCACATCAGGACCCAGGGGAAGGAGCAGTCACCCCATAGGTGAATGATCATACCTAGCTGCTAGTTTTAGAGGGTCTCCTGCAGAGGTGGGGTGTGGCTGCAGCTCACCATGGGGACAATGACACTGACAGCAGAAGTTCTGGGAAATACTCCTTGGCGTGAACTCTCCCAGAGTCCACCATTAGCCTCACCAAGAGCAAGGTAGGCTCCAGTGCTGGGTCGCCTCAGTCCAAACAACCAACAGGGAGAGAACCCAGCCCCATGCCTCAGCAGACAAGCGGATTAAACTTTTTATTAAACTTTTATTTAATCCACAGACAAGCAGATTAAAGCTCTGCCCACCAGAGCAACACCCAGCTCTACCCACCACCAGTCCCTCGCATAAGGAAGCTTGCACAAGCCTCTCAGATAGACTCAATCACTGGAGAGCAGACAGCAGAAGCAAGAAGAACTACAATTCTGCAGCCTGTGGAAGGAAAACCACATTCACAGAAAGATAGAGAAAATGAAAAGGCAGAGGACTTTATACCAGATCAAGGAACAAGATAAATCCTCAGAAAAACAATGAAATGAAGTGGGGATAGGTAACCTTCCAGTAAAAGAATTCAGAATAATGATAGTGAAGATGATCCAAGACCTTAGAAAAATAATGGAGGCAAAGATCGAGAAGATGCAAGAAATGCTTAACAAAGACCTAGAAGAATTAAGGAACAAACACCTAGAAGAATTAAAGAACAAACAAACAGAGATGAACAATACAATAACTGAAATGAAAAATACACTAGAAGGAATCAGTAGCAGAATAACTGTGACAGAAGAACGGATAAGTGACCTGGAAGACAGAAAGGTGGAAATCACTGCCATGGAACAGAATAAAGAAAAAGAATGAAAATAAATGAAGACAACCTAAGAGACTTCTGGGACAACATTAAATGCAACAACATTCGCATTATAGGGGTCCCAGATGGAGAACAGAGAGAGAAAGGACTCGAGAAAATATCTGAAGAGATTATAGTTGAAAACTTCCCTAACATGGGAAAAGAAATAGCCACCGAAGTCCACGAAGCGCAGAGAGTCCCAGGCAGGATAAACCAAAGGAGAAAAATGCCGAGACACACAGTAATCAAATTGAAAAAATTAAAGACAAAGAAAAATTATTGAAAGCAACAAGGGAAAAATGACAACATACAACGGAACTCCCATAAGGTTAACAGCTGATTTCTCAGCAGAAAATCTACAAGCCAGAAGGGAGTGGCATGATAAATTTAACGTGATGAAAAGGAAGAACCTACCACCAAGAGTACTCCACCCAGCAAGTATCTCATTCAGATTTGATGGAGAAATCAAAAGCTTTACAGACAAGCAAAAGCTAAGAGAATTCAGCACCATGAAACCAGCTCTACAACAAATGCTAAAGGAACTTCTCTAAGTGGGAAACACAAGAGAAGAAAAGGACCCACTAAGACAAACCCATAACAATTAAGAAAATAGTAATAGGAACATACATATTGATAATTACCTTAAACATGAATGGATTAAATGCTCCAACCAAATGACACAGGCTTACTGAATGGATAGAAAAACAAGATCCATATATATGCTGTCTACAAGAGACCCATTTCAAACCTAGGGACACATACAGACTGAAAGTGAGGGGATGGAAAATATATTCCATGCAAATGAAAATCAAAAGAAAGCTGGAGTAGCAATACTCATATCAGATAAAATAGATTTTAAAATAAAGAATGTTACAAGAGACAAGGAAGGACACTACATAATGATCAAGGGATCAATCCAAGATATAACAATTATAAATATATATGTACCCAACACAGGAACACCTCAATATATAAGGCAACTGCTAACAGCTATAAAAGAGGAAATCAACAGTAACATAATAATAGCAAGGGACTTTAACACCTCACTTACACCAATGGAGATCATCCAGACAGAAAATTAATAAGGAAACACAAGCTTTAAATGACACAATAGACCAGATAGATTTAATGGATATTTATAGGACATTCCATCCAAAAACAGCAGACTACAAGTTCTTCTCAATGGTACACGGAACATTCTCCGGGATAGATCACATCTTGGGTCACAAATAAAGCCTCAGTAAATTTAACAAAACTGAAATCATATCAAGCAGCTGTTCCGACCACAATGCTATGAGATTAGAACTCAATTACAGGGAAAATAACGTAAAAAACAAACACATGGAGGCTAAACAATACGTTTCTAAATAACCAAGAGATCACTGAAGAAATAAAAGAGGAAATCAAAAACTACCTAGAGACAAATGACAACAAAAACACGATGATTGAAAACCTATGGGATGCAGCAAAAACAGTTCTAAGAGGGAAGTTTATAGCAATAAAAGCCTACCTCAAGAAACCAGAAAAATCTCAAATAAACAATCTAACCCTACACCTAAAGGAACTAGAGAACGAAGAACAAAACCCAAAGTTAATAGAAGGAAAGAAATCATAAAGATCAGAGCAGAAATAAATGAAATAAAAACAATAGCAAAGATCAATAAAACTAAAAGCTGGTTCTTTGAGAAGATAAACAAAAATGATAAACCTGTAGCCAGACTCAAGTAAAAGAGGGAGAGGACTCAAATCAATAAAATTAGAAATGAAAAAGGAGAAGTTGTAACAGACACCACAGAAATACAAAGCATCCTAAGAGACCTCTACAAACAACTCTATGCCAATAAAATGGACAACCTGGAAGAAATGGACAAATTCTTAGAAAGGTATAACCTTCCAAGACTGAACCGGGAAGAAATAGAAAATATGAACAGACCTATCACAAGTAATGAAATTGAAAGTGTGATTAAAAATCTTCCAACAAACAAAAGTCCAGAACTAGATGGCATCAGAGGTGAATTCTATCAAACATTTAGACAAGAGCTAACACCCAATCTTCTCAAACTCTTCAGAACTTTTCAGGGGAAGGAACAGTCCCAAACTCATTAAATGAGGCCACCATCACCCTGATACCAAAACCAGACAAAGATACTACAGAAAAAGAAAATTAGAGACCAATATCACTGATTAATATAGATGTAAAAATCCTCAACAAAATACTAGGAAACAGAATTGAACAACACATTAAAAGGATCATGCACCATGATCAGGTGGGGTTTATCCCAGGGATGCAAGAATTCTTCAATATACACAAATCAATCAATGTGATACACCACATTAACAAATTGTAGAATAAAAATATGATCATCCCAATAGATGCAGGAAAAGCTTTCGACAAAATTCAACACCAATTTATGATTAAAAGTCTCCAAAAAGTGGGCATAGAGGGAATCTACCTCAACATAATAAAGGCAGTATATGACAAACCCACAGCAAACATCATTCTCAATAGTGAAAAACTAAAAGCATTTCCTCTAAGATCAGGAACAAGACAAGGATGTCCACTCTCACCACTATTACTCAACATAGTTTTGGAAGTCCTAGACACAGTAATCAGAGAAGAAAAAGAAATAAAAGGAATACAAATTGGAAAAGAAGAAGTAAAATTGTCACTGTTTGCAAATGACACGATACTACACATAGTGAATCCTAAAGATGCCACCAGAAAACTACTAGAGCTAATCAATGAATTTGGTAAAGTTGCAGGATACAAAATTAATGCACAGAAATCTCTTGCATTCCTATACACTAATAATGAAAGATCAGAAAGAGAAATTAAGGAAACAATCTCATTCACCATTGCAACAAAAAGAATAAAATACGGAGGAATGAACCTACATAAGGAGGTAAAAGACCTGTACTCAGAAAACTATAAAACACTGCTGAAAGAAATCAAAGATGATATAAACATATGGAGGTATAAACCATGTTCTTGGATTAGAAGAATCAATATTGTGTAAATGACTATAGTACCCAAAGCAAGCTACAGATTCAATGCAATCCCTATCAAATACCACTGGCATTTTCTACAGAACTAGAACAAAAAAATCTTAAAATTTGTATGGAGACACAAAAGACCCCGAATAGCCAAAGCAATCTTGAGGGAAATTAAAAGAGCTGGAGGAATCAGACTTCCTAACTTCAGACTATACTACAAAGCTACATTAATCAAGACTATATGGTACTGGCACAAAAACAGAAATATAGATCAATTGAACAAGATAGAAAGCCCAGAGATAAACCTACGTACCTATGGCTAACTCATCTATGACAAAGGAGGCAAAGATATACAATGAAGAAAAGACAGTCTCTTCAGTAAGTGGTGCTGGGAAAACTGGACAACCACACGTGAAAGAATGAAATTAGAACGCTCCATAACACCATACACAAAAATAAACTCAAAATTAATTAGAGATCTAAATGTTAGACCAGACACTATAAAATTATTAGAGGAAAACATAGGCAGAACACTCTATGACATAAATCACAGCAAGATCCTTTTTGACCCACCTCCTAGAGAAGTGGAAATAAAAACAAAAATAAACAAATGGGACCTAATGAAACTTCAAAGCTTTTGCACAGCAAAGGAAAACATAAACAAGACGAAAATACAACCCTCAGAATGGGAGAAAATGTTTTCAAATGAAGCAAATGACAAAAGATTAATCTCCAAAATTTACAAGCAGCTCGTGTAGCTCAATATCACAAAAACAAACAACACAATCCAAAAATGGGCAGAAGACCTAAATAGACATTTCTCCAAAGGAGATATACAGATTGCCAATAAACACATGAAAGGATGCTGAACATCACTAATCATTAGAGAAATGCAAATCAAAACTACAGTGAGTTATCACCTCCCAGCAGTCAGAATGGCAATCATCAAAAAATCTACAAACAATAAATGCTGGAGAGGCATTTACTGGAGAAAAGGGAACGTTCTTGCACTGTTGCTGGGAATGTAAATTGTTATACCCACTAGGGATAACAGTATAGAGGTTCCTTAAAAAACTAAAAATAGAAGTACCATACGACCCAGCAATCCAACTACTGGGCATTTGCCCTGAGAAAACCATAATTCAAAAAGAGTTATATACAACAATGTTCGTTGCAGTTCTACTTACAATAGCCAGGACATGGAAGCAACCTAAGTGTCCATCGACAGATGAATGGATAAAGAATATCTGGCACATATATAAATGGAATATTACTCAGCCATAAAAAGAAACAAAACTGAGTTATTTGTAGTGAGGGGGATGGACTTAGAGTCTGTCCTACACAGTGAAGTGAGTCAGAAAGAGAAAAATAAATACCGTGTGCTAACAGAGATATATGGAATCTAAAGAAAAAAGTTTATGAAGAACCTAGGGGCAGGACAGGATTAAGGACACAGACATAGAGAAAGGACTTGAGGACACGGGGAGGGGGAAGGGTAAGCTGGGACGAAGTGAGAGAGTGTCATGGACATATATACATTACCAAATGTAACATCGATAGCTACTGGGAAGCAGCCACATAGCACAGGGAGATCAATTCGGTGCTTTGCGACCACCTAAAGGGGTGGGATGTGGAGGGTGGGAGGGAGATGTAAGAGGGAGGGGATATGGTGATATATGTATATGTATAATTGATTCACTTTGTTATACAGCAGAAACTGACACTCCATTGTAAAGCAATTATACTCCAATAAAGGTGTAAAAGGAAAATAAAAAAGAAAGAAGCCCAGAGATAAACCTACACACGTATGGTCAACTAATCTATGACAAAGTAGGCAAGACTATACAATGGAGAAAAGACAGTGTCTTCAATCAGTGGTGCTGGGAAAAATGGACAGCTACATGTAAAAGAATGAAATTAGAACACCCCCTAACACCATACACAAAAATAAATTCAAAATGGATTAGAGACCTCAATGTAAGACCGGACAGTATAAAACTCTTAGAGGAAAACATAGGAAGAATACTCTAACATAAATCACAGCAAGATCTTTTTTGATCCACCTCCTAGAGTAATGACATAAAAAAGAAAACTAAACAAATGGGACCTAATGAAACGTAAAAGCTTTTGCAAAGCAATGGAAACTACAAACACAAAAAGACAACTCTCAGAATGGGAGAATATATTTGCAACTGAATCAATGGACAAAGGATTAATCTCCAATATATATAAACAGCTGATGCAGCTCAATATTAAAAAAACAAACAACCCAATACAAAAATGGGCAGAAGATCTAAATAGACATTTCTTCCAAAAAGACGTAGAGATGGCCAAGGAGCACATGAAAAGCTGCTCTACATCACTAATTATTAGAGAAATGCAAATCAAAACTACAATGAGGTATCACCTCACACCTGTTAGAATGGGCATCATCAGAAAATCTACAAACAACAAATGCTGGAGAGGGTGTGGAGAAAAGGAACCCTCTTCCACGATTGGTGGGAATGTAAATTGATAGTCACTATGGAGAACAGTATGGAGGTTCCTTAAAAAACTAAAAATAGAATTACCATATGATCCAGCAACCCACTACTGGGCATATACCCAGAGAAAACCATAAATCAAAAAGACACATTCACCACAATGTTCATTGCAGCACTATTTACAATAGCCAGGTAATGGAAGCAACCTAAATGCCCACAGACAGACAAATGGATAAAGATGTGGTACATATATAAAATGGACTATTAGCCATAAAAAGGAATGAAATTGGGTCATTTGTAGAGACGTCGATGGATCTAGAGACTGTCATACAGAGTGAAGTAAGTCAGAAAGAGAAAAACAAATATTGTATATTAACGCATATATGTGGAACCTAGAAAAACTGTACAGATTAACCGGTTTGAAGGGAAGAAATAGAGACACAGATGTAGAGAACAAATGTATGGACACAAAGAGGGGAAAGCCATGGGGGGGTGGCGGTGGGAGGAGTTGGGAGATCGGGATTGACATGTATACATTTATATGTATAAAATAGATAACCAATAAGAACCTGCTGTATAAAAAATAAATAAAATAAAATGAAAAATAAAATTTTTTAAAAAACGGAAAAATGTTATTCCCTTCACATACATGTATTTATATGAATGAATTATTTCCATGCTTACATCCATAAGTACAAAAAAGAGGAATAAAACCTACCTTGAAACAAAAAACAAAACAGAACCCACCAGTTATACAGATGAAAACCCAATCAGGGCACTTGCTCCAGTGATAGACAATTCTGAAGTTGGTCAGAGGTGGGGATTCCGCTTGCATGCAGCCAGCAGCCACCCCGCAAGGAGTGTCCTCATTACAAGCCTGGGGGACCGTGCCGAGACATCTGTGAGTAAACGTGAGATGAGCCCCAGGCCAGCTGCTGCTGAACTGTTCCCACCCGTCCCAGGTAAAACACCTGAATATATACAAGGACTTGAAAGCCTAGAGGAAGGGCCATAGAGCCACACGAGTGACAGCATGCCGGCCAACTTGGTGCCTGCAGGCCAGCCAGGATGGTCCTGGCCCTGGGTGCTCTTCTGGAAGATTTCCATTTCCCTGCCTGAGATACCCGTCCTGTCCCTGCCCCCACTGCTTTTTTCCTTCCTCACCTCTGCCCAGGGAGAAATTCCAGCAGCAGGTATGGGTGACACATCCTCTTCTTTAGCAGGTGGCAGCCTGGCAACTGCTGCAGAAAGTCCAGCAGAGCCCCACTCACACTGGGCCACCCACAAAGCCGTGGCCTCTCACTCCCTCCCACCAGCCCAGCCCCGAGACTGCTGACAGGGCAGAGAAAATGGCTCAGGCATGGCTGCAGGGGCTCTTGCTGCCTGGAGTGGTATTTATATTGATCTCAACCCAGGCACACCTGGGAAGGGCAGGCTGGCACGGTAAGGCTGCCCAGCTCAGCCAATCATCACCCTTCAGGGGCTCACAGTTGCAGAAAATGGAACTTGCTGAACCGGCCAGGTCCAAGGAACAGGTGTGGGCTCCTGAGAGTCAGGATAGACAAGGGGCTGCAGCTTTGGGTTGTTTTCTAATCATTTTATCTGGCCCATGAGTGGGAGACAACTTCAAGAAAACCCTCTCCTAATGAGAGGAACCCAGGAGTCAGGGAGAGGAGGGGTGAGTGGTGGTTGGAGACAGAGGCCTGGTGCCCCGGGTGCAGTGGAAGTCTCTGGAAGACCAGGTGGAGGGAGGCCGCACAGAGTGATGCCCAGGGTCACAGACCTGTCGCAGCTACTGTTTGTTAGTTCAAGTCCTGCTCTGAGGTGCTCTGTGTCAGCTCTGAGCGACAGGTGAGCTGGGGGTGCTCTGCAATGAGGGCTATGTGCACGGTTCCTGTGTGCAGGCCTGCCACGGTACCTGCAAGGGTAGCTCTGTATCCTGGGAGGGGCCTGACCACGAGAGCCCCGTGGGCTGGGGTGGGGGTGGGGTACCTGCCCAGGTGAGCTCCATATCCTGGGATTGGCCTGACCACGAGAGCCCCATGGGCTGCTGGGGACCTGGTAAAGGATGTCAGGACAGTCAGTGAAGCCACCGAGGATATACCTCCAGTTGCTCCTAATTCCTACACCCTGCTGGTCATTCTACCAACCACCAGGACATGGTATTCTGTATTAGTCTTCAATGATGCCTTCTTTTGTATTCCATTAGTCCCAGAGTCACAAGAAATTTTGGCTTGTGAGTGGCAGGACTCAACATACAACTAAAACAATACTTCCGGGCCGTCTTGCCCCAAGGGTGCAAAAATTCCCACACCATCTTTGGGGAAACCTTAGCTAAAGACCTAAAAGTTCTACCTCTGGAAAAGGAAACCCTCCTTCAGTACGCAGACGACATTCTGATCGCCAGCCCTACTAAGGAGGCCTCTGAACTACCAAGCCAATAAAGGATAGAAGTTGTCCAAGAAAAAGCTCAAATATCACAGACTGCGGTGACCTGCCTGGGCTTCATTCTCACAGAAGGTCGGAGAAGCCCATCCCAGGAAAGGGAAGAAACCATTTTCAGCCTTACCCCTTTCTAAAACTAGAAGACAGCTTAGGGGTTCCTGGGGAGGCCAGGGTTTGCTGCTTCTGGATCCCTAACTACACTCTACTAGCTGGGCCTCTATATGAAACACTGAAAGGAAAAGATGATGATCCTTTTGAATAGAATCCAGAAGTGGCCTTTCAAGAATGGAAAGAGCAGTCAATTCAGACCCTTGCCCTGGAACTCCCTAATTTAGCTAAACCCTTTGATCTTTACATTCCTGGTGAAAGGTGAATCGCCATTGGAGAATTAGTGCAAAAACTGGGACCACTTGAAATGGAACAATGCAAGAATGCCATCCAGGTAGGATAAACTACGGTCACCAAGGGGCTTGGCCTACTGCCACATCTGGCCAAGATACTGGCGGTATCTAAAAACCTGGAAATCAGCAGCCCAAAAGGCCACCTCCCTCCTAAGGGAAAAGGACTCCACGTGGTGATCCTAACCACCAACCATGCCCTGAAGTTGCAGGGTTCGCTCCGTGGGCACACCAACCTCGAGTGAGGAGGCCCTCCAACTCCAACATCCAGAGAGATAACCGGGGGCAACAGGGCACCATGACGACTCGTGTGAACATCACTTGACCTGGAGTTTCTCTCATAAAACAACAAGAGTGTGTCCCAAAAGAGTAGACTACTGCTTGCAGGACTTACTGCACCCAGAGGGGAGCTAATAATCTTGGCGGGGGAACCGTATATCACACTGTCACCATAGAAAAG
Source organism: Leucopleurus acutus (assembly GCF_964270905.1). Taxonomy (NCBI): domain Eukaryota; kingdom Metazoa; phylum Chordata; class Mammalia; order Artiodactyla; family Delphinidae; genus Leucopleurus; species Leucopleurus acutus. Next base: position 1,666,640 of record NW_028139217.1, read on the forward strand.
CCTACAGACACCGTGCTGATGGTGGCCAATAAGACTGGCTGGACTCCTGTTTACTTCAAAAGGCTGTTGACTCAGTGGCCATCATGGTCCTTGATCACCACTGACCCTGGACTGTCTGGGAGTTGAGCGGGCAGGGCTCTGACACCTGGTGCTGTTTGTACGTTAATTCAGGGGCCTAATTGAAGAAAGCGCAGACTACTGGTCAGAGCATCTAGGCTGGCAGAAACGGTCAGCCTAAGGTGGCCGAACAAATGTGGGGCGGGGTGAAACCGGCCCCCACAGCGTCTCTGCACATCTCTTTCCTGGACCCTTAAAGGTCATTAGAATCTATAACACTTCCAATGCTGGTGCTCAGGCGGACGAGCAAGGATGCAGGGGTCCTGGGGACAATCAACGTCACCTGGAGGCTGCTGGGGAGAAGTTCTGACCCTCGTCCCTGGGTTTGAGGGCTCCCAACTCAGCACTCAGCAGTTACAGAAGAAGGGTCTGCACCCTCAGAACTCCAAGAATGAGGAACGGGACAAAAGACAGAGGAGGTGTTTGTCCCCAGCAAAGCCCATTAAAAATCCCTGGGAGATAAAAATAGAATCTGTGCAATAAAGTCAAGTCTAACCTTTTTTATCCTTTGTGCTTTGTCTAATTTCATGTGCTCCTAGGGTCCCGCATGCAGAGGTTCCACACCCGGCACTTCAGACCAGATTTCCTAGTGCAGAATGGCTGGGTCGACACCTCAGCTCCTGGGGCCCAGTGCAGACTCCGCGATATAGAGCCTGAACTGCAGCCAACCTGGCCCTCGAGAGCTCCGCCCCCTCCCTCCCACTGACTCTGACAGGATCTCTACACAGCAGCCCAGCCCACAGCCCACGGGGTAGTGCATGCTCTCACCTCTCCATTCTCTGATCAAAATATAAAGTTTCCTTTGCTTGTGAACCAAACTCAGTCTCGATCTGTTGGCCCCAATGACACTGCGCAGGGGGACACTTGTTGGGGTCCACTCTGGAGGATCAGTAACAGAAATTGAGACTATTGTAACTTCAATGAACAGATGTGTGAGCCAAACTGTAGTTAACATAGAACAGTGTATAAGGCTCGGGTAAAATAAGATGTTTCTAACGCTTCCATTGGCTATTTCCATCACTTTATTATAAGCAAGTTCAGTGAAAAGGTTTGTCTTATTTGTCAGGTCAATATTAGAGAAACGAAGTGATTTCTTTCCAAGGATGTACATCTAATAATCTTGGTTAAAGCTTCAATCTTGTTTTAAATGCTTTTCCATTGAAAATGATACCTCTCTTTCAGCTCTCCCATTTCTGAGAAGTATAAAATCTTATAATTTATTATTACCAAAGGGGAAAGGTGGGAGGAGGGATAAATTAACAGTTTGGGATTAACACATACACACTGCTATGTATAAAATAGATCATCAACAAGGAACTACTGTATAGCACAGGGAACTACACTCAACATTTTGCAATAACCTATAAGGGGAAATAATCTGAAAAAGAATAGATATTTTTATTGACATCATCTATCAATGACAGTTAAAGTGTAACCTAAGGGAAGCTGGTGGTGAGTGATTCTGAACCTGAAGACTTCAATCATCTAAAGTTTGGACTCTGCCTACTTCCCAAGGCCCTTAATGAACATATGTGTAGCCGTAGCTTAAAAAATTCCCCAGTTTGGGTTTCGGGGAGACACTGATTTTGAAAAAGCCCTGGTGTTTTCCTTACATGAATGGGACTCTTCCTACTGCTAAAACATGTCTGTCACACCCAGAGGATGGTATACCGTCTGATCGGGAAGAGTTTGGAAAAGGCATCTCATCTCCTCATCTCCTGGTGCTCGGGTTCACCCCTCCAGCGTCTTTACTAACAGTCTCCCCACTTGGAGATGGCAGCACTGTCAACATCCTGTTACGTACAGTTTGGAATTTGTCCAGAGGATGAAGCGGAAGGATGAGGAACAATGAGAGACAAGTCCTAGGTGTTCAGACAGGCACATGTCACTCTAATTTCCAATCAGGAAGACGAATTGACCAAAGGCTAGGGTTGCCCATGGAAACAGTATAGGGCTTGAGGAAATCCCACTGCTTTGTGGCCAGTTCCCATAAACACAAGTTGAACAATGGAACTCAGGGGCAGTAAAATTCACGAAACTGCAGAGTTGAAAATATCTATCACTGAAAAATGTCTTGAGGAAAGTCAGAGAAAAGGACTTGTAAGCAAGGGAGAATGGCAGGAAAGGGATTTGAGGAGGTAGAAAGGACTCGCCATTAAGCACAAGAAAAGGGGCTGAACATTGCCAACATTGCAGTTGGCCAAAAAGGGTGTATGCGTTTTTTTCTGTATATATTCAAGAAAAGGGCATACACTTTTTTAGCCAACCAAACAGGTGGGCACTGGAAATCAATACTACAAAAGATATCACTTCGGATCAGTCAGAAGAGCCATCCTCATAAAGCGTAAACAACAGAAATGCAGGACAGGGCAAGGAGAAGAGGGAGCCCTGTGAGACTTATAGTGGAAAATATATATTGCCAACGTCCATTCTGGAGAAGTGTATTGTGTTTACTAAAGCATCTAAAAAATGAGCTACAGAGCATAGGGCACTTGCACTCATGGGCGTATATCTTGGGAAAAACAAAAATGGAGAGGACACAGGCACCCCAATGTTTACCGCCTCTCTGTTTAAAAGATCCTCGACTAGGATATAACTTAAATGTCTCTGGAGGGAAAACATGGATAGATGTGGTACTTATGTAGAGTGGAATATTACTCAGCCTGGAAATCAATGAAATATGGCCAGTTGTAACAACTCCTAGGGAGTTACGTATGATCATTCTAAGTGACATAATTCAAAAAGAAAAAGACACATATCATAAGATATCACTTAAAGGTGGAATCCAAAATAGCTACACATGAAATAACTTACAAAACAAAAACATAGTCAAATATGTAGAAAACACGCATAAGGCTGCTAAACGGGAAAGGTGGGGAGGGGTGAGGCATCATCCAAGAGGTTGAAATTAGCAAAGATACCATTCCAAATACCAAACTGATAATCAACAAGGCCTACACGGTAGCTAAAAGAACTGCACTCAGCACACTCAAGTCACCGGAAAAGAATATATACGACTGGTAAGAATCTGAAAAAGAATTTACTGATGTCTCTCTGTACGTGAATCAAGTGGATGTACAGCAGCAAGAAACAGAGCTTTGAAAATAAGCTGTAACCAATATAGTAATAAATTGAAAAAAATAAACGACAGAGAGACAGAGAAAACCTCTTACAACTTTTCCTCAGGGACGGTGATGCAACATGGATTGAACACGTCTAGACCCACAGCAGGATGAGACATAAGGCTGGAAACTGTTTGCACTAAGAGAAATGTGAGGTTGGGTGAGGAAATGCACACCCTTTAAAGTAACACTACCTGGTACCCATTCAATGGGTCCCAAATCTGCAGGTTCAAGGGATCTTCCTACAGCTAAAACATGCATGGAAAACCCAGAGGACTGTACACCATGTGATCGGGAGATGTGTCTAAAATGCAGCTCATTTATCCTCTCCTGGTGCTCCTGTTCACCATTCCAGCCACGTTACTTAGAATCTCCCCACTTGGAGAATCAGCACATTTCAACTTCTGTTTCACACATTTTGCAAATTGTGAGGAGGATGAACGGGAAGAGGGGGAACCAATGAGAGAATAGTTGTAGGGGTTTGTACGGGCACATATCACTCTAATTTCCCATTAAGAATGAGAATTGAAAAAAGGCTCAGCCCGCCTCACCCGAGCCAAAATAGGGCCTGAAGCAATCCTGCGGGTTTGAGGCCAGCTCACAAAAGAGCAACTTAAAAAATGGAGCTCAGGGTCACTGCAATTCACAAACCTGCAGAGTTATAAATGAAAACTAACGTCCAAAAATATGTTGAGGTAAGGCAAAGAAGAGGATCTGAATGCAAGACAGAATTGCAAGAAACAGATTTCAAGAGATAGATTGGACTCGTCTTTAAAGCACATGAAAAGCAGCAGAATTTCGACAATGATGCAGTTGGCCCAAAAGGGCGTATGCGTTTTTTCCTGATTATATCCAGGAAAAAATGCATACACAATTTATGGGCAATGAAGCAAGCAAGCAATGCAAATGTGCACAACAAAGAAGTCTCATTTCCCACCAGTCAAAAGGGCCATCCTAAACAATTGTAAAAACCAGAAATGCAGGACAGGCCATGGAGAACAGGGAGCCTTTATACGCTGATGGGCAGTGTGTGAACTGCCGAGAGCCACTCTGGAGAAGTGTATGGTGGTTCCTAAATCATCTAAAAAACAGAGCTACAGAGCATAGGACACTTCCAATCATGGGAATATATCTAGGGAAGTCTAAAAATCAACAAGACACAAGCACACCACAGTTTAGGGCTACTCTGTTTACAAGAACCTCAACTTCAGTACACCTTAAATATCCCAGGAAAGAGAACAATGGATAAAGAAGATGTGGCACTTATGTACAATTGAATATCTCTTCACCATGAAATCAATGTAATAAGGCTAGTAGAAGGATAAAGAGTGGATTTAGGTCCGATAATACTACTTGAAATTAGTCAAACAGAAAAAGAAACATATCATAAGATATCACTTATAGAGGGAGGGTAAATATGGCTGCACAAAAAATGAATTACATAACAGAACAGTGTCTCACATTTAGAAAACACACTTATGTCAGCTTAAGGGGAAAGGAGAGGTGGGGTGATGCATAAAACCAGAGTTTGAAATTAGCACAGATACCGTTCAATAAACCAAATAAGTATTAGACAAGATCTACACCTTGCTCAATGAACTGGCCTCAACACACCCAATACACTGCACAGAAATAAATCTGAGTAATAAGAATCTTAAGACCCATGTATTGACATATCTTCATAAGGGAATCAAGTGTGTGCAGAGCAGCACAAACACAGCAGTGAAAATGAGCTAAACCCCATTATAGAAATAAATTTTAAAAACAAAACGCATAAACAATCAAAGAGAGAAAAATTCTTACAATATTCACTCAGGGGCTGTGATGCAACCTGGATTGACCACATATAAACCCACAGCTAGATAAGACATAAGGCTGGACACTTGGGGCTGAGAGGATTGGTGAGCTTTGGTGAGCAACTGCCGAAAGTTTAATGCAATACTTCATGCTACTCATTCCAAGGGTCCCAACACTCCAGGTTGAAGGGAATATTCCTACAGCTAAACCATGCTTGGGAAACCCAGCGACAGGTATACCATATGATCGGGAAAGGTTTCTAAAACGCACCTCATTGTTCCTCTCCTGGGGCTCCGGATTGACATTCATGCCGCTTTACTAACAAAAACCCCACATGGAGAGTCAATGCCTTTAAGTTCCTGTACCGCACAGTCTGCAGTAAGTGCGGAGGATGAATGGGAATAGGGGGAACCAGTGAGAAACTAGCTGTAGCGGTTTCAATGGGCACATGTCACTCTAATTTAACATCAGTAAGCAGAATTAACCAAAGGCACAGCAAGGTGCCCCAGAAGAACAATAGGGTCTGAAGGAATCCTGTGGTTATGAGGCAAGATCAGAAAAATAAGAGCTGAAAAATGGAGCTAAGGGCCACTGCAATTCAAAACCTGCAGAGTTATAAAGGCCAACTATTTTCAAAATATATATTGAGGTAAGGCTATGAAGAGGCATTGAAAGCAAGGCAGAATTGCAGGAAACAGATTTCAGGAGGTAGACTGGAATTGCATTTAAAGCATAGGAAAAGAGGCAGAACGTCCACAATGATGCACTTGGCCAAAAAGGGCGTATGCGTTTTTTCCTGAATATATTCAGGAAAAAACGCATACGCCCTTTTTGGCCAACCAAGCGAGCTTGCAAAGGAAATCTGCACTACAATGAAGTCTCACTTCCCCCCGGTCAAAAGGGCCATCTGAAAAAAGTGTAAAATCCAGAAAGGCAGGACAGGCCATGGAGAACTGGGAGCCTTGTTATGCTGATGGGCGGGATGTAAATTGCCAAGAGCCACTCGGGAGAGGTGTATGGTGTTTCCTGAAACATCTAAAAAACAAAGCAACAGAGCCTAGGGCACTTCCACTTATGGTCCTATAGCTTAGGGAAATTAAAATCAAAAAGACACAGCCACCCCAAAGTTTGGGACGGCTCTGTTTACAAGAACCTCGTTTACGGTACAAGTTCAATATCGCAGAAAGTGAAAAATGGATAAAGAAGTTCTGGTACTTACGTACAATGCAATATCACTCAGCAATGAAATCTATGTCATCAGGCCCGTAGCAGCATAATGAGTGGATTCAGGTATGATGATTCTAACTGAAATAAGTCACACAGAAAAAGAAACATCATAAGATATCACTAATACACGGGATGTAAACTTGGCTACACAGGAACTGGATTACAAAACAGAACAGGGTCTCAAATTTAGAAAACCAACTTATGCTTGCTTAAGGGGAAAGGTGAGTTGGGGTGCTGCATAAAACCAGAGATTGAAATGAGCACAGATAAAGTTCCTTAAGCCAAATATGGAATAGACAAGAACTACTCCTTGCTCAACGAAATGGACTCAACACCCCATATTAAACGCCTAAGAATGTACCTGACTAGTAAGTATCTTAAAACCTATGGATTGCTATGTCTCTGAAAGAAAATCAAGCGTGTGTACAGGGGCATAAACGCAGCAGTGATAGGATTGGAGAGGTTCGGTGAGCAAATGAAGACCCTTTGAAGTCATATTGCATGGTACCCATTCCACGGGTCTCAACTCTCCAGGTTTAAGGGATTCTTCCTTCAGCTAAAACATGCACGTGGAACCCAGAGTATGAACAACCGTGTGATCGGGAGACGTGTTCCAATATGTCTCAGTTCTCGTCCCCTGGTACTCAGGTGCAACATTCCAGACGCTTTACTAACACTCTCCCGACTGGAGAGTCAGTGCCTTTAACCTCCTGTTTGGCCCAGTTTGCAATTTCTGCGGAAGATGAACAGGAATAGGGAGAACCAATGAGAGACTAGCTGGAGGTGTCTGGACGGGCAAATTTAACTCTCATTTCCCACCAGGAAGAGGAATTAACCAAAGGCTCAGCGTGCCGTGCCGGAACCAGATTAGGGCCTGAAGCAATCCTGCGGTGTTGCGGCCAGCTCACAAGAAAGCGAGTTGAAGAAAGGAGCTCAGGGGAACTGTAATTCACAAACCTGCAGAGTTATAAATGACAGCTATCGTCCAAAAATATACTGAAGTAAGGCTGCCAAGAGGACTTGAAAGCGGGGCAGAATTGCAGGAAACCGATTTCAGGAGGTAGACTGGAATTGCATTTAAAGCATAGGAAAAGAGGCAGAACGTCCACAATGATGCACTTGGCCAAAAAGGGCGTATGCGTTTTTTCCTGAATATTCAGGAAAAAACGCATACGCCCTTTTTGGCCAACCAAGCAAGCTTGCAAAGGAAATCTGCACTACAATGAAGTCTCACTTCCCCCCGGTCAAAAGGGCCATCTGAAAAAAGTGTAAAATCCAGAAAGGCAGGACAGGCCATGGAGAACTGGGAGCCTTGTTATGCTGATGGGCGGGATGTAAATTGCCAACAGCCACTGGGGAGAGGTTTATGGTGTTTCCTGAAACATCTAAAAAACAAAGCAACAGAGCCTAGGGCACTTCCACTTATGGTCCTATAGCTTAGGGAAATTAAAATCAAAAAGACACAGCCACCCCAAAGTTTGGGACGGCTCTGTTTACAAGAACCTCGTTTACGGTACAAGTTCAATATCGCAGAAAGTGAAAAATGGATAAAGAAGTTCTGGTACTTACGTACAATGCAATATCACTCAGCAATGAAATCTATGTCATCAGGCCCGTAGCAGCATAATGAGTGGATTCAGGTATGATGATTCTAACTGAAATAAGTCACACAGAAAAAGAAACATCATAAGATATCACTAATACACGGGATGTAAACTTGGCTACACAGGAACTGGATTACAAAACAGAACAGGGTCTCAAATTTAGAAAACCAACTTATGCTTGCTTAAGGGGAAAGGTGAGTTGGGGTGCTGCATAAAACCAGAGATTGAAATGAGCACAGATAAAGTTCCTTAAGCCAAATATGGAATAGACAAGAACTACTCCTTGCTCAACGAAATGGACTCAACACCGCATATTAAACGCCTAAGAATGTACCTGACTAGTAAGTATCTTAAAACCTATGGATTGCTATGTCTCTGAAAGAAAATCAAGCGTGTGTACAGGGGCATAAACGCAGCAGTGATAGGATTGGAGAGGTTCGGTGAGCAAATGAAGACCCTTTGAAGTCATATTGCATGGTACCCATTCCACGGGTCTCAACTCTCCAGGTTTAAGGGATTCTTCCTTCAGCTAAAACATGCACGTGGAACCCAGAGTATGAACAACCGTGTGATCGGGAGACGTGTTCCAATATGTCTCAGTTCTCGTCCCCTGGTACTCAGGTGCAACATTCCAGACGCTTTACTAACACTCTCCCGACTGGAGAGTCAGTGCCTTTAACCTCCTGTTTGGCCCAGTTTGCAATTTCTGCGGAAGATGAACAGGAATAGGGAGAACCAATGAGAGACTAGCTGGAGGTGTCTGGACGGGCAAATTTAACTCTCATTTCCCACCAGGAAGAGGAATTAACCAAAGGCTCAGCGTGCCGTGCCGGAACCAGATTAGGGCCTGAAGCAATCCTGCGGTGTTGCGGCCAGCTCACAAGAAAGCGAGTTGAAGAAAGGAGCTCAGGGGAACTGTAATTCACAAACCTGCAGAGTTATAAATGACAGCTATCGTCCAAAAATATACTGAAGTAAGGCTGCCAAGAGGACTTGAAAGCGGGGCAGAATTGCAGGAAACCGATTTCAGGAGGTAGACTGGAATTGCATTTAAAGCATAGGAAAAGAGGCAGAACGTCCACAATGATGCACTTGGCCAAAAAGGGCGTATGCGTTTTTTCCTGAATATATTCAGGAAAAAACGCATACGCCCTTTTTGGCCAACCAAGCAAGCTTGCAAAGGAAATCTGCACTACAATGAAGTCTCACTTCCCCCCGGTCAAAAGGGCCATCTGAAAAAAGTGTAAAATCCAGAAAGGCAGGACAGGCCATGGAGAACTGGGAGCCTTGTTATGCTGATGGGCGGGATGTAAATTGCCAACAGCCACTGGGGAGAGGTTTATGGTGTTTCCTGAAACATCTAAAAAACAAAGCAACAGAGCCTAGGGCACTTCCACTTATGGTCCTATAGCTTAGGGAAATTAAAATCAAAAAGACACAGCCACCCCAAAGTTTGGGACGGCTCTGTTTACAAGAACCTCGTTTACGGTACAAGTTCAATATCGCAGAAAGTGAAAAATGGATAAAGAAGTTCTGGTACTTACGTACAATGCAATATCACTCAGCAATGAAATCTATGTCATCAGGCCCGTAGCAGCATAATGAGTGGATTCAGGTATGATGATTCTAACTGAAATAAGTCACACAGAAAAAGAAACATCATAAGATATCACTAATACACGGGATGTAAACTTGGCTACACAGGAACTGGATTACAAAACAGAACAGGGTCTCAAATTTAGAAAACCAACTTATGCTTGCTTAAGGGGAAAGGTGAGTTGGGGTGCTGCATAAAACCAGAGATTTAAATGAACACAGATAAAGTTCCTTAAGCCAAATATGGAATAGACAAGAACTACTCCTTGCTCAACGAAATGGACTCAACACCCCATATTAAATGCCTAAGAATGTACCTGACTAGTAAGTATCTTAAAACCTATGGATTGCTATGTCTCTGAAAGAAAATCAAGCGTGTGTACAGGGGCATAAACGCAGCAGTGATAGGATTGGAGAGTTTCGGTGAGCAAATGAAGACCCTTTGAAGTCATATTGCATGGTACCCATTCCACGGGTCTCAACTCTCCAGGTTTAAGGGATTCTTCCTTCAGCTAAAACATGCACGTGGAACCCAGAGTATGATCAACCGTGTGATCGGGAGACGTGTTCCAATATGTCTCAGTTCTCGTCCCCTGGTACTCAGGTGCAACATTCCAGACGCTTTACTAACACTCTCCCGACTGGAGAATCAGTGCCTTTAACCTCCTGTTTGGCCCAGTTTGCAATTTCTGCGGAAGATGAACAGGAATAGGGAGAACCAATGAGAGACTAGCTGGAGGTGTCTGGACGGGCAAATTTAACTCTCATTTCCCACCAGGAAGAGGAATTAACCAAAGGCTCAGCGTGCCGTGCCGGAACCAGATTAGGGCCTGAAGCAATCCTGCGGTGTTGCGGCCAGCTCACAAGAAAGCGAGTTGAAGAAAGGAGCTCAGGGGCACTGTAATTCACAAACCTTCAGAGTTATAAATGACAGCTATCGTCCAAAAATATACTGAAGTAAGGCTGCCAAGAGGACTTGAAAGCGGGGCAGAATTGCAGGAAACCGATTTCAGGAGGTAGACTGGAATTGCATTTAAAGCATAGGAAAAGAGGCAGAACGTCCACAATGATGCACTTGGCCAAAAAGGGCGTATGCGTTTTTTCCTGAATATATTCAGGAAAAAACGCATACGCCCTTTTTGGCCAACCAAGCAAGCTTGCAAAGGAAATCTGCACTACAATGAAGTCTCACTTCCCCCCGGTCAAAAGGGCCATCTGAAAAAAGTGTAAAATCCAGAAAGGCAGGACAGGCCATGGAGAACTGGGAGCCTTGTTATGCTGATGGGCGGGATGTAAATTGCCAACAGCCACTCGGGAGAGGTGTATGGTGTTTCCTGAAACATCTAAAAAACAAAGCAACAGAGCCTAGGGCACTTCCACTTATGGTCCTATAGCTTAGGGAAATTAAAATCAAAAAGACACAGCCACCCCAAAGTTTGGGACGGCTCTGTTTACAAGAACCTCGTTTACGGTACAAGTTCAATATCGCAGAAAGTGAAAAATGGATAAAGAAGTTGTGGTACTTATGTACAATGCAATATCACTCAGCAATGAAATCTATGTCATCAGGCCCGTAGCAGCATAATGAGTGGATTCAGGTATGATGATTCTAACTGAAATAAGTCACACAGAAAAAGAAACATCATAAGATATCACTAATACACGGGATGTAAACTTGGCTACACAGGAACTGGATTACAAAACAGAACAGGGTCTCAAATTTAGAAAACCAACTTATGCTTGCTTAAGGGGAAAGGTGAGTTGGGGTGCTGCATCAAACCAGAGATTGAAATGAGCACAGATAAAGTTCCTTAAGCCAAATATGGAATAGACAAGAACTACTCCTTGCTCAACGAAATGGACTCAACACCCCATATTAAACGCCTAAGAATGTACCTGACTAGTAAGTATCTTAAAACCTATGGATTGCTATGTGTCTGAAAGAAAATCAAGCGTGTGTACAGGGGCATAAACGCAGCAGTGATAGGATTGGAGAGGTTCGGTGAGCAAATGAAGACCCTTTGAAGTCATATTGCATGGTACCCATTCCACGGGTCTCAACTCTCCAGGTTTAAGGGATTCTTCCTTCAGCTAAAACATGCACGTGGAACCCAGAGTATGATCAACCGTGTGATCGGGAGACGTGTTCCAATATGTCTCAGTTCTCGTCCCCTGGTACTCGGGTGCAACATTCCAGACGCTTTACTAACACTCTCCCGACTTGGAGAGTCAGTGCCTTTAACCTCCTGTTTGGCCCAGTTTGCAATTTCTGCGGAAGATGAACAGGAATAGGGAGAAGCAATGAGAGACTAGCTGGAGGTGTCTGGACGGGCAAATTTAACTCTCATTTCCCACCAGGAAGAGGAATTAACCAAAGGCTCAGCGTGCCGTGCCGGAACCAGATTAGGGCCTGAAGCAATCCTGCGGTGTTGCGGCCAGCTCACAAGAAAGCGAGTTGAAGAAAGGAGCTCAGGGGCACTGTAATTCACAAACCTGCAGAGTTATAAATGACAGCTATCGTCCAAAAATATACTGAAGTAAGGCTGCCAAGAGGACTTGAAAGCGGGGCAGAATTGCAGGAAACCGATTTCAGGAGGTAGACTGGAATTGCATTTAAAGCATAGGAAAAGAGGCAGAACGTCCACAATGATGCACTTGGCCAAAAAGGGCATATGCGTTTTTTCCTGAATATATTCAGGAAAAAAAGCATACGCCCTTTTTGGCCAACCAAGCAAGCTTGCAAAGGAAATCTGCAGTGCAATGAAGTCTCACTTCCCCCCGGTCAAAAGGGCCATCTGAAAATAGTGTAAAATCCAGAAAGACAGGACAGGCCATGGAGAACTGGGAGCCTTGTTATGTTGATGGGCGGGATGTAAATTGCCAACAGCCACTCGGGAGAGGTGTATGGTGTTTCCTGAAACATCTAAAAAACAAAGCAACAGAGCCTAGGGCACTTCCACTTATGGTCCTATAGCTTAGGGAAATTAAAATCAAAAAGACACAGCCACCCCAAAGTTTGGGACGGCTCTGTTTACAAGAACCTCGTTTACGGTACAAGTTCAATATCGCAGAAAGTGAAAAATGGATAAAGAAGTTGTGGTACTTACGTACAATGCAATATCACTCAGCAATGAAATCTATGTCATCAGGCCCATAGCAGCATAATGAGTGGATTCAGGTATGATGATTCTAACTGAAATAAGTCACACAGAAAAAGAAACATCATAAGATATCACTAATACACAGGATGTAAACTTGGCTACACAGGAACTGGATTACAAAACAGAACAGGGTCTCAAATTTAGAAAACCAACTTATGCTTGCTTAAGGGGAAAGGTGAGTTGGGGTGCTGCATAAAACCAGAGATTGAAATGAGCACAGATAAAGTTCCTTAAGCCAAATATGGAATAGACAAGAACTACTCCTTGCTCAACGAAATGGACTCAACACCCCATATTAAACGCCTAAGAATGTACCTGACTAGTAAGTATCTTAAAACCTATGGATTGCTATGTGTCTGAAAGAAAATCAAGCGTGTGTACAGGGGCATAAACGCAGCAGTGATAGGATTGGAGAGGTTCGGTGAGCAAATGAAGACCCTTTGAAGTCATATTGCATGGTACCCATTCCACGGGTCTCAACTCTCCAGGTTTAAGGGATTCTTCCTTCAGCTAAAACATGCACGTGGAACCCAGAGTATGATCAACCGTGTGATCGGGAGACGTGTTCCAATATGTCTCAGTTCTCGTCCCCTGGTACTCGGGTGCAACATTCCAGACGCTTTACTAACACTCTCCCGACTTGGAGAGTCAGTGCCTTTAACCTCCTGTTTGGCCCAGTTTGCAATTTCTGCGGAAGATGAACAGGAATAGGGAGAAGCAATGAGAGACTAGCTGGAGGTGTCTGGACGGGCAAATTTAACTCTCATTTCCCACCAGGAAGAGGAATTAACCAAAGGCTCAGCGTGCCGTGCCGGAACCAGATTAGGGCCTGAAGCAATCCTGTGGTGTTGCGGCCAGCTCACAAGAAAGCGAGTTGAAGAAAGGAGCTCAGGGGCACTGTAATTCACAAACCTGCAGAGTTATAAATGACAGCTATCGTCCAAAAATATACTGAAGTAAGGCTGCCAAGAGGACTTGAAAGCGGGGCAGAATTGCAGGAAACCGATTTCAGGAGGTAGACTGGAATTGCATTTAAAGCATAGGAAAAGAGGCAGAACGTCCACAATGATGCACTTGGCCAAAAAGGGCGTATGCGTTTTTTCCTGAATATATTCAGGAAAAAACGCATACGCCCTTTTTGGCCAACCAAGCAAGCTTGCAAAGGAAATCTGCACTACAATGAAGTCTCACTTCCCCCCGGTCAAAAGGGCCATCTGAAAAAAGTGTAAAATCCAGAAAGGCAGGACAGGCCATGGAGAACTGGGAGCCTTGTTATGCTGATGGGCCGGATGTAAATTGCCAAGAGCCACTCCGGAGAGGTGTATGGTGTTTCCTGAAACATCTAAAAAACAAAGCAACAGAGCCTAGGGCACTTCCACTTATGGTCCTATAGCTTAGGGAAATTAAAATCAAAAAGACACAGCCACCCCAAAGTTTGGGACGGCTCTGTTTACAAGAACCTCATTTACGGTACAAGTTCAATATCACAGAAAGTGAAAAATGGATAAAGAAGTTGTGGTACTTACGTACAATGCCATATCACTCAGCAATGAAATCTATGTCATCAGGCCCGTAGCAGCATAATGAGTGGATTCAGGTATGATGATTCTAACTGAAATAAGTCACACAGAAAAAGAAACATCATAAGATATCACTAATACACGGGATGTAAACTTGGCTACACAGGAACTGGATTACAAAACAGAACAGGGTCTCAAATTTAGAAAACCAACTTATGCTTGCTTAAGGGGAAAGGTGAGTTGGGGTGCTGCATCAAACCAGAGATTGAAATGAGCACAGATAAAGTTCCTTAAGCCAAATATGGAATAGACAAGAACTACTCCTTGCTCAACGAAATGGACTCAACACCCCATATTAAACGCCTAAGAATGTACCTGACTAGTAAGTATCTTAAAACCTATGGATTGCTATGTGTCTGAAAGAAAATAAAGCGTGCGTACAGGGGCATAAACGCAGCAGTGATAGGATTGGAGAGGTTCGGTGAGCAAATGAAGACCCTTTGAAGTCATATTGCATGGTACCCATTCCACGGGTCTCAACTCTCCAGGTTTAAGGGATTCTTCCTTCAGCTAAAACATGCACGTGGAACCCAGAGTATGATCAACCGTGTGATCGGGAGACGTGTTCCAATATGTCTCAGTTCTCGTCCCCTGGTACTCGGGTGCAACATTCCAGACGCTTTACTAACACTCTCCCGACTTGGAGAGTCAGTGCCTTTAACCTCCTGTTTGGCCCAGTTTGCAATTTCTGCGGAAGATGAACAGGAATAGGGAGAAGCAATGAGAGACTAGCTGGAGGTGTCTGGACGGGCAAATTTAACTCTCATTTCCCACCAGGAAGAGGAATTAACCAAAGGCTCAGCGTGCCGTGCCGGAACCAGATTAGGGCCTGAAGCAATCCTGCGGTGTTGCGGCCAGCTCACAAGAAAGCGAGTTGAAGAAAGGAGCTCAGGGGCACTGTAATTCACAAACCTGCAGAGTTATAAATGACAGCTATCGTCCAAAAATATACTGAAGTAAGGCTGCCAAGAGGACTTGAAAGCGGGGCAGAATTGCAGGAAACCGATTTCAGGAGGTAGACTGGAATTGCATTTAAAGCATAGGAAAAGAGGCAGAACGTCCACAATGATGCACTTGGCCAAAAAGGGCGTATGCGTTTTTTCCTGAATATATTCAGGAAAAAAAGCATACGCCCTTTTTGGCCAACCAAGCAAGCTTGCAAAGGAAATCTGCAGTGCAATGAAGTCTCACTTCCCCCCGGTCAAAAGGGCCATCTGAAAATAGTGTAAAATCCAGAAAGACAGGACAGGCCATGGAGAACTGGGAGCCTTGTTATGTTGATGGGCGGGATGTAAATTGCCAACAGCCACTCGGGAGAGGTGTATGGTGTTTCCTGAAACATCTAAAAAACAAAGCAACAGAGCCTAGGGCACTTCCACTTATGGTCCTATAGCTTAGGGAAATTAAAATCAAAAAGACACAGCCACCCCAAAGTTTGGGACGGCTCTGTTTACAAGAACCTCGTTTACGGTACAAGTTCAATATCGCAGAAAGTGAAAAATGGATAAAGAAGTTGTGGTACTTACGTACAATGCAATATCACTCAGCAATGAAATCTATGTCATCAGGCCCATAGCAGCATAATGAGTGGATTCAGGTATGATGATTCTAACTGAAATAAGTCACACAGAAAAAGAAACATCATAAGATATCACTAATACACAGGATGTAAACTTGGCTACACAGGAACTGGATTACAAAACAGAACAGGGTCTCAAATTTAGAAAACCAACTTATGCTTGCTTAAGGGGAAAGGTGAGTTGGGGTGCTGCATAAAACCAGAGATTGAAATGAGCACAGATAAAGTTCCTTAAGCCAAATATGGAATAGACAAGAACTACTCCTTGCTCAACGAAATGGACTCAACACCCCATATTAAACGCCTAAGAATGTACCTGACTAGTAAGTATCTTAAAACCTATGGATTGCTATGTGTCTGAAAGAAAATCAAGCGTGCGTACAGGGGCATAAACGCAGCAGTGATAGGATTGGAGAGGTTCGGTGAGCAAATGAAGACCCTTTGAAGTCATATTGCATGGTACCCATTCCACGGGTCTCAACTCTCCAGGTTTAAGGGATTCTTCCTTCAGCTAAAACATGCACGTGGAACCCAGAGTATGATCAACCGTGTGATCGGGAGACGTGTTCCAATATGTCTCAGTTCTCGTCCCCTGGTACTCGGGTGCAACATTCCAGACGCTTTACTAACACTCTCCCGACTTGGAGAGTCAGTGCCTTTAACCTCCTGTTTGGCCCAGTTTGCAATTTCTGCGGAAGATGAACAGGAATAGGGAGAACCAATGAGAGACTAGCTGGAGGTGTCTGGACGGGCAAATTTAACTCTCATTTCCCACCAGGAAGAGGAATTAACCAAAGGCTCAGCGTGCCGTGCCGGAACCAGATTAGGGCCTGAAGCAATCCTGCGGTGTTGCGGCCAGCTCACAAGAAAGCGAGTTGAAGAAAGGAGCTCAGGGGCACTGTAATTCACAAACCTGCAGAGTTATAAATGACAGCTATCGTCCAAAAATATACTGAAGTAAGGCTGCCAAGAGGACTTGAAAGCGGGGCAGAATTGCAGGAAACCGATTTCAGGAGGTAGACTGGAATTGCATTTAAAGCATAGGAAAAGAGGCAGAACGTCCACAATGATGCACTTGGCCAAAAAGGGCGTATGCGTTTTTTCCTGAATATATTCAGGAAAAAAAGCATACGCCCTTTTTGGCCAACCAAGCAAGCTTGCAAAGGAAATCTGCAGTGCAATGAAGTCTCACTTCCCCCCGGTCAAAAGGGCCATCTGAAAATAGTGTAAAATCCAGAAAGACAGGACAGGCCATGGAGAACTGGGAGCCTTGTTATGTTGATGGGCGGGATGTAAATTGCCAACAGCCACTCGGGAGAGGTGTATGGTGTTTCCTGAAACATCTAAAAAACAAAGCAACAGAGCCTAGGGCACTTCCACTTATGGTCCTATAGCTTAGGGAAATTAAAATCAAAAAGACACAGCCACCCCAAAGTTTGGGACGGCTCTGTTTACAAGAACCTCGTTTACGGTACAAGTTCAATATCGCAGAAAGTGAAAAATGGATAAAGAAGTTGTGGTACTTACGTACAATGCAATATCACTCAGCAATGAAATCTATGTCATCAGGCCCATAGCAGCATAATGAGTGGATTCAGGTATGATGATTCTAACTGAAATAAGTCACACAGAAAAAGAAACATCATAAGATATCACTAATACACGGGATGTAAACTTGGCTACACAGGAACTGGATTACAAAACAGAACAGGGTCTCAAATTTAGAAAACCAACTTATGCTTGCTTAAGGGGAAAGGTGAGTTGGGGTGCTGCATAAAACCAGAGATTGAAATGAGCACAGATAAAGTTCCTTAAGCCAAATATGGAATAGACAAGAACTACTCCTTGCTCAACGAAATGGACTCAACACCCCATATTAAACGCCTAAGAATGTACCTGACTAGTAAGTATCTTAAAACCTATGGATTGCTATGTCTCTGAAAGAAAATCAAGCGTGTGTACAGGGGCATAAACGCAGCAGTGATAGGATTGGAGAGGTTCGGTGAGCAAATGAAGACCCTTTGAAGTCATATTGCATGGTACCCATTCCACGGGTCTCAACTCTCCAGGTTTAAGGGATTCTGCCTTCAGGTAAAACATGCACGTGGAACCCAGAGTATGATCACCCGTGTGATCGGGAGACATGTTCCAATATGTCTCAGTTCTCGTCCCCTGGTACTCGGGTGCAACATTCCAGACGCTTTACTAACACTCTCCCGACTTGGAGAGTCAGTGCCTTTAACCTCCTGTTTGGCCCAGTTTGCAATTTCTGCGGAAGATGAACAGGAATAGGGAGAACCAATGAGAGACTAGCTGGAGGTGTCTGGACGGGCAAATTTAACTCTCATTTCCCACCAGGAAGAGGAATTAACCAAAGGCTCAGCGTGCCGTGCCGGAACCAGATTAGGGCCTGAAGCAATCCTGCGGTGTTGCGGCCAGCTCACAAGAAAGCGAGTTGAAGAAAGGAGCTCAGGGGCACTGTAATTCACAAACCTGCAGAGTTATAAATGACAGCTATCGTCCAAAAATATACTGAAGTAAGGCTGCCAAGAGGACTTGAAAGCGGGGCAGAATTGCAGGAAACCGATTTCAGGAGGTAGACTGGAATTGCATTTAAAGCATAGGAAAAGAGGCAGAACGTCCACAATGATGCACTTGGCCAAAAAGGGCGTATGCGTTTTTTCCTGAATATATTCAGGAAAAAACGCATACGCCCTTTTTGGCCAACCAAGCAAGCTTGCAAAGGAAATCTGCACTACAATGAAGTCTCACTTCCCCCCGGTCAAAAGGGCCATCTGAAAAATGTGTAAAATCCAGAAAGGCAGGACAGGCCATGGAGAACTGGGAGCCTTGTTATGCTGATGGGCGGGATGTAAATTGCCAACAGCCACTGGGGAGAGGTGTATGGTGTTTCCTGAAACATCTAAAAAACAAAGCAACAGAGCCTAGGGCACTTCCACTTATGGTCCTATAGCTTAGGGAAATTAAAATCAAAAAGACACAGCCACCCCAAAGTTTGGGACGGCTCTGTTTACAAGAACCTCGTTTACGGTACAAGTTCAATATCGCAGAAAGTGAAAAATGGATAAAGAAGTTGTGGTACTTACGTACAATGCAATATCACTCAGCAATGAAATCTATGTCATCAGGCCCGTAGCAGCATAATGAGTGGATTCAGGTATGATGATTCTAACTGAAATAAGTCACACAGAAAAAGAAACATCATAAGATATCACTAATACACGGAATGTAAACTTGGCTACACAGGAACTGGATTACAAAACAGAACAGGGTCTCAAATTTAGAAAACCAACTTATGCTTGCTTAAGGGGAAAGGTGAGTTGGGGTGCTGCATAAAACCAGAGATTGAAATGAGCACAGATAAAGTTCCTTAAGCCAAATATGGAATAGACAAGAACTACTCCTTGCTCAACGAAATGGACTCAACACCCCATATTAAACGCCTAAGAATGTACCTGACTAGTAAGTATCTTAAAACCTATGGATTGCTATGTCTCTGAAAGAAAATCAAGCGTGTGTACAGGGGCATAAACGCAGCAGTGATAGGATTGGAGAGGTTCGGTGAGCAAATGAAGACCCTTTGAAGTCATATTGCATGGTACCCATTCCACGGGTCTCAACTCTCCAGGTTTAAGGGATTCTTCCTTCAGCTAAAACATGCACGTGGAACCCAGAGTATGATCAACCGTGTGATCGGGAGACGTGTTCCAATATGTCTCAGTTCTCGTCCCCTGGTACTCGGGTGCAACATTCCAGACGCTTTACTAACACTCTCCCGACTTGGAGAGTCAGTGCCTTTAACCTCCTGTTTGGCCCAGTTTGCAATTTCTGCGGAAGATGAACAGGAATAGGGAGAAGCAATGAGAGACTAGCTGGAGGTGTCTGGACGGGCAAATTTAACTCTCATTTCCCACCAGGAAGAGGAATTAACCAAAGGCTCAGCGTGCCGTGCCGGAACCAGATTAGGGCCTGAAACAATCCTGTGGTGTTGCGGCCAGCTCACAAGAAAGCGAGTTGAAGAAAGGAGCTCAGGGGCACTGTAATTCACAAACCTGCAGAGTTATAAATGACAGCTATCGTCCAAAAATATACTGAAGTAAGGCTGCCAAGAGGACTTGAAAGCGGGGCAGAATTGCAGGAAACCGATTTCAGGAGGTAGACTGGAATTGCATTTAAAGCATAGGAAAAGAGGCAGAACGTCCACAATGATGCACTTGGCCAAAAAGGGCGTATGCGTTTTTTCCTGAATATATTCAGGAAAAAACGCATACGCCCTTTTTGGCCAACCAAGCAAGCTTGCAAAGGAAATCTGCACTACAATGAAGTCTCACTTCCCCCCGGTCAAAAGGGCCATCTGAAAAAAGTGTAAAATCCAGAAAGGCAGGACAGGCCATGGAGAACTGGGAGCCTTGTTATGCTGATGGGCCGGATGTAAATTGCCAAGAGCCACTCCAGAGAGGTGTATGGTGTTTCCTGAAACATCTAAAAAACAAAGCAACAGAGCCTAGGGCACTTCCACTTATGGTCCTATAGCTTAGGGAAATTAAAATCAAAAAGACACAGCCACCCCAAAGTTTGGGACGGCTCTGTTTACAAGAACCTCATTTACGGTACAAGTTCAATATCACAGAAAGTGAAAAATGGATAAAGAAGTTGTGGTACTTACGTACAATGCCATATCACTCAGCAATGAAATCTATGTCATCAGGCCCGTAGCAGCATAATGAGTGGATTCAGGTATGATGATTCTAACTGAAATAAGTCACACAGAAAAAGAAACATCATAAGATATCACTAATACACGGGATGTAAACTTGGCTACACAGGAACTGGATTACAAAACAGAACAGGGTCTCAAATTTAGAAAACCAACTTATGCTTGCTTAAGGGGAAAGGTGAGTTGGGGTGCTGCATAAAACCAGAGATTGAAATGAGCACAGATAAAGTTCCTTAAGCCAAATATGGAATAGACAAGAACTACTCCTTGCTCAACGAAATGGACTCAACACCCCATATTAAACGCCTAAGAATGTACCTGACTAGTAAGTATCTTAAAACCTATGGATTGCTATGTCTCTGAAAGAAAATCAAGCGTGTGTACAGGGGCATAAACGCAGCAGTGATAGGATTGGAGAGGTTCGGTGAGCAAATGAAGACCCTTTGAAGTCATATTGCATGGTACCCATTCCACGGGTCTCAACTCTCCAGGTTTAAGGGATTCTGCCTTCAGGTAAAACATGCACGTGGAACCCAGAGTATGATCACCCGTGTGATCGGGAGACATGTTCCAATATGTCTCAGTTCTCGTCCCCTGGTACTCGGGTGCAACATTCCAGACGCTTTACTAACACTCTCCCGACTTGGAGAGTCAGTGCCTTTAACCTCCTGTTTGGCCCAGTTTGCAATTTCTGCGGAAGATGAACAGGAATAGGGAGAACCAATGAGAGACTAGCTGGAGGTGTCTGGACGGGCAAATTTAACTCTCATTTCCCACCAGGAAGAGGAATTAACCAAAGGCTCAGCGTGCCGTGCCGGAACCAGATTAGGGCCTGAAGCAATCCTGCGGTGTTGCGGCCAGCTCACAAGAAAGCGAGTTGAAGAAAGGAGCTCAGGGGCACTGTAATTCACAAACCTGCAGAGTTATAAATGACAGCTATCGTCCAAAAATATACTGAAGTAAGGCTGCCAAGAGGACTTGAAAGCGGGGCAGAATTGCAGGAAACCGATTTCAGGAGGTAGACTGGAATTGCATTTAAAGCATAGGAAAAGAGGCAGAACGTCCACAATGATGCACTTGGCCAAAAAGGGCGTATGCGTTTTTTCCTGAATATATTCAGGAAAAAACGCATACGCCCTTTTTGGCCAACCAAGCAAGCTTGCAAAGGAAATCTGCACTACAATGAAGTCTCACTTCCCCCCGGTCAAAAGGGCCATCTGAAAAATGTGTAAAATCCAGAAAGGCAGGACAGGCCATGGAGAACTGGGAGCCTTGTTATGCTGATGGGCGGGATGTAAATTGCCAACAGCCACTGGGGAGAGGTGTATGGTGTTTCCTGAAACATCTAAAAAACAAAGCAACAGAGCCTAGGGCACTTCCACTTATGGTCCTATAGCTTAGGGAAATTAAA
The DNA here is from genome assembly GCF_964270905.1 of Leucopleurus acutus. Classification (NCBI taxonomy): domain Eukaryota; kingdom Metazoa; phylum Chordata; class Mammalia; order Artiodactyla; family Delphinidae; genus Leucopleurus; species Leucopleurus acutus. Next base: position 1,688,572 of record NW_028139217.1, read on the forward strand.
ATCAAAAAGACACAGCCACCCCAAAGTTTGGGACGGCTCTGTTTACAAGAACCTCGTTTACGGTACAAGTTCAATATCGCAGAAAGTGAAAAATGGATAAAGAAGTTGTGGTACTTACGTACAATGCAATATCACTCAGCAATGAAATCTATGTCATCAGGCCCGTAGCAGCATAATGAGTGGATTCAGGTATGATGATTCTAACTGAAATAAGTCACACAGAAAAAGAAACATCATAAGATATCACTAATACACGGAATGTAAACTTGGCTACACAGGAACTGGATTACAAAACAGAACAGGGTCTCAAATTTAGAAAACCAACTTATGCTTGCTTAAGGGGAAAGGTGAGTTGGGGTGCTGCATAAAACCAGAGATTGAAATGAGCACAGATAAAGTTCCTTAAGCCAAATATGGAATAGACAAGAACTACTCCTTGCTCAACGAAATGGACTCAACACCCCATATTAAACGCCTAAGAATGTACCTGACTAGTAAGTATCTTAAAACCTATGGATTGCTATGTGTCTGAAAGAAAATCAAGCGTGTGTACAGGGGCATAAACGCAGCAGTGATAGGATTGGAGAGGTTCGGTGAGCAAATGAAGACCCTTTGAAGTCATATTGCATGGTACCCATTCCACGGGACTCAACTCTCCAGGTTTAAGGGATTCTGCCTTCAGGTAAAACATGCACGTGGAACCCAGAGTATGATCAACCGTGTGATCGGGAGACGTGTTCCAATATGTCTCAGTTCTCGTCCCCTGGTACTCGGGTGCAACATTCCACACGCTTTACTAACACTCTCCCGACTTGGAGAGTCAGTGCCTTTAACCTCCTGTTTGGCCCAGTTTGCAATTTCTGCGGAAGATGAACAGGAATAGGGAGAACCAATGAGAGACTAGGTGGAGGTGTCTGGACGGGCAAATTTAACTCTCATTTCCCACCAGGAAGAGGAATTAACCAAAGGCTCAGCGTGCCGTGCCGGAACCAGATTAGGGCCTGAAGCAATCCTGCGGTGTTGCGGCCAGCTCACAAGAAAGCGAGTTGAAGAAAGGAGCTCAGGGGCACTGTAATTCACAAACCTGCAGAGTTATAAATGACAGCTATCGTCCAAAAATATACTGAAGTAAGGCTGCCAAGAGGACTTGAAAGCGGGGCAGAATTGCAGGAAACCGATTTCAGGAGGTAGACTGGAATTGCATTTAAAGCATAGGAAAAGAGGCAGAACGTCCACAATGATGCACTTGGCCAAAAAGGGCGTATGCGTTTTTTCCTGAATATATTCAGGAAAAAACGCATACGCCCTTTTTGGCCAACCAAGCAAGCTTGCAAAGGAAATCTGCACTACAATGAAGTCTCACTTCCCCCCGGTCAAAAGGGCCATCTGAAAAAAGTGTAAAATCCAGAAAGGCAGGACAGGCCATGGAGAACTGGGAGCCTTGTTATGCTGATGGGCGGGATGTAAATTGCCAACAGCCACTCCGGAGAGGTGTATGGTGTTTCCTGAAACTTCTAAAAAACAAAGCAACAGAGCCTAGGGCACTTCCACTTATGGTCCTATAGCTTAGGGAAATTAAAATCAAAAAGACACAGCCACCCCAAAGTTTGGGACGGCTCTGTTTACAAGAACCTCGTTTACGGTACAAGTTCAATATCGCAGAAAGTGAAAAATGGATAAAGAAGTTGTGGTACTTACGTACAATGCAATATCACTCAGCAATGAAATCTATGTCATCAGGCCCGTAGCAGCATAATGAGTGGATTCAGGTATGATGATTCTAACTGAAATAAGTCACACAGAAAAAGAAACATCATAAGATATCACTAATACACGGGATGTAAACTTGGCTACACAGGAACTGGATTACAAAACAGAACAGGGTCTCAAATTTAGAAAACCAACTTATGCTTGCTTAAGGGGAAAGGTGAGTTGGGGTGCTGCATCAAACCAGAGATTGAAATGAGCACAGATAAAGTTCCTTAAGCCAAATATGGAATAGACAAGAACTACTCCTTGCTCAACGAAATGGACTCAACACCCCATATTAAACGCCTAAGAATGTACCTGACTAGTAAGTATCTTAAAACCTATGGATTGCTATGTGTCTGAAAGAAAATCAAGCGTGTGTACAGGGGCATAAACGCAGCAGTGATAGGATTGGAGAGGTTCGGTGAGCAAATGAAGACCCTTTGAAGTCATATTGCATGGTACCCATTCCACGGGACTCAACTCTCCAGGTTTAAGGGATTCTGCCTTCAGGTAAAACATGCACGTGGAACCCAGAGTATGATCAACCGTGTGATCGGGAGACGTGTTCCAATATGTCTCAGTTCTCGTCCCCTGGTACTCGGGTGCAACATTCCACACGCTTTACTAACACTCTCCCGACTTGGAGAGTCAGTGCCTTTAACCTCCTGTTTGGCCCAGTTTGCAATTTCTGCGGAAGATGAACAGGAATAGGGAGAACCAATGAGAGACTAGGTGGAGGTGTCTGGACGGGCAAATTTAACTCTCATTTCCCACCAGGAAGAGGAATTAACCAAAGGCTCAGCGTGCCGTGCCGGAACCAGATTAGGGCCTGAAGCAATCCTGCGGTGTTGCGGCCAGCTCACAAGAAAGCGAGTTGAAGAAAGGAGCTCAGGGGCACTGTAATTCACAAACCTGCAGAGTTATAAATGACAGCTATCGTCCAAAAATATACTGAAGTAAGGCTGCCAAGAGGACTTGAAAGCGGGGCAGAATTGCAGGAAACCGATTTCAGGAGGTAGACTGGAATTGCATTTAAAGCATAGGAAAAGAGGCAGAACGTCCACAATGATGCACTTGGCCAAAAAGGGCGTATGCGTTTTTTCCTGAATATATTCAGGAAAAAACGCATACGCCCTTTTTGGCCAACCAAGCAAGCTTGCAAAGGAAATCTGCACTACAATGAAGTCTCACTTCCCCCCGGTCAAAAGGGCCATCTGAAAAAAGTGTAAAATCCAGAAAGGCAGGACAGGCCATGGAGAACTGGGAGCCTTGTTATGCTGATGGGCGGGATGTAAATTGCCAACAGCCACTCCGGAGAGGTGTATGGTGTTTCCTGAAACTTCTAAAAAACAAAGCAACAGAGCCTAGGGCACTTCCACTTATGGTCCTATAGCTTAGGGAAATTAAAATCAAAAAGACACAGCCACCCCAAAGTTTGGGACGGCTCTGTTTACAAGAACCTCGTTTACGGTACAAGTTCAATATCGCAGAAAGTGAAAAATGGATAAAGAAGTTGTGGTACTTACGTACAATGCAATATCACTCAGCAATGAAATCTATGTCATCAGGCCCGTAGCAGCATAATGAGTGGATTCAGGTATGATGATTCTAACTGAAATAAGTCACACAGAAAAAGAAACATCATAAGATATCACTAATACACGGGATGTAAACTTGGCTACACAGGAACTGGATTACAAAACAGAACAGGGTCTCAAATTTAGAAAACCAACTTATGCTTGCTTAAGGGGAAAGGTGAGTTGGGGTGCTGCATCAAACCAGAGATTGAAATGAGCACAGATAAAGTTCCTTAAGCCAAATATGGAATAGACAAGAACTACTCCTTGCTCAACGAAATGGACTCAACACCCCATATTAAACGCCTAAGAATGTACCTGACTAGTAAGTATCTTAAAACCTATGGATTGCTATGTGTCTGAAAGAAAATCAAGCGTGTGTACAGGGGCATAAACGCAGCAGTGATAGGATTGGAGAGGTTCGGTGAGCAAATGAAGACCCTTTGAAGTCATATTGCATGGTACCCATTCCACGGGTCTCAACTCTCCAGGTTTAAGGGATTCTTCCTTCAGCTAAAACATGCACATGGAACCCAGAGTATGATCAACCGTGTGATCGGGAGACGTGTTCCAATATGTCTCAGTTCTCGTCCCCTGGTACTCGGGTGCAACATTCCAGACGCTTTACTAACACTCTCCCGACTTGGAGAGTCAGTGCCTTTAACCTCCTGTTTGGCCCAGTTTGCAATTTCTGCGGAAGATGAACAGGAATAGGGAGAACCAATGAGAGACTAGGTGGAGGTGTCTGGACGGGCAAATTTAACTCTCATTTCCCACCAGGAAGAGGAATTAACCAAAGGCTCAGCGTGCCGTGCCGGAACCAGATTAGGGCCTGAAGCAATCCTGCGGTGTTGCGGCCAGCTCACAAGAAAGCGAGTTGAAGAAAGGAGCTCAGGGGCACTGTAATTCACAAACCTGCAGAGTTATAAATGACAGCTATCGTCCAAAAATATACTGAAGTAAGGCTGCCAAGAGGACTTGAAAGCGGGGCAGAATTGCAGGAAACCGATTTCAGGAGGTAGACTGGAATTGCATTTAAAGCATAGGAAAAGAGGCAGAACGTCCACAATGATGCACTTGGCCAAAAAGGGCGTATGCGTTTTTTCCTGAATATATTCAGGAAAAAACGCATACGCCCTTTTTGGCCAACCAAGCAAGCTTGCAAAGGAAATCTGCACTACAATGAAGTCTCACTTCCCCCCGGTCAAAAGGACCATCTGAAAAAAGTGTAAAATCCAGAAAGGCAGGACAGGCCATGGAGAACTGGGAGCCTTGTTATGCTGATGGGCGGGATGTAAATTGCCAAGAGCCACTCGGGAGAGGTGTATGGTGTTTCCTGAAACATCTGAAAAACAAAGCAACAGAGCCTAGGGCACTTCCACTTATGGTCCTATAGCTTAGGGAAATTCAAATCAAAAAGACACAGCCACCCCAAAGTTTGGGACGGCTCTGTTTACAAGAACCTCGTTTACGGAACAAGTTCAATATCGCAGAAAGTGAAAAATGGATAAAGAAGTTGTGGTACTTACGTACAATGCAATATCACTCAGCAATGAAATCTATGTCATCAGGCCCGTAGCAGCATAATGAGTGGATTCAGGTATGATGATTCTAACTGAAATAAGTCACACAGAAAAAGAAACATCATAAGATATCACTAATACACGGAATGTAAACTTGGCTACACAGGAACTGGATTACAAAACAGAACAGGGTCTCAAATTTAGAAAACCAACTTATGCTTGCTTAAGGGGAAAGGTGAGTTGGGGTGCTGCATCAAACCAGAGATTGAAATGAGCACAGATAAAGTTCCTTAAGCCAAATATGGAATAGACAAGAACTACTCCTTGCTCAACGAAATGGACTCAACACCCCATATTAAACGCCTAAGAATGTACCTGACTAGTAAGTATCTTAAAACCTATGGATTGCTATGTCTCTGAAAGAAAATCAAGCGTGTGTACAGGGGCATAAACGCAGCAGTGATAGGATTGGAGAGGTTCGGTGAGCAAATGAAGACCCTTTGAAGTCATATTGCATGGTACCCATTCCACGGGTCTCAACTCTCCAGGTTTAAGGGATTCTGCCTTCAGGTAAAACATGCACGTGGAACCCAGAGTATGATCAACCGTGTGATCGGGAGACGTGTTCCAATATGTCTCAGTTCTCGTCCCCTGGTACTCGGGTGCAACATTCCAGACGCTTTACTAACACTCTCCCGACTTGGAGAGTCAGTGCCTTTAACCTCCTGTTTGGCCCAGTTTGCAATTTCTGCGGAAGATGAACAGGAATAGGGAGAACCAATGAGAGACTAGGTGGAGGTGTCTGGACGGGCAAATTTAACTCTCATTTCCCACCAGGAAGAGGAATTAACCAAAGGCTCAGCGTGCCGTGCCGGAACCAGATTAGGGCCTGAAGCAATCCTGCGGTGTTGCGGCCAGCTCACAAGAAAGCGAGTTGAAGAAAGGAGCTCAGGGGCACTGTAATTCACAAACCTGCAGAGTTATAAATGACAGCTATCGTCCAAAAATATACTGAAGTAAGGCTGCCAAGAGGACTTGAAAGCGGGGCAGAATTGCAGGAAACCGATTTCAGGAGGTAGACTGGAATTGCATTTAAAGCATAGGAAAAGAGGCAGAACGTCCACAATGATGCACTTGGCCAAAAAGGGCGTATGCGTTTTTTCCTGAATATATTCAGGAAAAAACGCATACGCCCTTTTTGGCCAACCAAGCAAGCTTGCAAAGGAAATCTGCACTACAATGAAGTCTCACTTCCCCCCGGTCAAAAGGGCCATCTGAAAAAAGTGTAAAATCCAGAAAGGCAGGACAGGCCATGGAGAACTGGGAGCCTTGTTATGCTGATGGGCGGGATGTCAATTGCCAAGAGCCACTCGGGAGAGGTGTATGGTGTTTCCTGAAACATCTAAAAAACAAAGCAACAGAGCCTAGGGCACTTCCACTTATGGTCCTATAGCTTAGGGAAATTAAAATCAAAAAGACACAGCCACCCCAAAGTTTGGGACGGCTCTGTTTACAAGAACCTCGTTTACGGAACAAGTTCAATATCGCAGAAAGTGAAAAATGGATAAAGAAGTTGTGGTACTTACGTACAATGCAATATCACTCAGCAATGAAATCTATGTCATCAGGCCCGTAGCAGCATAATGAGTGGATTCAGGTATGATGATTCTAACTGAAATAAGTCACACAGAAAAAGAAACATCATAAGATATCACTAATACACGGAATGTAAACTTGGCTACACAGGAACTGGATTACAAAACAGAACAGGGTCTCAAATTTAGAAAACCAACTTATGCTTGCTTAAGGGGAAAGGTGAGTTGGGGTGCTGCATCAAACCAGAGATTGAAATGAGCACAGATAAAGTTCCTTAAGCCAAATATGGAATAGACAAGAACTACTCCTTGCTCAACGAAATGGACTCAACACCCCATATTAAACGCCTAAGAATGTACCTGACTAGTAAGTATCTTAAAACCTATGGATTGCTATGTCTCTGAAAGAAAATCAAGCGTGTGTACAGGGGCATAAACGCAGCAGTGATAGGATTGGAGAGGTTCGGTGAGCACATGAAGACCCTTTGAAGTCATATTGCATGGTACCCATTCCACGGGTCTCAACTCTCCAGGTTTAAGGGATTCTGCCTTCAGGTAAAACATGCACGTGGAACCCAGAGTATGATCAACTGTGTGATCGGGAGACGTGTTCCAATATGTCTCAGTTCTCGTCCCCTGGTACTCGGGTGCAACATTCCAGACGCTTTACTAACACTCTCCCGACTTGGAGAGTCAGTGCCTTTAACCTCCTGTTTGGCCCAGTTTGCAATTTCTGCGGAAGATGAACAGGAATAGGGAGAACCAATGAGAGACTAGCTGGAGGTGTCTGGACGGGCAAATTTAACTCTCATTTCCCACCAGGAAGAGGAATTAACCAAAGGCTCAGCGTGCCGTGCCGGAACCAGATTAGGGCCTGAAGCAATCCTGCGGTGTTGCGGCCAGCTCACAAGAAAGCGAGTTGAAGAAAGGAGCTCAGGGACACTGTAATTCACAAACCTGCAGAGTTATAAATGACAGCTATCGTCCAAAAATATACTGAAGTAAGGCTGCCAAGAGGACTTGAAAGCGGGGCAGAATTGCAGGAAACCGATTTCAGGAGGTAGACTGGAATTGCATGTAAAGCATAGGAAAAGAGGCAGAACGTCCACAATGATGCACTTGGCCAAAAAGGGCGTATGCGTTTTTTCCTGAATATATTCAGGAAAAAACGCATACGCCCTTTTTGGCCAACCAAGCAAGCTTGCAAAGGAAACCTGCACTACAATGAAGTCTCACTTCCCCCCGGTCAAAAGGGCCATCTGAAAAAAGTGTAAAATCCAGAAAGGCAGGACAGGCCATGGAGAACTGGGAGCCTTGTTATGCTGATGGGCGGGATGTAAATTGCCAAGAGCCACTCGGGAGAGGTGTATGGTGTTTCCTGAAACATCTAAAAAACAAAGCAACAGAGCCTAGGGCACTTCCACTTATGGTCCTATAGCTTAGGGAAATTAAAATCAAAAAGACACAGCCACCCCAAAGTTTGGGACGGCTCTGTTTACAAGAACCTCGTTTACGGTACAAGTTCAATATCGCAGAAAGTGAAAAATGGATAAAGAAGTTGTGGTACTTACGTACAATGCAATATCACTCAGCAATGAAATCTATGTCATCAGGCCCGTAGCAGCATAATGAGTGGATTCAGGTATGATGATTCTAACTGAAATAAGTCAAACAGAAAAAGAAACATCATAAGATATCACTAATACACGGGATGTAAACTTGGCTACACAGGAACTGGATTACAAAACAGAACAGGGTCTCAAATTTAGAAAACCAACTTATGCTTGCTTAAGGGGAAAGGTGAGTTGGGGTGCTGCATAAAACCAGAGATTGAAATGAGCACAGATAAAGTTCCTTAAGCGAAATATAGAATAGACAAGAACTACTCCTTGCTCAACGAAATGGACTCAACACCCCATATTAAACGCCTAAGAATGTACCTGACTAGTAAGTATCTTAAAACCTATGGATTGCTATGTCTCTGAAAGAAAATCAAGCGTGTGTACAGGGGCACAAACGCAGCAGTGATAGGATTGGAGAGGTTCGGTGAGCAAATGAAGACCCTTTGAAGTCATATTGCATGGTACCCATTCCACGGGTCTCAACTCTCCAGGTTTAAGGGATTCTTCCTTCAGCTAAAACATGCACATGGAACCCAGAGTATGATCAACCATGTGATCGGGAGACGTGTTCCAATATGTCTCAGTTCTCGTCCCCTGGTACTCGGGTGCAACATTCCAGACGCTTTACTAACACTCTCCCGACTTGGAGAGTCAGTGCCTTTAACCTCCTGTTTGGCCCAGTTTGCAATTTCTGCGGAAGATGAACAGGAATCGGGAGAACCAATGAGAGACTAGGTGGAGGTGTCTGGACGGGCAAATTTAACTCTCATTTCCCACCAGGAAGAGGAATTAACCAAAGGCTCAGCGTGCCGTGCCGTAACCAGATTAGGGCCTGAAGCAATCCTGCGGTGTTGCGGCCAGCTCACAAGAAAGCGAGTTGAAGAAAGGAGCTCAGGGGCACTGTAATTCACAAACCTGCAGAGTTATAAATGACAGCTATCGTCCAAAAATATACTGAAGTAAGGCTGCCAAGAGGACTTGAAAGCGGGGCAGAATTGCAGGAAACCGATTTCAGGAGGTAGACTGGAATTGCATTTAAAGCATAGGAAAAGAGGCAGAACGTCCACAATGATGCACTTGGCCAAAAAGGGCGTATGCGTTTTTTCCTGAATATATTCAGGAAAAAACGCATACGCCCTTTTTGGCCAACCAAGCAAGCTTGCAAAGGAAATCTGCACTACAATGAAGTCTCACTTCCCCCCGGTCAAAAGGGCCATCTGAAAAAAGTGTAAAATCCAGAAAGGCAGGACAGGCCATGGAGAACTGGGAGCCTTGTTATGCTGATGGGCGGGATGTAAATTGCCAAGAGCCACTCGGGAGAGGTGTATGGTGTTTCCTGAAACATCTAAAAAACAAAGCAACAGAGCCTAGGGCACTTCCACTTATGGTCCTATAGCTTAGGGAAATTAAAATCAAAAAGACACAGCCACCCCAAAGTTTGGGACGGCTCTGTTTACAAGAACCTCGTTTACGGAACAAGTTCAATATCGCAGAAAGTGAAAAATGGATAAAGAAGTTGTGGTACTTACATACAATGCAATATCACTCAGCAATGAAATCTATGTCATCAGGCCCATAGCAGCATAATGAGTGGATTCAGGTATGATGATTCTAACTGAAATAAGTCACACAGAAAAAGAAACATCATAAGATATCACTAATACACGGAATGTAAACTTGGCTACACAGGAACTGGATTACAAAACAGAACAGGGTCTCAAATTTAGAAAACCAACTTATGCTTGCTTAAGGGGAAAGGTGAGTTGGGGTGCTGCATCAAACCAGAGATTGAAATGAGCACAGATAAAGTTCCTTAAGCCAAATATGGAATAGACAAGAACTACTCCTTGCTCAACGAAATGGACTCAACACCCCATATTAAACGCCTAAGAATGTACCTGACTAGTAAGTATCTTAAAACCTATGGATTGCTATGTCTCTGAAAGAAAATCAAGCGTGTGTACAGGGGCATATATTCAGGAAAAAACGCATACGCCCTTTTTGGCCAACCAAGCAAGCTTGCAAAGGAAATCTGCACTACAATGAAGTCTCACTTCCCCCCGGTCAAAAGGGCCATCTGAAAAAAGTGTAAAATCCAGAAAGGCAGGACAGGCCATGGAGAACTGGGAGCCTTGTTATGCTGATGGGCGGGATGTCAATTGCCAACAGCCACTCGGGAGAGGTGTATGGTGTTTCCTGAAACATCTAAAAAACAAAGCAACAGAGCCTAGGGCACTTCCACTTATGGTCCTATAGCTTAGGGAAATTAAAATCAAAAAGACACAGCCACCCCAAAGTTTGGGACGGCTCTGTTTACAAGAACCTCGTTTACGGAACAAGTTCAATATCGCAGAAAGTGAAAAATGGATAAAGAAGTTGTGGTACTTACGTACAATGCAATATCACTCAGCAATGAAATCTATGTCATCAGGCCCGTAGCAGCATAATGAGTGGATTCAGGTATGATGATTCTAACTGAAATAAGTCACACAGAAAAAGAAACATCATAAGATATCACTAATACACGGAATGTAAACTTGGCTACACAGGAACTGGATTACAAAACAGAACAGGGTCTCAAATTTAGAAAACCAACTTATGCTTGCTTAAGGGGAAAGGTGAGTTGGGGTGCTGCATCAAACCAGAGATTGAAATGAGCACAGATAAAGTTCCTTAAGCCAAATATGGAATAGACAAGAACTACTCCTTGCTCAACGAAATGGACTCAACACCCCATATTAAACGCCTAAGAATGTACCTGACTAGTAAGTATCTTAAAACCTATGGATTGCTATGTCTCTGAAAGAAAATCAAGCGTGTGTACAGGGGCATAAACGCAGCAGTGATAGGATTGGAGAGGTTCGGTGAGCAAATGAAGACCCTTTGAAGTCATATTGCATGGTACCCATTCCACGGGTCTCAACTCTCCAGGTTTAAGGGATTCTGCCTTCAGGTAAAACATGCACGTGGAACCCAGAGTATGATCAACCGTGTGATCGGGAGACGTGTTCCAATATGTCTCAGTTCTCGTCCCCTGGTACTCGGGTGCAACATTCCACACGCTTTACTAACACTCTCCCGACTTGGAGAGTCAGTGCCTTTAACCTCCTGTTTGGCCCAGTTTGCAATTTCTGCGGAAGATGAACAGGAATAGGGAGAACCAATGAGAGACTAGGTGGAGGTGTCTGGACGGGCAAATTTAACTCTCATTTCCCACCAGGAAGAGGAATTAACCAAAGGCTCAGCGTGCCGTGCCGGAACCAGATTAGGGCCTGAAGCAATCCTGCGGTGTTGCGGCCAGCTCACAAGAAAGCGAGTTGAAGAAAGGAGCTCAGGGGCACTGTAATTCACAAACCTGCAGAGTTATAAATGACAGCTATCGTCCAAAAATATACTGAAGTAAGGCTGCCAAGAGGACTTGAAAGCGGGGCAGAATTGCAGGAAACCGATTTCAGGAGGTAGACTGGAATTGCATTTAAAGCATAGGAAAAGAGGCAGAACGTCCACAATGATGCACTTGGCCATAAAGGGCGTATGCGTTTTTTCCTGAATATATTCAGGAAAAAACGCATACGCCCTTTTTGGCCAACCAAGCAAGCTTGCAAAGGAAATCTGCACTACAATGAAGTCTCACTTCCCCCCGGTCAAAAGGGCCATCTGAAAAAAGTGTAAAATCCAGAAAGGCAGGACAGGCCATGGAGAACTGGGAGCCTTGTTATGCTGATGGGCGGGATGTAAATTGCCAACAGCCACTCGGGAGAGGTGTATGGTGTTTCCTGAAACATCTGAAAAACAAAGCAACAGAGCCTAGGGCACTTCCACTTATGGTCCTATAGCTTAGGGAAATTCAAATCAAAAAGACACAGCCACCCCAAAGTTTGGGACGGCTCTGTTTACAAGAACCTCGTTTACGGAACAAGTTCAATATCGCAGAAAGTGAAAAATGGATAAAGAAGTTGTGGTACTTACGTACAATGCAATATCACTCAGCAATGAAATCTATGTCATCAGGCCCATAGCAGCATAATGAGTGGATTCAGGTATGATGATTCTAACTGAAATAAGTCACACAGAAAAAGAAACATCATAAGATATCACTAATACACGGAATGTAAACTTGGCTACACAGGAACTGGATTACAAAACAGAACAGGGTCTCAAATTTAGAAAACCAACTTATGCTTGCTTAAGGGGAAAGGTGAGTTGGGGTGCTGCATCAAACCAGAGATTGAAATGAGCACAGATAAAGTTCCTTAAGCCAAATATGGAATAGACAAGAACTACTCCTTGCTCAACGAAATGGACTCAACACCCCATATTAAACGCCTAAGAATGTACCTGACTAGTAAGTATCTTAAAACCTATGGATTGCTATGTCTCTGAAAGAAAATCAAGCGTGTGTACAGGGGCATAAACGCAGCAGTGATAGGATTGGAGAGGTTCGGTGAGCAAATGAAGACCCTTTGAAGTCATATTGCATGGTACCCATTCCACGGGTCTCAACTCTCCAGGTTTAAGGGATTCTGCCTTCAGGTAAAACATGCACGTGGAACCCAGAGTATGATCAACCGTGTGATCGGGAGACGTGTTCCAATATGTCTCAGTTCTCGTCCCCTGGTACTCGGGTGCAACATTCCACACGCTTTACTAACACTCTCCCGACTTGGAGAGTCAGTGCCTTTAACCTCCTGTTTGGCCCAGTTTGCAATTTCTGCGGAAGATGAACAGGAATAGGGAGAACCAATGAGAGACTAGCTGGAGGTGTCTGGACGGGCAAATTTAACTCTCATTTCCCACCAGGAAGAGGAATTAACCAAAGGCTCAGCGTGCCGTGCCGGAACCAGATTAGGGCCTGAAGCAATCCTGCGGTGTTGCGGCCAGCTCACAAGAAAGCGAGTTGAAGAAAGGAGCTCAGGGACACTGTAATTCACAAACCTGCAGAGTTATAAATGACAGCTATCGTCCAAAAATATACTGAAGTAAGGCTGCCAAGAGGACTTGAAAGCGGGGCAGAATTGCAGGAAACCGATTTCAGGAGGTAGACTGGAATTGCATGTAAAGCATAGGAAAAGAGGCAGAACGTCCACAATGATGCACTTGGCCAAAAAGGGCGTATGCGTTTTTTCCTGAATATATTCAGGAAAAAACGCATACGCCCTTTTTGGCCAACCAAGCAAGCTTGCAAAGGAAACCTGCACTACAATGAAGTCTCACTTCCCCCCGGTCAAAAGGGCCATCTGAAAAAAGTGTAAAATCCAGAAAGGCAGGACAGGCCATGGAGAACTGGGAGCCTTGTTATGCTGATGGGCGGGATGTAAATTGCCAACAGCCACTCGGGAGAGGTGTATGGTGTTTCCTGAAACATCTAAAAAACAAAGCAACAGAGCCTAGGGCACTTCCACTTATGGTCCTATAGCTTAGGGAAATTAAAATCAAAAAGACACAGCCACCCCAAAGTTTGGGACGGCTCTGTTTACAAGAACCTCGTTTACGGTACAAGTTCAATATCGCAGAAAGTGAAAAATGGATAAAGAAGTTGTGGTACTTACGTACAATGCAATATCACTCAGCAATGAAATCTATGTCATCAGGCCCATAGCAGCATAATGAGTGGATTCAGGTATGATGATTCTAACTGAAATAAGTCACACAGAAAAAGAAACATCATAAGATATCACTAATACACGGGATGTAAACTTGGCTACACAGGAACTGGATTACAAAACAGAACAGGGTCTCAAATTTAGAAAACCAACTTATGCTTGCTTAAGGGGAAAGGTGAGTTGGGGTGCTGCATAAAACCAGAGATTGAAATGAGCACAGATAAAGTTCCTTAAGCCAAATATAGAATAGACAAGAACTACTCCTTGCTCAACGAAATGGACTCAACACCCCATATTAAACGCCTAAGAATGTACCTGACTAGTAAGTATCTTAAAACCTATGGATTGCTATGTCTCTGAAAGAAAATCAAGCGTGTGTACAGGGGCACAAACGCAGCAGTGATAGGATTGGAGAGGTTCGGTGAGCAAATGAAGACCCTTTGAAGTCATATTGCATGGTACCCATTCCACGGGTCTCAACTCTCCAGGTTTAAGGGATTCTTCCTTCAGCTAAAACATGCACATGGAACCCAGAGTATGATCAACCGTGTGATCGGGAGACGTGTTCCAATATGTCTCAGTTCTCGTCCCCTGGTACTCGGGTGCAACATTCCAGACGCTTTACTAACACTCTCCCGACTTGGAGAGTCAGTGCCTTTAACCTCCTGTTTGGCCCAGTTTGCAATTTCTGCGGAAGATGAACAGGAATAGGGAGAACCAATGAGAGACTAGCTGGAGGTGTCTGGACGGGCAAATTTAACTCTCATTTCCCACCAGGAAGAGGAATTAACCAAAGGCTCAGCGTGCCGTGCCGGAACCAGATTAGGGCCTGAAGCAATCCTGCGGTGTTGCGGCCAGCTCACAAGAAAGCGAGTTGAAGAAAGGAGCTCAGGGACACTGTAATTCACAAACCTGCAGAGTTATAAATGACAGCTATCGTCCAAAAATATACTGAAGTAAGGCTGCCAAGAGGACTTGAAAGCGGGGCAGAATTGCAGGAAACCGATTTCAGGAGGTAGACTGGAATTGCATGTAAAGCATAGGAAAAGAGGCAGAACGTCCACAATGATGCACTTGGCCAAAAAGGGCGTATGCGTTTTTTCCTGAATATATTCAGGAAAAAACGCATACGCCCTTTTTGGCCAACCAAGCAAGCTTGCAAAGGAAACCTGCACTACAATGAAGTCTCACTTCCCCCCGGTCAAAAGGGCCATCTGAAAAATGTGTAAAATCCAGAAAGGCAGGACAGGCCATGGAGAACTGGGAGCCTTGTTATGCTGATGGGCGGGATGTAAATTGCCAAGAGCCACTCGGGAGAGGTGTATGGTGTTTCCTGAAACATCTAAAAAACAAAGCAACAGAGCCTAGGGCACTTCCACTTATGGTCCTATAGCTTAGGGAAATTAAAATCAAAAAGACACAGCCACCCCAAAGTTTGGGACGGCTCTGTTTACAAGAACCTCGTTTACGGTACAAGTTCAATATCGCAGAAAGTGAAAAATGGATAAAGAAGTTGTGGTACTTACGTACAATGCAATATCACTCAGCAATGAAATCTATGTCATCAGGCCCGTAGCAGCATAATGAGTGGATTCAGGTATGATGATTCTAACTGAAATAAGTCAAACAGAAAAAGAAACATCATAAGATATCACTAATACACGGGATGTAAACTTGGCTACACAGGAACTGGATTACAAAACAGAACAGGGTCTCAAATTTAGAAAACCAACTTATGCTTGCTTAAGGGGAAAGGTGAGTTGGGGTGCTGCATAAAACCAGAGATTGAAATGAGCACAGATAAAGTTCCTTAAGCCAAATATAGAATAGACAAGAACTACTCCTTGCTCAACGAAATGGACTCAACACCCCATATTAAACGCCTAAGAATGTACCTGACTAGTAAGTATCTTAAAACCTATGGATTGCTATGTCTCTGAAAGAAAATCAAGCGTGTGTACAGGGGCACAAACGCAGCAGTGATAGGATTGGAGAGGTTCGGTGAGCAAATGAAGACCCTTTGAAGTCATATTGCATGGTACCCATTCCACGGGTCTCAACTCTCCAGGTTTAAGGGATTCTTCCTTCAGCTAAAACATGCACATGGAACCCAGAGTATGATCAACCGTGTGATCGGGAGACGTGTTCCAATATGTCTCAGTTCTCGTCCCCTGGTACTCGGGTGCAACATTCCAGACGCTTTACTAACACTCTCCCGACTTGGAGAGTCAGTGCCTTTAACCTCCTGTTTGGCCCAGTTTGCAATTTCTGCGGAAGATGAACAGGAATCGGGAGAACCAATGAGAGACTAGCTGGAGGTGTCTGGACGGGCAAATTTAACTCTCATTTCCCACCAGGAAGAGGAATTAACCAAAGGCTCAGCGTGCCGTGCCGGAACCAGATTAGGGCCTGAAGCAATCCTGCGGTGTTGCGGCCAGCTCACAAGAAAGCGAGTTGAAGAAAGGAGCTCAGGGGCACTGTAATTCACAAACCTGCAGAGTTATAAATGACAGCTATCGTCCAAAAATATACTGAAGTAAGGCTGCCAAGAGGACTTGAAAGCGGGGCAGAATTGCAGGAAACCGATTTCAGGAGGTAGACTGGAATTGCATTTAAAGCATAGGAAAAGAGGCAGAACGTCCACAATGATGCACTTGGCCATAAAGGGCGTATGCGTTTTTTCCTGAATATATTCAGGAAAAAACGCATACGCCCTTTTTGGCCAACCAAGCAAGCTTGCAAAGGAAATCTGCACTACAATGAAGTCTCACTTCCCCCCGGTCAAAAGGGCCATCTGAAAAAAGTGTAAAATCCAGAAAGGCAGGACAGGCCATGGAGAACTGGGAGCCTTGTTATGCTGATGGGCGGGATGTAAATTGCCAACAGCCACTCGGGAGAGGTGTATGGTGTTTCCTGAAACATCTGAAAAACAAAGCAACAGAGCCTAGGGCACTTCCACTTATGGTCCTATAGCTTAGGGAAATTCAAATCAAAAAGACACAGCCACCCCAAAGTTTGGGACGGCTCTGTTTACAAGAACCTCGTTTACGGAACAAGTTCAATATCGCAGAAAGTGAAAAATGGATAAAGAAGTTGTGGTACTTACGTACAATGCAATATCACTCAGCAATGAAATCTATGTCATCAGGCCCATAGCAGCATAATGAGTGGATTCAGGTATGATGATTCTAACTGAAATAAGTCACACAGAAAAAGAAACATCATAAGATATCACTAATACACGGAATGTAAACTTGGCTACACAGGAACTGGATTACAAAACAGAACAGGGTCTCAAATTTAGAAAACCAACTTATGCTTGCTTAAGGGGAAAGGTGAGTTGGGGTGCTGCATCAAACCAGAGATTGAAATGAGCACAGATAAAGTTCCTTAAGCCAAATATGGAATAGACAAGAACTACTCCTTGCTCAACGAAATGGACTCAACACCCCATATTAAACGCCTAAGAATGTACCTGACTAGTAAGTATCTTAAAACCTATGGATTGCTATGTCTCTGAAAGAAAATCAAGCGTGTGTACAGGGGCATAAACGCAGCAGTGATAGGATTGGAGAGGTTCGGTGAGCAAATGAAGACCCTTTGAAGTCATATTGCATGGTACCCATTCCACGGGTCTCAACTCTCCAGGTTTAAGGGATTCTGCCTTCAGGTAAAACATGCACGTGGAACCCAGAGTATGATCAACCGTGTGATCGGGAGACGTGTTCCAATATGTCTCAGTTCTCGTCCCCTGGTACTCGGGTGCAACATTCCACACGCTTTACTAACACTCTCCCGACTTGGAGAGTCAGTGCCTTTAACCTCCTGTTTGGCCCAGTTTGCAATTTCTGCGGAAGATGAACAGGAATAGGGAGAACCAATGAGAGACTAGCTGGAGGTGTCTGGACGGGCAAATTTAACTCTCATTTCCCACCAGGAAGAGGAATTAACCAAAGGCTCAGCGTGCCGTGCCGGAACCAGATTAGGGCCTGAAGCAATCCTGCGGTGTTGCGGCCAGCTCACAAGAAAGCGAGTTGAAGAAAGGAGCTCAGGGACACTGTAATTCACAAACCTGCAGAGTTATAAATGACAGCTATCGTCCAAAAATATACTGAAGTAAGGCTGCCAAGAGGACTTGAAAGCGGGGCAGAATTGCAGGAAACCGATTTCAGGAGGTAGACTGGAATTGCATGTAAAGCATAGGAAAAGAGGCAGAACGTCCACAATGATGCACTTGGCCAAAAAGGGCGTATGCGTTTTTTCCTGAATATATTCAGGAAAAAACGCATACGCCCTTTTTGGCCAACCAAGCAAGCTTGCAAAGGAAACCTGCACTACAATGAAGTCTCACTTCCCCCCGGTCAAAAGGGCCATCTGAAAAAAGTGTAAAATCCAGAAAGGCAGGACAGGCCATGGAGAACTGGGAGCCTTGTTATGCTGATGGGCGGGATGTAAATTGCCAACAGCCACTCGGGAGAGGTGTATGGTGTTTCCTGAAACATCTAAAAAACAAAGCAACAGAGCCTAGGGCACTTCCACTTATGGTCCTATAGCTTAGGGAAATTAAAATCAAAAAGACACAGCCACCCCAAAGTTTGGGACGGCTCTGTTTACAAGAACCTCGTTTACGGTACAAGTTCAATATCGCAGAAAGTGAAAAATGGATAAAGAAGTTGTGGTACTTACGTACAATGCAATATCACTCAGCAATGAAATCTATGTCATCAGGCCCATAGCAGCATAATGAGTGGATTCAGGTATGATGATTCTAACTGAAATAAGTCACACAGAAAAAGAAACATCATAAGATATCACTAATACACGGGATGTAAACTTGGCTACACAGGAACTGGATTACAAAACAGAACAGGGTCTCAAATTTAGAAAACCAACTTATGCTTGCTTAAGGGGAAAGGTGAGTTGGGGTGCTGCATAAAACCAGAGATTGAAATGAGCACAGATAAAGTTCCTTAAGCCAAATATAGAATAGACAAGAACTACTCCTTGCTCAACGAAATGGACTCAACACCCCATATTAAACGCCTAAGAATGTACCTGACTAGTAAGTATCTTAAAACCTATGGATTGCTATGTCTCTGAAAGAAAATCAAGCGTGTGTACAGGGGCACAAACGCAGCAGTGATAGGATTGGAGAGGTTCGGTGAGCAAATGAAGACCCTTTGAAGTCATATTGCATGGTACCCATTCCACGGGTCTCAACTCTCCAGGTTTAAGGGATTCTTCCTTCAGCTAAAACATGCACATGGAACCCAGAGTATGATCAACCGTGTGATCGGGAGACGTGTTCCAATATGTCTCAGTTCTCGTCCCCTGGTACTCGGGTGCAACATTCCAGACGCTTTACTAACACTCTCCCGACTTGGAGAGTCAGTGCCTTTAACCTCCTGTTTGGCCCAGTTTGCAATTTCTGCGGAAGATGAACAGGAATCGGGAGAACCAATGAGAGACTAGCTGGAGGTGTCTGGACGGGCAAATTTAACTCTCATTTCCCACCAGGAAGAGGAATTAACCAAAGGCTCAGCGTGCCGTGCCGGAACCAGATTAGGGCCTGAAGCAATCCTGCGGTGTTGCGGCCAGCTCACAAGAAAGCGAGTTGAAGAAAGGAGCTCAGGGGCACTGTAATTCACAAACCTGCAGAGTTATAAATGACAGCTATCGTCCAAAAATATACTGAAGTAAGGCTGCCAAGAGGACTTGAAAGCGGGGCAGAATTGCAGGAAACCGATTTCAGGAGGTAGACTGGAATTGCATTTAAAGCATAGGAAAAGAGGCAGAACGTCCACAATGATGCACTTGGCCAAAAAGGGCGTATGCGTTTTTTCCTGAATATATTCAGGAAAAAACGCATACGCCCTTTTTGGCCAACCAAGCAAGCTTGCAAAGGAAATCTGCACTACAATGAAGTCTCACTTCCCCCCGGTCAAAAGGGCCATCTGAAAAAAGTGTAAAATCCAGAAAGGCAGGACAGGCCATGGAGAACTGGGAGCCTTGTTATGCTGATGGGCGGGATGTCAATTGCCAAGAGCCACTCGGGAGAGGTGTATGGTGTTTCCTGAAACATCTAAAAAACAAAGCAACAGAGCCTAGGGCACTTCCACTTATGGTCCTATAGCTTAGGGAAATTAAAATCAAAAAGACACAGCCACCCCAAAGTTTGGGACGGCTCTGTTTACAAGAACCTCGTTTACGGAACAAGTTCAATATCGCAGAAAGTGAAAAATGGATAAAGAAGTTGTGGTACTTACGTACAATGCAATATCACTCAGCAATGAAATCTATGTCATCAGGCCCATAGCAGCATAATGAGTGGATTCAGGTATGATGATTCTAACTGAAATAAGTCACACAGAAAAAGAAACATCATAAGATATCACTAATACACGGAATGTAAACTTGGCTACACAGGAACTGGATTACAAAACAGAACAGGGTCTCAAATTTAGAAAACCAACTTATGCTTGCTTAAGGGGAAAGGTGAGTTGGGGTGCTGCATCAAACCAGAGATTGAAATGAGCACAGATAAAGTTCCTTAAGCCAAATATGGAATAGACAAGAACTACTCCTTGCTCAACGAAATGGACTCAACACCCCATATTAAACGCCTAAGAATGTACCTGACTAGTAAGTATCTTAAAACCTATGGATTGCTATGTCTCTGAAAGAAAATCAAGCGTGTGTACAGGGGCATAAACGCAGCAGTGATAGGATTGGAGAGGTTCGGTGAGCAAATGAAGACCCTTTGAAGTCATATTGCATGGTACCCATTCCACGGGTCTCAACTCTCCAGGTTTAAGGGATTCTGCCTTCAGGTAAAACATGCACGTGGAACCCAGAGTATGATCAACCGTGTGATCGGGAGACGTGTTCCAATATGTCTCAGTTCTCGTCCCCTGGTACTCGGGTGCAACATTCCAGACGCTTTACTAACACTCTCCCGACTTGGAGAGTCAGTGCCTTTAACCTCCTGTTTGGCCCAGTTTGCAATTTCTGCGGAAGATGAACAGGAATAGGGAGAACCAATGAGAGACTAGCTGGAGGTGTCTGGACGGGCAAATTTAACTCTCATTTCCCACCAGGAAGAGGAATTAACCAAAGGCTCAGCGTGCCGTGCCGGAACCAGATTAGGGCCTGAAGCAATCCTGCGGTGTTGCGGCCAGCTCACAAGAAAGCGAGTTGAAGAAAGGAGCTCAGGGGCACTGTAATTCACAAACCTGCAGAGTTATAAATGACAGCTATCGTCCAAAAATATACTGAAGTAAGGCTGCCAAGAGGACTTGAAAGCGGGGCAGAATTGCAGGAAACCGATTTCAGGAGGTAGACTGGAATTGCATTTAAAGCATAGGAAAAGAGGCAGAACGTCCACAATGATGCACTTGGCCAAAAAGGGCGTATGCGTTTTTTCCTGAATATATTCAGGAAAAAACGCATACGCCCTTTTTGGCCAACCAAGCAAGCTTGCAAAGGAAATCTGCACTACAATGAAGTCTCACTTCCCCCCGGTCAAAAGGGCCATCTGAAAAAAGTGTAAAATCCAGAAAGGCAGGACAGGCCATGGAGAACTGGGAGCCTTGTTATGCTGATGGGCGGGATGTCAATTGCCAACAGCCACTCGGGAGAGGTGTATGGTGTTTCCTGAAACATCTAAAAAACAAAGCAACAGAGCCTAGGGCACTTCCACTTATGGTCCTATAGCTTAGGGAAATTAAAATCAAAAAGACACAGCCACCCCAAAGTTTGGGACGGCTCTGTTTACAAGAACCTCGTTTACGGAACAAGTTCAATATCGCAGAAAGTGAAAAATGGATAAAGAAGTTGTGGTACTTACGTACAATGCAATATCACTCAGCAATGAAATCTATGTCATCAGGCCCGTAGCAGCATAATGAGTGGATTCAGGTATGATGATTCTAACTGAAATAAGTCACACAGAAAAAGAAACATCATAAGATATCACTAATACACGGAATGTAAACTTGGCTACACAGGAACTGGATTACAAAACAGAACAGGGTCTCAAATTTAGAAAACCAACTTATGCTTGCTTAAGGGGAAAGGTGAGTTGGGGTGCTGCATCAAACCAGAGATTGAAATGAGCACAGATAAAGTTCCTTAAGCCAAATATGGAATAGACAAGAACTACTCCTTGCTCAACGAAATGGACTCAACACCCCATATTAAACGCCTAAGAATGTACCTGACTAGTAAGTATCTTAAAACCTATGGATTGCTATGTCTCTGAAAGAAAATCAAGCGTGTGTACAGGGGCATAAACGCAGCAGTGATAGGATTGGAGAGGTTCGGTGAGCAAATGAAGACCCTTTGAAGTCATATTGCATGGTACCCATTCCACGGGTCTCAACTCTCCAGGTTTAAGGGATTCTGCCTTCAGGTAAAACATGCACGTGGAACCCAGAGTATGATCAACCGTGTGATCGGGAGACGTGTTCCAATATGTCTCAGTTCTCGTCCCCTGGTACTCGGGTGCAACATTCCAGACGCTTTACTAACACTCTCCCGACTTGGAGAGTCAGTGCCTTTAACCTCCTGTATGGCCCAGTTTGCAATTTCTGCGGAAGATGAACAGGAATAGGGAGAACCAATGAGAGACTAGCTGGAGGTGTCTGGACGGGCAAATTTAACTCTCATTTCCCACCAGGAAGAGGAATTAACCAAAGGCTCAGCGTGCCGTGCCGGAACCAGATTAGGGCCTGAAGCAATCCTGCGGTGTTGCGGCCAGCTCACAAGAAAGCGAGTTGAAGAAAGGAGCTCAGGGGCACTGTAATTCACAAACCTGCAGAGTTATAAATGACAGCTATCGTCCAAAAATATACTGAAGTAAGGCTGCCAAGAGGACTTGAAAGCGGGGCAGAATTGCAGGAAACCGATTTCAGGAGGTAGACTGGAATTGCATTTAAAGCATAGGAAAAGAGGCAGAACGTCCACAATGATGCA
This sequence comes from Leucopleurus acutus, assembly GCF_964270905.1. NCBI lineage: Eukaryota > Metazoa > Chordata > Mammalia > Artiodactyla > Delphinidae > Leucopleurus > Leucopleurus acutus. The sequence goes on from NW_028139217.1 coordinate 1,711,217, forward strand.
CTTGGCCAAAAAGGGCGTATGCGTTTTTTCCTGAATATATTCAGGAAAAAACGCATACGCCCTTTTTGGCCAACCAAGCAAGCTTGCAAAGGAAATCTGCACTACAATGAAGTCTCACTTCCCCCCGGTCAAAAGGGCCATCTGAAAAAAGTGTAAAATCCAGAAAGGCAGGACAGGCCATGGAGAACTGGGAGCCTTGTTATGCTGATGGGCGGGATGTCAATTGCCAACAGCCACTCGGGAGAGGTGTATGGTGTTTCCTGAAACATCTAAAAAACAAAGCAACAGAGCCTAGGGCACTTCCACTTATGGTCCTATAGCTTAGGGAAATTAAAATCAAAAAGACACAGCCACCCCAAAGTTTGGGACGGCTCTGTTTACAAGAACCTCGTTTACGGAACAAGTTCAATATCGCAGAAAGTGAAAAATGGATAAAGAAGTTGTGGTACTTACGTACAATGCAATATCACTCAGCAATGAAATCTATGTCATCAGGCCCGTAGCAGCATAATGAGTGGATTCAGGTATGATGATTCTAACTGAAATAAGTCACACAGAAAAAGAAACATCATAAGATATCACTAATACACGGGATGTAAACTTGGCTACACAGGAACTGGATTACAAAACAGAACAGGGTCTCAAATTTAGAAAACCAACTTATGCTTGCTTAAGGGGAAAGGTGAGTTGGGGTGCTGCATCAAACCAGAGATTGAAATGAGCACAGATAAAGTTCCTTAAGCCAAATATGGAATAGACAAGAACTACTCCTTGCTCAACGAAATGGACTCAACACCCCATATTAAACGCCTAAGAATGTACCTGACTAGTAAGTATCTTAAAACCTATGGATTGCTATGTGTCTGAAAGAAAATCAAGCGTGTGTACAGGGGCATAAACGCAGCAGTGATAGGATTGGAGAGGTTCGGTGAGCAAATGAAGACCCTTTGAAGTCATATTGCATGGTACCCATTCCACGGGTCTCAACTCTCCAGGTTTAAGGGATTCTGCCTTCAGGTAAAACATGCACGTGGAACCCAGAGTATGATCAACCGTGTGATCGGGAGACGTGTTCCAATATGTCTCAGTTCTCGTCCCCTGGTACTCGGGTGCAACATTCCACACGCTTTACTAACACTCTCCCGACTTGGAGAGTCAGTGCCTTTAACCTCCTGTTTGGCCCAGTTTGCAATTTCTGCGGAAGATGAACAGGAATAGGGAGAACCAATGAGAGACTAGGTGGAGGTGTCTGGACGGGCAAATTTAACTCTCATTTCCCACCAGGAAGAGGAATTAACCAAAGGCTCAGCGTGCCGTGCCGGAACCAGATTAGGGCCTGAAGCAATCCTGCGGTGTTGCGGCCAGCTCACAAGAAAGCGAGTTGAAGAAAGGAGCTCAGGGGCACTGTAATTCACAAACCTGCAGAGTTATAAATGACAGCTATCGTCCAAAAATATACTGAAGTAAGGCTGCCAAGAGGACTTGAAAGCGGGGCAGAATTGCAGGAAACCGATTTCAGGAGGTAGACTGGAATTGCATTTAAAGCATAGGAAAAGAGGCAGAACGTCCACAATGATGCACTTGGCCAAAAAGGGCGTATGCGTTTTTTCCTGAATATATTCAGGAAAAAACGCATACGCCCTTTTTGGCCAACCAAGCAAGCTTGCAAAGGAAATCTGCACTACAATGAAGTCTCACTTCCCCCCGGTCAAAAGGACCATCTGAAAAAAGTGTAAAATCCAGAAAGGCAGGACAGGCCATGGAGAACTGGGAGCCTTGTTATGCTGATGGGCGGGATGTAAATTGCCAACAGCCACTCGGGAGAGGTGTATGGTGTTTCCTGAAACATCTGAAAAACAAAGCAACAGAGCCTAGGGCACTTCCACTTATGGTCCTATAGCTTAGGGAAATTAAAATCAAAAAGACACAGCCACCCCAAAGTTTGGGACGGCTCTGTTTACAAGAACCTCGTTTACGGAACAAGTTCAATATCGCAGAAAGTGAAAAATGGATAAAGAAGTTGTGGTACTTACGTACAATGCAATATCACTCAGCAATGAAATCTATGTCATCAGGCCCGTAGCAGCATAATGAGTGGATTCAGGTATGATGATTCTAACTGAAATAAGTCACACAGAAAAAGAAACATCATAAGATATCACTAATACACGGAATGTAAACTTGGCTACACAGGAACTGGATTACAAAACAGAACAGGGTCTCAAATTTAGAAAACCAACTTATGCTTGCTTAAGGGGAAAGGTGAGTTGGGGTGCTGCATCAAACCAGAGATTGAAATGAGCACAGATAAAGTTCCTTAAGCCAAATATGGAATAGACAAGAACTACTCCTTGCTCAACGAAATGGACTCAACACCCCATATTAAACGCCTAAGAATGTACCTGACTAGTAAGTATCTTAAAACCTATGGATTGCTATGTCTCTGAAAGAAAATCAAGCGTGTGTACAGGGGCATAAACGCAGCAGTGATAGGATTGGAGAGGTTCGGTGAGCAAATGAAGACCCTTTGAAGTCATATTGCATGGTACCCATTCCACGGGTCTCAACTCTCCAGGTTTAAGGGATTCTGCCTTCAGGTAAAACATGCACGTGGAACCCAGAGTATGATCAACCGTGTGATCGGGAGACGTGTTCCAATATGTCTCAGTTCTCGTCCCCTGGTACTCGGGTGCAACATTCCAGACGCTTTACTAACACTCTCCCGACTTGGAGAGTCAGTGCCTTTAACCTCCTGTTTGGCCCAGTTTGCAATTTCTGCGGAAGATGAACAGGAATAGGGAGAACCAATGAGAGACTAGCTGGAGGTGTCTGGACGGGCAAATTTAACTCTCATTTCCCACCAGGAAGAGGAATTAACCAAAGGCTCAGCGTGCCGTGCCGGAACCAGATTAGGGCCTGAAGCAATCCTGCGGTGTTGCGGCCAGCTCACAAGAAAGCGAGTTGAAGAAAGGAGCTCAGGGGCACTGTAATTCACAAACCTGCAGAGTTATAAATGACAGCTATCGTCCAAAAATATACTGAAGTAAGGCTGCCAAGAGGACTTGAAAGCGGGGCAGAATTGCAGGAAACCGATTTCAGGAGGTAGACTGGAATTGCATGTAAAGCATAGGAAAAGAGGCAGAACGTCCACAATGATGCACTTGGCCAAAAAGGGCGTATGCGTTTTTTCCTGAATATATTCAGGAAAAAACGCATACACCCTTTTTGGCCAACCAAGCAAGCTTGCAAAGGAAATCTGCACTACAATGAAGTCTCACTTCCCCCCGGTCAAAAGGGCCATGTGAAAAATGTGTAAAATCCAGAAAGGCAGGACAGGCCATGGAGAACTGGGAGCCTTGTTATGCTGATGGGCGGGATGTAAATTGCCAAGAGCCACTCGGGAGAGGTGTATGGTGTTTCCTGAAACATCTAAAAAACAAAGCAACAGAGCCTAGGGCACTTCCACTTATGGTCCTATAGCATAGGGAAATTAAAATCAAAAAGACACAGCCACCCCAAAGTTTGGGACGGCTCTGTTTACAAGAACCTCGTTTACGGTACAAGTTCAATATCGCAGAAAGTGAAAAATGGATAAAGAAGTTGTGGTACTTATGTACAATGCAATATCACTCAGCAATGAAATCTATGTCATCAGGCCCGTAGCAGCATAATGAGTGGATTCAGGTATGATGATTCTAACTGAAATAAGTCACACAGAAAAAGAAACATCATAAGATATCACTAATACACGGGATGTAAACTTGGCTACACAGGAACTGGATTACAAAACAGAACAGGGTCTCAAATTTAGAAAACCAACTTATGCTTGCTTAAGGGGAAAGGTGAGTTGGGGTGCTGCATCAAACCAGAGATTGAAATGAGCACAGATAAAGTTCCTTAAGCCAAATATGGAATAGACAAGAACTACTCCTTGCTCAACGAAATGGACTCAACACCCCATATTAAACGCCTAAGAATGTACCTGACTAGTAAGTATCTTAAAACCTATGGATTGCTATGTGTCTGAAAGAAAATCAAGCGTGTGTACAGGGCCATAAACGCAGCAGTGATAGGATTGGAGAGGTTCGGTGAGCAAATGAAGACCCTTTGAAGTCATATTGCATGGTACCCATTCCACGGGACTCAACTCTCCAGGTTTAAGGGATTCTGCCTTCAGGTAAAACATGCACGTGGAACCCAGAGTATGATCAACCGTGTGATCGGGAGACGTGTTCCAATATGTCTCAGTTCTCGTCCCCTGGTACTCGGGTGCAACATTCCACACGCTTTACTAACACTCTCCCGACTTGGAGAGTCAGTGCCTTTAACCTCCTGTTTGGCCCAGTTTGCAATTTCTGCGGAAGATGAACAGGAATAGGGAGAACCAATGAGAGACTAGGTGGAGGTGTCTGGACGGGCAAATTTAACTCTCATTTCCCACCAGGAAGAGGAATTAACCAAAGGCTCAGCGTGCCGTGCCGGAACCAGATTAGGGCCTGAAGCAATCCTGCGGTGTTGCGGCCAGCTCACAAGAAAGCGAGTTGAAGAAAGGAGCTCAGGGGCACTGTAATTCACAAACCTGCAGAGTTATAAATGACAGCTATCGTCCAAAAATATACTGAAGTAAGGCTGCCAAGAGGACTTGAAAGCGGGGCAGAATTGCAGGAAACCGATTTCAGGAGGTAGACTGGAATTGCATGTAAAGCATAGGAAAAGAGGCAGAACGTCCACAATGATGCACTTGGCCAAAAAGGGCGTATGCGTTTTTTCCTGAATATATTTAGGAAAAAACGCATACGCCCTTTTTGGCCAACCAAGCAAGCTTGCAAAGGAAATCTGCACTACAATGAAGTCTCACTTCCCCCCGGTCAAAAGGGCCATCTGAAAAAAGTGTAAAATCCAGAAAGGCAGGACAGGCCATGGAGAACTGGGAGCCTTGTTATGCTGATGGGCGGGATGTAAATTGCCAACAGCCACTCGGGAGAGGTGTATGGTGTTTCCTGAAACATCTAAAAAACAAAGCAACAGAGCCTAGGGCACTTCCACTTATGGTCCTATAGCTTAGGGAAATTAAAATCAAAAAGACACAGCCACCCCAAAGTTTGGGACGGCTCTGTTTACAAGAACCTCGTTTACGGTACAAGTTCAATATCGCAGAAAGTGAAAAATGGATAAAGAAGTTGTGGTACTTATGTACAATGCAATATCACTCAGCAATGAAATCTATGTCATCAGGCCCATAGCAGCATAATGAGTGGATTCAGGTATGATGATTCTAACTGAAATAAGTCACACAGAAAAAGAAACATCATAAGATATCACTAATACACGGGATGTAAACTTGGCTACACAGGAACTGGATTACAAAACAGAACAGGGTCTCAAATTTAGAAAACCAACTTATGCTTGCTTAAGGGGAAAGGTGAGTTGGGGTGCTGCATCAAACCAGAGATTGAAATGAGCACAGATAAAGTTCCTTAAGCCAAATATGGAATAGACAAGAACTACTCCTTGCTCAACGAAATGGACTCAACACCCCATATTAAACGCCTAAGAATGTACCTGACTAGTAAGTATCTTAAAACCTATGGATTGCTATGTGTCTGAAAGAAAATCAAGCGTGTGTACAGGGCCATAAACGCAGCAGTGATAGGATTGGAGAGGTTCGGTGAGCAAATGAAGACCCTTTGAAGTCATATTGCATGGTACCCATTCCACGGGACTCAACTCTCCAGGTTTAAGGGATTCTGCCTTCAGGTAAAACATGCACGTGGAACCCAGAGTATGATCAACCGTGTGATCGGGAGACGTGTTCCAATATGTCTCAGTTCTCGTCCCCTGGTACTCGGGTGCAACATTCCACACGCTTTACTAACACTCTCCCGACTTGGAGAGTCAGTGCCTTTAACCTCCTGTTTGGCCCAGTTTGCAATTTCTGCGGAAGATGAACAGGAATAGGGAGAACCAATGAGAGACTAGGTGGAGGTGTCTGGACGGGCAAATTTAACTCTCATTTCCCACCAGGAAGAGGAATTAACCAAAGGCTCAGCGTGCCGTGCCGGAACCAGATTAGGGCCTGAAGCAATCCTGCGGTGTTGCGGCCAGCTCACAAGAAAGCGAGTTGAAGAAAGGAGCTCAGGGGCACTGTAATTCACAAACCTGCAGAGTTATAAATGACAGCTATCGTCCAAAAATATACTGAAGTAAGGCTGCCAAGAGGACTTGAAAGCGGGGCAGAATTGCAGGAAACCGATTTCAGGAGGTAGACTGGAATTGCATGTAAAGCATAGGAAAAGAGGCAGAACGTCCACAATGATGCACTTGGCCAAAAAGGGCGTATGCGTTTTTTCCTGAATATATTTAGGAAAAAACGCATACGCCCTTTTTGGCCAACCAAGCAAGCTTGCAAAGGAAATCTGCACTACAATGAAGTCTCACTTCCCCCCGGTCAAAAGGGCCATCTGAAAAAAGTGTAAAATCCAGAAAGGCAGGACAGGCCATGGAGAACTGGGAGCCTTGTTATGCTGATGGGCGGGATGTAAATTGCCAACAGCCACTCGGGAGAGGTGTATGGTGTTTCCTGAAACATCTAAAAAACAAAGCAACAGAGCCTAGGGCACTTCCACTTATGGTCCTATAGCTTAGGGAAATTCAAATCAAAAAGACACAGCCACCCCAAAGTTTGGGACGGCTCTGTTTACAAGAACCTCGTTTACGGAACAAGTTCAATATCGCAGAAAGTGAAAAATGGATAAAGAAGTTGTGGTACTTACGTACAATGCAATATCACTCAGCAATGAAATCTATGTCATCAGGCCCATAGCAGCATAATGAGTGGATTCAGGTATGATGATTCTAACTGAAATAAGTCACACAGAAAAAGAAACATCATAAGATATCACTAATACACGGGATGTAAACTTGGCTACACAGGAACTGGATTACAAAACAGAACAGGGTCTCAAATTTAGAAAACCAACTTATGCTTGCTTAAGGGGAAAGGTGAGTTGGGGTGCTGCATCAAACCAGAGATTGAAATGAGCACAGATAAAGTTCCTTAAGCCAAATATAGAATAGACAAGAACTACTCCTTGCTCAACGAAATGGACTCAACACCCCATATTAAACGCCTAAGAATGTACCTGACTAGTAAGTATCTTAAAACCTATGGATTGCTATGTCTCTGAAAGAAAATCAAGCATGTGTACAGGGGCACAGACGCAGCAGTGATAGTATTGGAGAGGTTCGGTGAGCAAATGAAGACCCTTTGAAGTCATATTGCATGGTACCCATTCCACGGGTCTCAACTCTCCAGGTTTAAGGGATTCTTCCTTCAGCTAAAACATGCACATGGAACCCAGAGTATGATCAACCGTGTGATCGGGAGACGTGTTCCAATATGTCTCAGTTCTCGTCCCCTGGTACTCGGGTGCAACATTCCAGACGCTTTACTAACACTCTCCCGACTTGGAGAGTCAGTGCCTTTAACCTCCTGTTTGGCCCAGTTTGCAATTTCTGCGGAAGATGAACAGGAATAGGGAGAACCAATGAGAGACTAGGTGGAGGTGTCTGGACGGGCAAATTTAACTCTCATTTCCCACCAGGAAGAGGAATTAACCAAAGGCTCAGCGTGCCGTGCCGGAACCAGATTAGGGCCTGAAGCAATCCTGCGGTGTTGCCTCCAGCTCACAAGAAAGCGAGTTGAAGAAAGGAGCTCAGGGGCACTGTAATTCACAAACCTGCAGAGTTATAAATGACAGCTATCGTCCAAAAATATACTGAAGTAAGGCTGCCAAGAGGACTTGAAAGCGGGGCAGAATTGCAGGAAACCGATTTCAGGAGGTAGACTGGAATTGCATTTAAAGCATAGGAAAAGAGGCAGAACGTCCACAATGATGCACTTGGCCAAAAAGGGCGTATGCGTTTTTTCCTGAATATATTCAGGAAAAAACGCATACGCCCTTTTTGGCCAACCAAGCAAGCTTGCAAAGGAAATCTGCACTACAATGAAGTCTCACTTCCCCCCGGTCAAAAGGGCCATCTGAAAAAAGTGTAAAATCCAGAAAGGCAGGACAGGCCATGGAGAACTGGGAGCCTTGTTATGCTGATGGGCGGGATGTAAATTGCCAACAGCCACTCGGGAGAGGTGTATGGTGTTTCCTGAAACATCTAAAAAACAAAGCAACAGAGCCTAGGGCACTTCCACTTATGGTCCTATAGCTTAGGGAAATTCAAATCAAAAAGACACAGCCACCCCAAAGTTTGGGACGGCTCTGTTTACAAGAACCTCGTTTACGGAACAAGTTCAATATCGCAGAAAGTGAAAAATGGATAAAGAAGTTGTGGTACTTACGTCCAATGCAATATCACTCAGCAATGAAATCTATGTCATCAGGCCCGTAGCAGCATAATGAGTGGATTCAGGTATGATGATTCTAACTGAAATAAATCACACAGAAAAAGAAACATCATAAGATATCACTAATACACGGAATGTAAACTTGGCTACACAGGAACTGGATTACAAAACAGAACAGGGTCTCAAATTTAGAAAACCAACTTATGCTTGCTTAAGGGGAAAGGTGAGTTGGGGTGCTGCATCAAACCAGAGATTGAAATGAGCACAGATAAAGTTCCTTAAGCCAAATATGGAATAGACAAGAACTACTCCTTGCTCAACGAAATGGACTCAACACCCCATATTAAACGCCTAAGAATGTACCTGACTAGTAAGTATCTTAAAACCTATGGATTGCTATGTCTCTGAAAGAAAATCAAGCGTGTGTACAGGGGCACAAACGCAGCAGTGATAGGATTGGAGAGGTTCGGTGAGCAAATGAAGACCCTTTGAAGTCATATTGCATGGTACCCATTCCACGGGTCTCAACTCTCCAGGTTTAAGGGATTCTTCCTTCAGCTAAAACATGCACATGGAACCCAGAGTATGATCAACCGTGTGATCGGGAGACGTGTTCCAATATGTCTCAGTTCTCGTCCCCTGGTACTCGGGTGCAACATTCCAGACGCTTTACTAACACTCTCCCGACTTGGAGAGTCAGTGCCTTTAACCTCCTGTTTGGCCCAGTTTGCAATTTCTGCGGAAGATGAACAGGAATAGGGAGAACCAATGAGAGACTAGGTGGAGGTGTCTGGACGGGCAAATTTAACTCTCATTTCCCACCAGGAAGAGGAATTAACCAAAGGCTCAGCGTGCCGTGCCGGAACCAGATTAGGGCCTGAAGCAATCCTGCGGTGTTGCGGCCAGCTCACAAGAAAGCGAGTTGAAGAAAGGAGCTCAGGGGCACTGTAATTCACAAACCTGCAGAGTTATAAATGACAGCTATCGTCCAAAAATATACTGAAGTAAGGCTGTCAAGAGGACTTGAAAGCGGGGCAGAATTGCAGGAAACCGATTTCAGGAGGTAGACTGGAATTGCATTTAAAGCATAGGAAAAGAGGCAGAACGTCCACAATGATGCACTTGGCCAAAAAGGGCGTATGCGTTTTTTCCTGAATATATTCAGGAAAAAACGCATACGCCCTTTTTGGCCAACCAAGCAAGCTTGCAAAGGAAATCTGCACTACAATGAAGTCTCACTTCCCCCCGGTCAAAAGGGCCATCTGAAAAAAGTGTAAAATCCAGAAAGGCAGGACAGGCCATGGAGAACTGGGAGCCTTGTTATGCTGATGGGCGGGATGTAAATTGCCAACAGCCACTCGGGAGAGGTGTATGGTGTTTCCTGAAACATCTAAAAAACAAAGCAACAGAGCCTAGGGCACTTCCACTTATGGTCCTATAGCTTAGGGAAATTAAAATCAAAAAGACACAGCCACCCCAAAGTTTGGGACGGCTCTGTTTACAAGAACCTCGTTTACGGAACAAGTTCAATATCGCAGAAAGTGAAAAATGGATAAAGAAGTTGTGGTACTTACGTACAATGCAATATCACTCAGCAATGAAATCTATGTCATCAGGCCCATAGCAGCATAATGAGTGGATTCAGGTATGATGATTCTAACTGAAATAAGTCACACAGAAAAAGAAACATCATAAGATATCACTAATACACGGGATGTAAACTTGGCTACACAGGAACTGGATTACAAAACAGAACAGGGTCTCAAATTTAGAAAACCAACTTATGCTTGCTTAAGGGGAAAGGTGAGTTGGGGTGCTGCATCAAACCAGAGATTGAAATGAGCACAGATAAAGTTCCCTAAGCCAAATATAGAATAGACAAGAACTACTCCTTGCTCAACGAAATGGACTCAACACCCCATATTAAACGCCTAAGAATGTACCTGACTAGTAAGTATCTTAAAACCTATGGATTGCTATGTCTCTGAAAGAAAATCAAGCGTGTGTACAGGGGCATAAACGCAGCAGTGATAGGATTGGAGAGGTTCGGTGAGCAAATGAAGACCCTTTGAAGTCATATTGCATGGTACCCATTCCACGGGTCTCAACTCTCCAGGTTTAAGGGATTCTGCCTTCAGGTAAAACATGCACGTGGAACCCAGAGTATGATCAACCGTGTGATCGGGAGACGTGTTCCAATATGTCTCAGTTCTCGTCCCCTGGTACTCGGGTGCAACATTCCACACGCTTTACTAACACTCTCCCGACTTGGAGAGTCAGTGCCTTTAACCTCCTGTTTGGCCCAGTTTGCAATTTCTGCGGAAGATGAACAGGAATAGGGAGAACCAATGAGAGACTAGGTGGAGGTGTCTGGACGGGCAAATTTAACTCTCATTTCCCACCAGGAAGAGGAATTAACCAAAGGCTCAGCGTGCCGTGCCGGAACCAGATTAGGGCCTGAAGCAATCCTGCGGTGTTGCGGCCAGCTCACAAGAAAGCGAGTTGAAGAAAGGAGTTCAGGGGCACTGTAATTCACAAACCTGCAGAGTTATAAATGACAGCTATCGTCCAAAAATATACTGAAGTAAGGCTGCCAAGAGGACTTGAAAGCGGGGCAGAATTGCAGGAAACCGATTTCAGGAGGTAGACTGGAATTGCATGTAAAGCATAGGAAAAGAGGCAGAACGTCCACAATGATGCACTTGGCCAAAAAGGGCGTATGCGTTTTTTCCTGAATATATTCAGGAAAAAACGCATACGCCCTTTTTGGCCAACCAAGCAAGCTTGCAAAGGAAATCTGCACTACAATGAAGTCTCACTTCCCCCCGGTCAAAAGGGCCATCTGAAAAAAGTGTAAAATCCAGAAAGGCAGGACAGGCCATGGAGAACTGGGAGCCTTGTTATGCTGATGGGCGGGATGTAAATTGCCAAGAGCCACTCGGGAGAGGTGTATGGTGTTTCCTGAAACATCTAAAAAACAAAGCAACAGAGCCTAGGGCACTTCCACTTATGGTCCTATAGCTTAGGGAAATTAAAATCAAAAAGACACAGCCACCCCAAAGTTTGGGACGGCTCTGTTTACAAGAACCTCGTTTACGGTACAAGTTCAATATCGCAGAAAGTGAAAAATGGATAAAGAAGTTGTGGTACTTATGTACAATGCAATATCACTCAGCAATGAAATCTATGTCATCAGGCCCGTAGCAGCATAATGAGTGGATTCAGGTATGATGATTCTAACTGAAATAAGTCACACAGAAAAAGAAACATCATAAGATATCACTAATACACGGGATGTAAACTTGGCTACACAGGAACTGGATTACAAAACAGAACAGGGTCTCAAATTTAGAAAACCAACTTATGCTTGCTTAAGGGGAAAGGTGAGTTGGGGTGCTGCATCAAACCAGAGATTGAAATGAGCACAGATAAAGTTCCTTAAGCCAAATATGGAATAGACAAGAACTACTCCTTGCTCAACGAAATGGACTCAACACCCCATATTAAACGCCTAAGAATGTACCTGACTAGTAAGTATCTTAAAACCTATGGATTGCTATGTCTCTGAAAGAAAATCAAGCGTGTGTACAGGGGCATAAACGCAGCAGTGATAGGATTGGAGAGTTTCGGTGAGCAAATGAAGACCCTTTGAAGTCATATTGCATGGTACCCATTCCACGGGTCTCAACTCTCCAGGTTTAAGGGATTCTGCCTTCAGGTAAAACATGCACGTGGAACCCAGAGTATGATCAACCGTGTGATCGGGAGACGTGTTCCAATATGTCTCAGTTCTCGTCCCCTGGTACTCGGGTGCAACATTCCACACGCTTTACTAACACTCTCCCGACTTGGAGAGTCAGTGCCTTTAACCTCCTGTTTGGCCCAGTTTGCAATTTCTGCGGAAGATGAACAGGAATAGGGAGAACCAATGAGAGACTAGGTGGAGGTGTCTGGACGGGCAAATTTAACTCTCATTTCCCACCAGGAAGAGGAATTAACCAAAGGCTCAGCGTGCCGTGCCGGAACCAGATTAGGGCCTGAAGCAATCCTGCGGTGTTGCGGCCAGCTCACAAGAAAGCGAGTTGAAGAAAGGAGCTCAGGGGCACTGTAATTCACAAACCTGCAGAGTTATAAATGACAGCTATCGTCCAAAAATATACTGAAGTAAGGCTGCCAAGAGGACTTGAAAGCGGGGCAGAATTGCAGGAAACCGATTTCAGGAGGTAGACTGGAATTGCATTTAAAGCATAGGAAAAGAGGCAGAACGTCCACAATGATGCACTTGGTCAAAAAGGACGTATGCGTTTTTTCCTGAATATATTCAGGAAAAAACGCATACGCCCTTTTTGGCCAACCAAGCAAGCTTGCAAAGGAAATCTGCACTACAATGAAGTCTCACTTCCCCCCGGTCAAAAGGGCCATCTGAAAAAAGTGTAAAATCCAGAAAGGCAGGACAGGCCATGGAGAACTGGGAGCCTTGTTATGCTGATGGGCGGGATGTAAATTGCCAAGAGCCACTCGGGAGAGGTGTATGGTGTTTCCTGAAACATCTAAAAAACAAAGCAACAGAGCCTAGGGCACTTCCACTTATGGTCCTATAGCTTAGGGAAATTCAAATCAAAAAGACACAGCCACCCCAAAGTTTGGGACGGCTCTGTTTACAAGAACCTCGTTTACGGAACAAGTTCAATATCGCAGAAAGTGAAAAATGGATAAAGAAGTTGTGGTACTTACGTACAATGCAATATCACTCAGCAATGAAATCTATGTCATCAGGCCCGTAGCAGCATAATGAGTGGATTCAGGTATGATGATTCTAACTGAAATAAGTCACACAGAAAAAGAAACATCATAAGATATCACTAATACACGGAATGTAAACTTGGCTACACAGGAACTGGATTACAAAACAGAACAGGGTCTCAAATTTAGAAAACCAACTTATGCTTGCTTAAGGGGAAAGGTGAGTTGGGGTGCTGCATCAAACCAGAGATTGAAATGAGCACAGATAAAGTTCCTTAAGCCAAATATGGAATAGACAAGAACTACTCCTTGCTCAACGAAATGGACTCAACACCCCATATTAAACGCCTAAGAATGTACCTGACTAGTAAGTATCTTAAAACCTATGGATTGCTATGTCTCTGAAAGAAAATCAAGCGTGTGTACAGGGGCACAAACGCAGCAGTGATAGGATTGGAGAGGTTCGGTGAGCAAATGAAGACCCTTTGAAGTCATATTGCATGGTACCCATTCCACGGGTCTCAACTCTCCAGGTTTAAGGGATTCTTCCTTCAGCTAAAACATGCACATGGAACCCAGAGTATGATCAACCGTGTGATCGGGAGACGTGTTCCAATATGTCTCAGTTCTCGTCCCCTGGTACTCGGGTGCAACATTCCACACGCTTTACTAACACTCTCCCGACTTGGAGAGTCAGTGCCTTTAACCTCCTGTTTGGCCCAGTTTGCAATTTCTGCGGAAGATGAACAGGAATAGGGAGAACCAATGAGAGACTAGCTGGAGGTGTCTGGACGGGCAAATTTAACTCTCATTTCCCACCAGGAAGAGGAATTAACCAAAGGCTCAGCGTGCCGTGCCGGAACCAGATTAGGGCCTGAAGCAATCCTGCGGTGTTGCGGCCAGCTCACAAGAAAGCGAGTTGAAGAAAGGAGCTCAGGGGCACTGTAATTCACAAACCTGCAGAGTTATAAATGACAGCTATCGTCCAAAAATATACTGAAGTAAGGCTGTCAAGAGGACTTGAAAGCGGGGCAGAATTGCAGGAAACCGATTTCAGGAGGTAGACTGGAATTGCATTTAAAGCATAGGAAAAGAGGCAGAACGTCCACAATGATGCACTTGGCCAAAAAGGGCGTATGCGTTTTTTCCTGAATATATTCAGGAAAAAACGCATACGCCCTTTTTGGCCAACCAAGCAAGCTTGCAAAGGAAATCTGCACTACAATGAAGTCTCACTTCCCCCCGGTCAAAAGGGCCATCTGAAAAAAGTGTAAAATCCAGAAAGGCAGGACAGGCCATGGAGAACTGGGAGCCTTGTTATGCTGATGGGCGGGATGTAAATTGCCAACAGCCACTCGGGAGAGGTGTATGGTGTTTCCTGAAACATCTAAAAAACAAAGCAACAGAGCCTAGGGCACTTCCACTTATGGTCCTATAGCTTAGGGAAATTAAAATCAAAAAGACACAGCCACCCCAAAGTTTGGGACGGCTCTGTTTACAAGAACCTCGTTTACGGAACAAGTTCAATATCGCAGAAAGTGAAAAATGGATAAAGAAGTTGTGGTACTTACGTACAATGCAATATCACTCAGCAATGAAATCTATGTCATCAGGCCCGTAGCAGCATAATGAGTGGATTCAGGTATGATGATTCTAACTGAAATAAGTCACACAGAAAAAGAAACATCATAAGATATCACTAATACACGGAATGTAAACTTGGCTACACAGGAACTGGATTACAAAACAGAACAGGGTCTCAAATTTAGAAAACCAACTTATGCTTGCTTAAGGGGAAAGGTGAGTTGGGGTGCTGCATCAAACCAGAGATTGAAATGAGCACAGATAAAGTTCCTTAAGCCAAATATGGAATAGACAAGAACTACTCCTTGCTCAACGAAATGGACTCAACACCCCATATTAAACGCCTAAGAATGTACCTGACTAGTAAGTATCTTAAAACCTATGGATTGCTATGTCTCTGAAAGAAAATCAAGCGTGTGTACAGGGGCATAAACGCAGCAGTGATAGGATTGGAGAGGTTCGGTGAGCAAATGAAGACCCTTTGAAGTCATATTGCATGGTACCCATTCCACGGGTCTCAACTCTCCAGGTTTAAGGGATTCTGCCTTCAGGTAAAACATGCACGTGGAACCCAGAGTATGATCAACCGTGTGATCGGGAGACGTGTTCCAATATGTCTCAGTTCTCGTCCCCTGGTACTCGGGTGCAACATTCCACACGCTTTACTAACACTCTCCCGACTTGGAGAGTCAGTGCCTTTAACCTCCTGTTTGGCCCAGTTTGCAATTTCTGCGGAAGATGAACAGGAATAGGGAGAACCAATGAGAGACTAGCTGGAGGTGTCTGGACGGGCAAATTTAACTCTCATTTCCCACCAGGAAGAGGAATTAACCAAAGGCTCAGCGTGCCGTGCCGGAACCAGATTAGGGCCTGAAGCAATCCTGCGGTGTTGCGGCCAGCTCACAAGAAAGCGAGTTGAAGAAAGGAGCTCAGGGGCACTGTAATTCACAAACCTGCAGAGTTATAAATGACAGCTATCGTCCAAAAATATACTGAAGTAAGGCTGCCAAGAGGACTTGAAAGCGGGGCAGAATTGCAGGAAACCGATTTCAGGAGGTAGACTGGAATTGCATTTAAAGCATAGGAAAAGAGGCAGAACGTCCACAATGATGCACTTGGCCAAAAAGGGCGTATGCGTTTTTTCCTGAATATATTCAGGAAAAAACGCATACGCCCTTTTTGGCCAACCAAGCAAGCTTGCAAAGGAAATCTGCACTACAATGAAGTCTCACTTCCCCCCGGTCAAAAGGGCCATCTGAAAAAAGTGTAAAATCCAGAAAGGCAGGACAGGCCATGGAGAACTGGGAGCCTTGTTATGCTGATGGGCGGGATGTAAATTGCCAAGAGCCACTCGGGAGAGGTGTATGGTGTTTCCTGAAACATCTAAAAAACAAAGCAACAGAGCCTAGGGCACTTCCACTTATGGTCCTATAGCTTAGGGAAATTCAAATCAAAAAGACACAGCCACCCCAAAGTTTGGGACGGCTCTGTTTACAAGAACCTCGTTTACGGAACAAGTTCAATATCGCAGAAAGTGAAAAATGGATAAAGAAGTTGTGGTACTTACGTACAATGCAATATCACTCAGCAATGAAATCTATGTCATCAGGCCCGTAGCAGCATAATGAGTGGATTCAGGTATGATGATTCTAACTGAAATAAGTCACACAGAAAAAGAAACATCATAAGATATCACTAATACACGGAATGTAAACTTGGCTACACAGGAACTGGATTACAAAACAGAACAGGGTCTCAAATTTAGAAAACCAACTTATGCTTGCTTAAGGGGAAAGGTGAGTTGGGGTGCTGCATCAAACCAGAGATTGAAATGAGCACAGATAAAGTTCCTTAAGCCAAATATGGAATAGACAAGAACTACTCCTTGCTCAACGAAATGGACTCAACACCCCATATTAAACGCCTAAGAATGTACCTGACTAGTAAGTATCTTAAAACCTATGGATTGCTATGTCTCTGAAAGAAAATCAAGCGTGTGTACAGGGGCATAAACGCAGCAGTGATAGGATTGGAGAGGTTCGGTGAGCAAATGAAGACCCTTTGAAGTCATATTGCATGGTACCCATTCCACGGGTCTCAACTCTCCAGGTTTAAGGGATTCTGCCTTCAGGTAAAACATGCACGTGGAACCCAGAGTATGATCAACCGTGTGATCGGGAGACGTGTTCCAATATGTCTCAGTTCTCGTCCCCTGGTACTCGGGTGCAACATTCCACACGCTTTACTAACACTCTCCCGACTTGGAGAGTCAGTGCCTTTAACCTCCTGTTTGGCCCAGTTTGCAATTTCTGCGGAAGATGAACAGGAATAGGGAGAACCAATGAGAGACTAGCTGGAGGTGTCTGGACGGGCAAATTTAACTCTCATTTCCCACCAGGAAGAGGAATTAACCAAAGGCTCAGCGTGCCGTGCCGGAACCAGATTAGGGCCTGAAGCAATCCTGCGGTGTTGCGGCCAGCTCACAAGAAAGCGAGTTGAAGAAAGGAGTTCAGGGGCACTGTAATTCACAAACCTGCAGAGTTATAAATGACAGCTATCGTCCAAAAATATACTGAAGTAAGGCTGCCAAGAGGACTTGAAAGCGGGGCAGAATTGCAGGAAACCGATTTCAGGAGGTAGACTGGAATTGCATGTAAAGCATAGGAAAAGAGGCAGAACGTCCACAATGATGCACTTGGCCAAAAAGGGCGTATGCGTTTTTTCCTGAATATATTCAGGAAAAAACGCATACGCCCTTTTTGGCCAACCAAGCAAGCTTGCAAAGGAAATCTGCACTACAATGAAGTCTCACTTCCCCCCGGTCAAAAGGGCCATCTGAAAAAAGTGTAAAATCCAGAAAGGCAGGACAGGCCATGGAGAACTGGGAGCCTTGTTATGCTGATGGGCGGGATGTAAATTGCCAAGAGCCACTCGGGAGAGGTGTATGGTGTTTCCTGAAACATCTAAAAAACAAAGCAACAGAGCCTAGGGCACTTCCACTTATGGTCCTATAGCTTAGGGAAATTAAAATCAAAAAGACACAGCCACCCCAAAGTTTGGGACGGCTCTGTTTACAAGAACCTCGTTTACGGTACAAGTTCAATACCGCAGAAAGTGAAAAATGGATAAAGAAGTTGTGGTACTTATGTACAATGCAATATCACTCAGCAATGAAATCTATGTCATCAGGCCCGTAGCAGCATAATGAGTGGATTCAGGTATGATGATTCTAACTGAAATAAGTCACACAGAAAAAGAAACATCATAAGATATCACTAATACACGGGATGTAAACTTGGCTACACAGGAACTGGATTACAAAACAGAACAGGGTCTCAAATTTAGAAAACCAACTTATGCTTGCTTAAGGGGAAAGGTGAGTTGGGGTGCTGCATCAAACCAGAGATTGAAATGAGCACAGATAAAGTTCCTTAAGCCAAATATGGAATAGACAAGAACTACTCCTTGCTCAACGAAATGGACTCAACACCCCATATTAAACGCCTAAGAATGTACCTGACTAGTAAGTATCTTAAAACCTATGGATTGCTATGTCTCTGAAAGAAAATCAAGCGTGTGTACAGGGGCATAAACGCAGCAGTGATAGGATTGGAGAGGTTCGGTGAGCAAATGAAGACCCTTTGAAGTCATATTGCATGGTACCCATTCCACGGGTCTCAACTCTCCAGGTTTAAGGGATTCTGCCTTCAGGTAAAACATGCACGTGGAACCCAGAGTATGATCAACCGTGTGATCGGGAGACGTGTTCCAATATGTCTCAGTTCTCGTCCCCTGGAACTCGGGTGCAACATTCCACACGCTTTACTAACACTCTCCCGACTTGGAGAGTCAGTGCCTTTAACCTCCTGTTTGGCCCAGTTTGCAATTTCTGCGGAAGATGAACAGGAATAGGGAGAACCAATGAGAGACTAGGTGGAGGTGTCTGGACGGGCAAATTTAACTCTCATTTCCCACCAGGAAGAGGAATTAACCAAAGGCTCAGCGTGCCGTGCCGGAACCAGATTAGGGCCTGAAGCAATCCTGCGGTGTTGCGGCCAGCTCACAAGAAAGCGAGTTGAAGAAAGGAGCTCAGGGGCACTGTAATTCACAAACCTGCAGAGTTATAAATGACAGCTATCGTCCAAAAATATACTGAAGTAAGGCTGCCAAGAGGACTTGAAAGCGGGGCAGAATTGCAGGAAACCGATTTCAGGAGGTAGACTGGAATTGCATTTAAAGCATAGGAAAAGAGGCAGAACGTCCACAATGATGCACTTGGCCAAAAAGGGCGTATGCGTTTTTTCCTGAATATATTCAGGAAAAAACGCATACGCCCTTTTTGGCCAACCAAGCAAGCTTGCAAAGGAAATCTGCACTACAATGAAGTCTCACTTCCCCCCGGTCAAAAGGGCCATCTGAAAAAAGTGTAAAATCCAGAAAGGCAGGACAGGCCATGGAGAACTGGGAGCCTTGTTATGCTGATGGGCGGGATGTAAATTGCCAAGAGCCACTCGGGAGAGGTGTATGGTGTTTCCTGAAACATCTAAAAAACAAAGCAACAGAGCCTAGGGCACTTCCACTTATGGTCCTATAGCTTAGGGAAATTAAAATCAAAAAGACACAGCCACCCCAAAGTTTGGGACGGCTCTGTTTACAAGAACCTCGTTTACGGTACAAGTTCAATATCGCAGAAAGTGAAAAATGGATAAAGAAGTTGTGGTACTTATGTACAATGCAATATCACTCAGCAATGAAATCTATGTCATCAGGCCCGTAGCAGCATAATGAGTGGATTCAGGTATGATGATTCTAACTGAAATAAGTCACACAGAAAAAGAAACATCATAAGATATCACTAATACACGGGATGTAAACTTGGCTACACAGGAACTGGATTACAAAACAGAACAGGGTCTCAAATTTAGAAAACCAACTTATGCTTGCTTAAGGGGAAAGGTGAGTTGGGGTGCTGCATCAAACCAGAGATTGAAATGAGCACAGATAAAGTTCCTTAAGCCAAATATGGAATAGACAAGAACTACTCCTTGCTCAACGAAATGGACTCAACACCCCATATTAAACGCCTAAGAATGTACCTGACTAGTAAGTATCTTAAAACCTATGGATTGCTATGTCTCTGAAAGAAAATCAAGCGTGTGTACAGGGGCATAAACGCAGCAGTGATAGGATTGGAGAGGTTCGGTGAGCAAATGAAGACCCTTTGAAGTCATATTGCATGGTACCCATTCCACGGGTCTCAACTCTCCAGGTTTAAGGGATTCTGCCTTCAGGTAAAACATGCACGTGGAACCCAGAGTATGATCAACCGTGTGATCGGGAGACGTGTTCCAATATGTCTCAGTTCTCGTCCCCTGGAACTCGGGTGCAACATTCCACACGCTTTACTAACACTCTCCCGACTTGGAGAGTCAGTGCCTTTAACCTCCTGTTTGGCCCAGTTTGCAATTTCTGCGGAAGATGAACAGGAATAGGGAGAACCAATGAGAGACTAGGTGGAGGTGTCTGGACGGGCAAATTTAACTCTCATTTCCCACCAGGAAGAGGAATTAACCAAAGGCTCAGCGTGCCGTGCCGGAACCAGATTAGGGCCTGAAGCAATCCTGCGGTGTTGCGGCCAGCTCACAAGAAAGCGAGTTGAAGAAAGGAGCTCAGGGGCACTGTAATTCACAAACCTGCAGAGTTATAAATGACAGCTATCGTCCAAAAATATACTGAAGTAAGGCTGCCAAGAGGACTTGAAAGCGGGGCAGAATTGCAGGAAACCGATTTCAGGAGGTAGACTGGAATTGCATTTAAAGCATAGGAAAAGAGGCAGAACGTCCACAATGATGCACTTGGCCAAAAAGGGCGTATGCGTTTTTTCCTGAATATATTCAGGAAAAAACGCATACGCCCTTTTTGGCCAACCAAGCAAGCTTGCAAAGGAAATCTGCACTACAATGAAGTCTCACTTCCCCCCGGTCAAAAGGACCATCTGAAAAAAGTGTAAAATCCAGAAAGGCAGGACAGGCCATGGAGAACTGGGAGCCTTGTTATGCTGATGGGCGGGATGTAAATTGCCAAGAGCCACTCGGGAGAGGTGTATGGTGTTTCCTGAAACATCTGAAAAACAAAGCAACAGAGCCTAGGGCACTTCCACTTATGGTCCTATAGCTTAGGGAAATTCAAATCAAAAAGACACAGCCACCCCAAAGTTTGGGACGGCTCTGTTTACAAGAACCTCGTTTACGGAACAAGTTCAATATCGCAGAAAGTGAAAAATGGATAAAGAAGTTGTGGTACTTACGTACAATGCAATATCACTCAGCAATGAAATCTATGTCATCAGGCCCGTAGCAGCATAATGAGTGGATTCAGGTATGATGATTCTAACTGAAATAAGTCACACAGAAAAAGAAACATCATAAGATATCACTAATACACGGAATGTAAACTTGGCTACACAGGAACTGGATTACAAAACAGAACAGGGTCTCAAATTTAGAAAACCAACTTATGCTTGCTTAAGGGGAAAGGTGAGTTGGGGTGCTGCATCAAACCAGAGATTGAAATGAGCACAGATAAAGTTCCTTAAGCCAAATATGGAATAGACAAGAACTACTCCTTGCTCAACGAAATGGACTCAACACCCCATATTAAACGCCTAAGAATGTACCTGACTAGTAAGTATCTTAAAACCTATGGATTGCTATGTCTCTGAAAGAAAATCAAGCGTGTGTACAGGGGCATAAACGCAGCAGTGATAGGATTGGAGAGGTTCGGTGAGCAAATGAAGACCCTTTGAAGTCATATTGCATGGTACCCATTCCACGGGTCTCAACTCTCCAGGTTTAAGGGATTCTGCCTTCAGGTAAAACATGCACGTGGAACCCAGAGTATGATCAACCGTGTGATCGGGAGACGTGTTCCAATATGTCTCAGTTCTCGTCCCCTGGTACTCGGGTGCAACATTCCAGACGCTTTACTAACACTCTCCCGACTTGGAGAGTCAGTGCCTTTAACCTCCTGTTTGGCCCAGTTTGCAATTTCTGCGGAAGATGAACAGGAATAGGGAGAACCAATGAGAGACTAGGTGGAGGTGTCTGGACGGGCAAATTTAACTCTCATTTCCCACCAGGAAGAGGAATTAACCAAAGGCTCAGCGTGCCGTGCCGGAACCAGATTAGGGCCTGAAGCAATCCTGCGGTGTTGCGGCCAGCTCACAAGAAAGCGAGTTGAAGAAAGGAGCTCAGGGGCACTGTAATTCACAAACCTGCAGAGTTATAAATGACAGCTATCGTCCAAAAATATACTGAAGTAAGGCTGCCAAGAGGACTTGAAAGCGGGGCAGAATTGCAGGAAACCGATTTCAGGAGGTAGACTGGAATTGCATTTAAAGCATAGGAAAAGAGGCAGAACGTCCACAATGATGCACTTGGCCAAAAAGGGCGTATGCGTTTTTTCCTGAATATATTCAGGAAAAAACGCATACGCCCTTTTTGGCCAACCAAGCAAGCTTGCAAAGGAAATCTGCACTACAATGAAGTCTCACTTCCCCCCGGTCAAAAGGGCCATCTGAAAAAAGTGTAAAATCCAGAAAGGCAGGACAGGCCATGGAGAACTGGGAGCCTTGTTATGCTGATGGGCGGGATGTCAATTGCCAAGAGCCACTCGGGAGAGGTGTATGGTGTTTCCTGAAACATCTAAAAAACAAAGCAACAGAGCCTAGGGCACTTCCACTTATGGTCCTATAGCTTAGGGAAATTAAAATCAAAAAGACACAGCCACCCCAAAGTTTGGGACGGCTCTGTTTACAAGAACCTCGTTTACGGAACAAGTTCAATATCGCAGAAAGTGAAAAATGGATAAAGAAGTTGTGGTACTTACGTACAATGCAATATCACTCAGCAATGAAATCTATGTCATCAGGCCCGTAGCAGCATAATGAGTGGATTCAGGTATGATGATTCTAACTGAAATAAGTCACACAGAAAAAGAAACATCATAAGATATCACTAATACACGGAATGTAAACTTGGCTACACAGGAACTGGATTACAAAACAGAACAGGGTCTCAAATTTAGAAAACCAACTTATGCTTGCTTAAGGGGAAAGGTGAGTTGGGGTGCTGCATCAAACCAGAGATTGAAATGAGCACAGATAAAGTTCCTTAAGCCAAATATGGAATAGACAAGAACTACTCCTTGCTCAACGAAATGGACTCAACACCCCATATTAAACGCCTAAGAATGTACCTGACTAGTAAGTATCTTAAAACCTATGGATTGCTATGTCTCTGAAAGAAAATCAAGCGTGTGTACAGGGGCATAAACGCAGCAGTGATAGGATTGGAGAGGTTCGGTGAGCACATGAAGACCCTTTGAAGTCATATTGCATGGTACCCATTCCACGGGTCTCAACTCTCCAGGTTTAAGGGATTCTGCCTTCAGGTAAAACATGCACGTGGAACCCAGAGTATGATCAACTGTGTGATCGGGAGACGTGTTCCAATATGTCTCAGTTCTCGTCCCCTGGTACTCGGGTGCAACATTCCAGACGCTTTACTAACACTCTCCCGACTTGGAGAGTCAGTGCCTTTAACCTCCTGTTTGGCCCAGTTTGCAATTTCTGCGGAAGATGAACAGGAATAGGGAGAACCAATGAGAGACTAGCTGGAGGTGTCTGGACGGGCAAATTTAACTCTCATTTCCCACCAGGAAGAGGAATTAACCAAAGGCTCAGCGTGCCGTGCCGGAACCAGATTAGGGCCTGAAGCAATCCTGCGGTGTTGCGGCCAGCTCACAAGAAAGCGAGTTGAAGAAAGGAGCTCAGGGACACTGTAATTCACAAACCTGCAGAGTTATAAATGACAGCTATCGTCCAAAAATATACTGAAGTAAGGCTGCCAAGAGGACTTGAAAGCGGGGCAGAATTGCAGGAAACCGATTTCAGGAGGTAGACTGGAATTGCATGTAAAGCATAGGAAAAGAGGCAGAACGTCCACAATGATGCACTTGGCCAAAAAGGGCGTATGCGTTTTTTCCTGAATATATTCAGGAAAAAACGCATACGCCCTTTTTGGCCAACCAAGCAAGCTTGCAAAGGAAACCTGCACTACAATGAAGTCTCACTTCCCCCCGGTCAAAAGGGCCATCTGAAAAAAGTGTAAAATCCAGAAAGGCAGGACAGGCCATGGAGAACTGGGAGCCTTGTTATGCTGATGGGCGGGATGTAAATTGCCAAGAGCCACTCGGGAGAGGTGTATGGTGTTTCCTGAAACATCTAAAAAACAAAGCAACAGAGCCTAGGGCACTTCCACTTATGGTCCTATAGCTTAGGGAAATTAAAATCAAAAAGACACAGCCACCCCAAAGTTTGGGACGGCTCTGTTTACAAGAACCTCGTTTACGGTACAAGTTCAATATCGCAGAAAGTGAAAAATGGATAAAGAAGTTGTGGTACTTACGTACAATGCAATATCACTCAGCAATGAAATCTATGTCATCAGGCCCGTAGCAGCATAATGAGTGGATTCAGGTATGATGATTCTAACTGAAATAAGTCAAACAGAAAAAGAAACATCATAAGATATCACTAATACACGGGATGTAAACTTGGCTACACAGGAACTGGATTACAAAACAGAACAGGGTCTCAAATTTAGAAAACCAACTTATGCTTGCTTAAGGGGAAAGGTGAGTTGGGGTGCTGCATAAAACCAGAGATTGAAATGAGCACAGATAAAGTTCCTTAAGCGAAATATAGAATAGACAAGAACTACTCCTTGCTCAACGAAATGGACTCAACACCCCATATTAAACGCCTAAGAATGTACCTGACTAGTAAGTATCTTAAAACCTATGGATTGCTATGTCTCTGAAAGAAAATCAAGCGTGTGTACAGGGGCACAAACGCAGCAGTGATAGGATTGGAGAGGTTCGGTGAGCAAATGAAGACCCTTTGAAGTCATATTGCATGGTACCCATTCCACGGGTCTCAACTCTCCAGGTTTAAGGGATTCTTCCTTCAGCTAAAACATGCACATGGAACCCAGAGTATGATCAACCATGTGATCGGGAGACGTGTTCCAATATGTCTCAGTTCTCGTCCCCTGGTACTCGGGTGCAACATTCCAGACGCTTTACTAACACTCTCCCGACTTGGAGAGTCAGTGCCTTTAACCTCCTGTTTGGCCCAGTTTGCAATTTCTGCGGAAGATGAACAGGAATCGGGAGAACCAATGAGAGACTAGGTGGAGGTGTCTGGACGGGCAAATTTAACTCTCATTTCCCACCAGGAAGAGGAATTAACCAAAGGCTCAGCGTGCCGTGCCGTAACCAGATTAGGGCCTGAAGCAATCCTGCGGTGTTGCGGCCAGCTCACAAGAAAGCGAGTTGAAGAAAGGAGCTCAGGGGCACTGTAATTCACAAACCTGCAGAGTTATAAATGACAGCTATCGTCCAAAAATATACTGAAGTAAGGCTGCCAAGAGGACTTGAAAGCGGGGCAGAATTGCAGGAAACCGATTTCAGGAGGTAGACTGGAATTGCATTTAAAGCATAGGAAAAGAGGCAGAACGTCCACAATGATGCACTTGGCCAAAAAGGGCGTATGCGTTTTTTCCTGAATATATTCAGGAAAAAACGCATACGCCCTTTTTGGCCAACCAAGCAAGCTTGCAAAGGAAATCTGCACTACAATGAAGTCTCACTTCCCCCCGGTCAAAAGGGCCATCTGAAAAAAGTGTAAAATCCAGAAAGGCAGGACAGGCCATGGAGAACTGGGAGCCTTGTTATGCTGATGGGCGGGATGTAAATTGCCAAGAGCCACTCGGGAGAGGTGTATGGTGTTTCCTGAAACATCTAAAAAACAAAGCAACAGAGCCTAGGGCACTTCCACTTATGGTCCTATAGCTTAGGGAAATTAAAATCAAAAAGACACAGCCACCCCAAAGTTTGGGACGGCTCTGTTTACAAGAACCTCGTTTACGGAACAAGTTCAATATCGCAGAAAGTGAAAAATGGATAAAGAAGTTGTGGTACTTACATACAATGCAATATCACTCAGCAATGAAATCTATGTCATCAGGCCCATAGCAGCATAATGAGTGGATTCAGGTATGATGATTCTAACTGAAATAAGTCACACAGAAAAAGAAACATCATAAGATATCACTAATACACGGAATGTAAACTTGGCTACACAGGAACTGGATTACAAAACAGAACAGGGTCTCAAATTTAGAAAACCAACTTATGCTTGCTTAAGGGGAAAGGTGAGTTGGGGTGCTGCATCAAACCAGAGATTGAAATGAGCACAGATAAAGTTCCTTAAGCCAAATATGGAATAGACAAGAACTACTCCTTGCTCAACGAAATGGACTCAACACCCCATATTAAACGCCTAAGAATGTACCTGACTAGTAAGTATCTTAAAACCTATGGATTGCTATGTCTCTGAAAGAAAATCAAGCGTGTGTACAGGGGCATATATTCAGGAAAAAACGCATACGCCCTTTTTGGCCAACCAAGCAAGCTTGCAAAGGAAATCTGCACTACAATGAAGTCTCACTTCCCCCCGGTCAAAAGGGCCATCTGAAAAAAGTGTAAAATCCAGAAAGGCAGGACAGGCCATGGAGAACTGGGAGCCTTGTTATGCTGATGGGCGGGATGTCAATTGCCAACAGCCACTCGGGAGAGGTGTATGGTGTTTCCTGAAACATCTAAAAAACAAAGCAACAGAGCCTAGGGCACTTCCACTTATGGTCCTATAGCTTAGGGAAATTAAAATCAAAAAGACACAGCCACCCCAAAGTTTGGGACGGCTCTGTTTACAAGAACCTCGTTTACGGAACAAGTTCAATATCGCAGAAAGTGAAAAATGGATAAAGAAGTTGTGGTACTTACGTACAATGCAATATCACTCAGCAATGAAATCTATGTCATCAGGCCCGTAGCAGCATAATGAGTGGATTCAGGTATGATGATTCTAACTGAAATAAGTCACACAGAAAAAGAAACATCATAAGATATCACTAATACACGGAATGTAAACTTGGCTACACAGGAACTGGATTACAAAACAGAACAGGGTCTCAAATTTAGAAAACCAACTTATGCTTGCTTAAGGGGAAAGGTGAGTTGGGGTGCTGCATCAAACCAGAGATTGAAATGAGCACAGATAAAGTTCCTTAAGCCAAATATGGAATAGACAAGAACTACTCCTTGCTCAACGAAATGGACTCAACACCCCATATTAAACGCCTAAGAATGTACCTGACTAGTAAGTATCTTAAAACCTATGGATTGCTATGTCTCTGAAAGAAAATCAAGCGTGTGTACAGGGGCATAAACGCAGCAGTGATAGGATTGGAGAGGTTCGGTGAGCAAATGAAGACCCTTTGAAGTCATATTGCATGGTACCCATTCCACGGGTCTCAACTCTCCAGGTTTAAGGGATTCTGCCTTCAGGTAAAACATGCACGTGGAACCCAGAGTATGATCAACCGTGTGATCGGGAGACGTGTTCCAATATGTCTCAGTTCTCGTCCCCTGGTACTCGGGTGCAACATTCCACACGCTTTACTAACACTCTCCCGACTTGGAGAGTCAGTGCCTTTAACCTCCTGTTTGGCCCAGTTTGCAATTTCTGCGGAAGATGAACAGGAATAGGGAGAACCAATGAGAGACTAGGTGGAGGTGTCTGGACGGGCAAATTTAACTCTCATTTCCCACCAGGAAGAGGAATTAACCAAAGGCTCAGCGTGCCGTGCCGGAACCAGATTAGGGCCTGAAGCAATCCTGCGGTGTTGCGGCCAGCTCACAAGAAAGCGAGTTGAAGAAAGGAGCTCAGGGGCACTGTAATTCACAAACCTGCAGAGTTATAAATGACAGCTATCGTCCAAAAATATACTGAAGTAAGGCTGCCAAGAGGACTTGAAAGCGGGGCAGAATTGCAGGAAACCGATTTCAGGAGGTAGACTGGAATTGCATTTAAAGCATAGGAAAAGAGGCAGAACGTCCACAATGATGCACTTGGCCATAAAGGGCGTATGCGTTTTTTCCTGAATATATTCAGGAAAAAACGCATACGCCCTTTTTGGCCAACCAAGCAAGCTTGCAAAGGAAATCTGCACTACAATGAAGTCTCACTTCCCCCCGGTCAAAAGGGCCATCTGAAAAAAGTGTAAAATCCAGAAAGGCAGGACAGGCCATGGAGAACTGGGAGCCTTGTTATGCTGATGGGCGGGATGTAAATTGCCAACAGCCACTCGGGAGAGGTGTATGGTGTTTCCTGAAACATCTGAAAAACAAAGCAACAGAGCCTAGGGCACTTCCACTTATGGTCCTATAGCTTAGGGAAATTCAAATCAAAAAGACACAGCCACCCCAAAGTTTGGGACGGCTCTGTTTACAAGAACCTCGTTTACGGAACAAGTTCAATATCGCAGAAAGTGAAAAATGGATAAAGAAGTTGTGGTACTTACGTACAATGCAATATCACTCAGCAATGAAATCTATGTCATCAGGCCCATAGCAGCATAATGAGTGGATTCAGGTATGATGATTCTAACTGAAATAAGTCACACAGAAAAAGAAACATCATAAGATATCACTAATACACGGAATGTAAACTTGGCTACACAGGAACTGGATTACAAAACAGAACAGGGTCTCAAATTTAGAAAACCAACTTATGCTTGCTTAAGGGGAAAGGTGAGTTGGGGTGCTGCATCAAACCAGAGATTGAAATGAGCACAGATAAAGTTCCTTAAGCCAAATATGGAATAGACAAGAACTACTCCTTGCTCAACGAAATGGACTCAACACCCCATATTAAACGCCTAAGAATGTACCTGACTAGTAAGTATCTTAAAACCTATGGATTGCTATGTCTCTGAAAGAAAATCAAGCGTGTGTACAGGGGCATAAACGCAGCAGTGATAGGATTGGAGAGGTTCGGTGAGCAAATGAAGACCCTTTGAAGTCATATTGCATGGTACCCATTCCACGGGTCTCAACTCTCCAGGTTTAAGGGATTCTGCCTTCAGGTAAAACATGCACGTGGAACCCAGAGTATGATCAACCGTGTGATCGGGAGACGTGTTCCAATATGTCTCAGTTCTCGTCCCCTGGTACTCGGGTGCAACATTCCACACGCTTTACTAACACTCTCCCGACTTGGAGAGTCAGTGCCTTTAACCTCCTGTTTGGCCCAGTTTGCAATTTCTGCGGAAGATGAACAGGAATAGGGAGAACCAATGAGAGACTAGCTGGAGGTGTCTGGACGGGCAAATTTAACTCTCATTTCCCACCAGGAAGAGGAATTAACCAAAGGCTCAGCGTGCCGTGCCGGAACCAGATTAGGGCCTGAAGCAATCCTGCGGTGTTGCGGCCAGCTCACAAGAAAGCGAGTTGAAGAAAGGAGCTCAGGGACACTGTAATTCACAAACCTGCAGAGTTATAAATGACAGCTATCGTCCAAAAATATACTGAAGTAAGGCTGCCAAGAGGACTTGAAAGCGGGGCAGAATTGCAGGAAACCGATTTCAGGAGGTAGACTGGAATTGCATGTAAAGCATAGGAAAAGAGGCAGAACGTCCACAATGATGCACTTGGCCAAAAAGGGCGTATGCGTTTTTTCCTGAATATATTCAGGAAAAAACGCATACGCCCTTTTTGGCCAACCAAGCAAGCTTGCAAAGGAAACCTGCACTACAATGAAGTCTCACTTCCCCCCGGTCAAAAGGGCCATCTGAAAAAAGTGTAAAATCCAGAAAGGCAGGACAGGCCATGGAGAACTGGGAGCCTTGTTATGCTGATGGGCGGGATGTAAATTGCCAACAGCCACTCGGGAGAGGTGTATGGTGTTTCCTGAAACATCTAAAAAACAAAGCAACAGAGCCTAGGGCACTTCCACTTATGGTCCTATAGCTTAGGGAAATTAAAATCAAAAAGACACAGCCACCCCAAAGTTTGGGACGGCTCTGTTTACAAGAACCTCGTTTACGGTACAAGTTCAATATCGCAGAAAGTGAAAAATGGATAAAGAAGTTGTGGTACTTACGTACAATGCAATATCACTCAGCAATGAAATCTATGTCATCAGGCCCATAGCAGCATAATGAGTGGATTCAGGTATGATGATTCTAACTGAAATAAGTCACACAGAAAAAGAAACATCATAAGATATCACTAATACACGGGATGTAAACTTGGCTACACAGGAACTGGATTACAAAACAGAACAGGGTCTCAAATTTAGAAAACCAACTTATGCTTGCTTAAGGGGAAAGGTGAGTTGGGGTGCTGCATAAAACCAGAGATTGAAATGAGCACAGATAAAGTTCCTTAAGCCAAATATAGAATAGACAAGAACTACTCCTTGCTCAACGAAATGGACTCAACACCCCATATTAAACGCCTAAGAATGTACCTGACTAGTAAGTATCTTAAAACCTATGGATTGCTATGTCTCTGAAAGAAAATCAAGCGTGTGTACAGGGGCACAAACGCAGCAGTGATAGGATTGGAGAGGTTCGGTGAGCAAATGAAGACCCTTTGAAGTCATATTGCATGGTACCCATTCCACGGGTCTCAACTCTCCAGGTTTAAGGGATTCTTCCTTCAGCTAAAACATGCACATGGAACCCAGAGTATGATCAACCGTGTGATCGGGAGACGTGTTCCAATATGTCTCAGTTCTCGTCCCCTGGTACTCGGGTGCAACATTCCAGACGCTTTACTAACACTCTCCCGACTTGGAGAGTCAGTGCCTTTAACCTCCTGTTTGGCCCAGTTTGCAATTTCTGCGGAAGATGAACAGGAATAGGGAGAACCAATGAGAGACTAGCTGGAGGTGTCTGGACGGGCAAATTTAACTCTCATTTCCCACCAGGAAGAGGAATTAACCAAAGGCTCAGCGTGCCGTGCCGGAACCAGATTAGGGCCTGAAGCAATCCTGCGGTGTTGCGGCCAGCTCACAAGAAAGCGAGTTGAAGAAAGGAGCTCAGGGACACTGTAATTCACAAACCTGCAGAGTTATAAATGACAGCTATCGTCCAAAAATATACTGAAGTAAGGCTGCCAAGAGGACTTGAAAGCGGGGCAGAATTGCAGGAAACCGATTTCAGGAGGTAGACTGGAATTGCATGTAAAGCATAGGAAAAGAGGCAGAACGTCCACAATGATGCACTTGGCCAAAAAGGGCGTATGCGTTTTTTCCTGAATATATTCAGGAAAAAACGCATACGCCCTTTTTGGCCAACCAAGCAAGCTTGCAAAGGAAACCTGCACTACAATGAAGTCTCACTTCCCCCCGGTCAAAAGGGCCATCTGAAAAATGTGTAAAATCCAGAAAGGCAGGACAGGCCATGGAGAACTGGGAGCCTTGTTATGCTGATGGGCGGGATGTAAATTGCCAAGAGCCACTCGGGAGAGGTGTATGGTGTTTCCTGAAACATCTAAAAAACAAAGCAACAGAGCCTAGGGCACTTCCACTTATGGTCCTATAGCTTAGGGAAATTAAAATCAAAAAGACACAGCCACCCCAAAGTTTGGGACGGCTCTGTTTACAAGAACCTCGTTTACGGTACAAGTTCAATATCGCAGAAAGTGAAAAATGGATAAAGAAGTTGTGGTACTTACGTACAATGCAATATCACTCAGCAATGAAATCTATGTCATCAGGCCCGTAGCAGCATAATGAGTGGATTCAGGTATGATGATTCTAACTGAAATAAGTCAAACAGAAAAAGAAACATCATAAGATATCACTAATACACGGGATGTAAACTTGGCTACACAGGAACTGGATTACAAAACAGAACAGGGTCTCAAATTTAGAAAACCAACTTATGCTTGCTTAAGGGGAAAGGTGAGTTGGGGTGCTGCATAAAACCAGAGATTGAAATGAGCACAGATAAAGTTCCTTAAGCCAAATATAGAATAGACAAGAACTACTCCTTGCTCAACGAAATGGACTCAACACCCCATATTAAACGCCTAAGAATGTACCTGACTAGTAAGTATCTTAAAACCTATGGATTGCTATGTCTCTGAAAGAAAATCAAGCGTGTGTACAGGGGCACAAACGCAGCAGTGATAGGATTGGAGAGGTTCGGTGAGCAAATGAAGACCCTTTGAAGTCATATTGCATGGTACCCATTCCACGGGTCTCAACTCTCCAGGTTTAAGGGATTCTTCCTTCAGCTAAAACATGCACATGGAACCCAGAGTATGATCAACCGTGTGATCGGGAGACGTGTTCCAATATGTCTCAGTTCTCGTCCCCTGGTACTCGGGTGCAACATTCCAGACGCTTTACTAACACTCTCCCGACTTGGAGAGTCAGTGCCTTTAACCTCCTGTTTGGCCCAGTTTGCAATTTCTGCGGAAGATGAACAGGAATCGGGAGAACCAATGAGAGACTAGCTGGAGGTGTCTGGACGGGCAAATTTAACTCTCATTTCCCACCAGGAAGAGGAATTAACCAAAGGCTCAGCGTGCCGTGCCGGAACCAGATTAGGGCCTGAAGCAATCCTGCGGTGTTGCGGCCAGCTCACAAGAAAGCGAGTTGAAGAAAGGAGCTCAGGGGCACTGTAATTCACAAACCTGCAGAGTTATAAATGACAGCTATCGTCCAAAAATATACTGAAGTAAGGCTGCCAAGAGGACTTGAAAGCGGGGCAGAATTGCAGGAAACCGATTTCAGGAGGTAGACTGGAATTGCATTTAAAGCATAGGAAAAGAGGCAGAACGTCCACAATGATGCACTTGGCCATAAAGGGCGTATGCGTTTTTTCCTGAATATATTCAGGAAAAAACGCATACGCCCTTTTTGGCCAACCAAGCAAGCTTGCAAAGGAAATCTGCACTACAATGAAGTCTCACTTCCCCCCGGTCAAAAGGGCCATCTGAAAAAAGTGTAAAATCCAGAAAGGCAGGACAGGCCATGGAGAACTGGGAGCCTTGTTATGCTGATGGGCGGGATGTAAATTGCCAACAGCCACTCGGGAGAGGTGTATGGTGTTTCCTGAAACATCTGAAAAACAAAGCAACAGAGCCTAGGGCACTTCCACTTATGGTCCTATAGCTTAGGGAAATTCAAATCAAAAAGACACAGCCACCCCAAAGTTTGGGACGGCTCTGTTTACAAGAACCTCGTTTACGGAACAAGTTCAATATCGCAGAAAGTGAAAAATGGATAAAGAAGTTGTGGTACTTACGTACAATGCAATATCACTCAGCAATGAAATCTATGTCATCAGGCCCATAGCAGCATAATGAGTGGATTCAGGTATGATGATTCTAACTGAAATAAGTCACACAGAAAAAGAAACATCATAAGATATCACTAATACACGGAATGTAAACTTGGCTACACAGGAACTGGATTACAAAACAGAACAGGGTCTCAAATTTAGAAAACCAACTTATGCTTGCTTAAGGGGAAAGGTGAGTTGGGGTGCTGCATCAAACCAGAGATTGAAATGAGCACAGATAAAGTTCCTTAAGCCAAATATGGAATAGACAAGAACTACTCCTTGCTCAACGAAATGGACTCAACACCCCATATTAAACGCCTAAGAATGTACCTGACTAGTAAGTATCTTAAAACCTATGGATTGCTATGTCTCTGAAAGAAAATCAAGCGTGTGTACAGGGGCATAAACGCAGCAGTGATAGGATTGGAGAGGTTCGGTGAGCAAATGAAGACCCTTTGAAGTCATATTGCATGGTACCCATTCCACGGGTCTCAACTCTCCAGGTTTAAGGGATTCTGCCTTCAGGTAAAACATGCACGTGGAACCCAGAGTATGATCAACCGTGTGATCGGGAGACGTGTTCCAATATGTCTCAGTTCTCGTCCCCTGGTACT
The DNA here is from genome assembly GCF_964270905.1 of Leucopleurus acutus. Classification (NCBI taxonomy): domain Eukaryota; kingdom Metazoa; phylum Chordata; class Mammalia; order Artiodactyla; family Delphinidae; genus Leucopleurus; species Leucopleurus acutus. The sequence goes on from NW_028139217.1 coordinate 1,744,783, forward strand.
CGGGTGCAACATTCCACACGCTTTACTAACACTCTCCCGACTTGGAGAGTCAGTGCCTTTAACCTCCTGTTTGGCCCAGTTTGCAATTTCTGCGGAAGATGAACAGGAATAGGGAGAACCAATGAGAGACTAGCTGGAGGTGTCTGGACGGGCAAATTTAACTCTCATTTCCCACCAGGAAGAGGAATTAACCAAAGGCTCAGCGTGCCGTGCCGGAACCAGATTAGGGCCTGAAGCAATCCTGCGGTGTTGCGGCCAGCTCACAAGAAAGCGAGTTGAAGAAAGGAGCTCAGGGACACTGTAATTCACAAACCTGCAGAGTTATAAATGACAGCTATCGTCCAAAAATATACTGAAGTAAGGCTGCCAAGAGGACTTGAAAGCGGGGCAGAATTGCAGGAAACCGATTTCAGGAGGTAGACTGGAATTGCATGTAAAGCATAGGAAAAGAGGCAGAACGTCCACAATGATGCACTTGGCCAAAAAGGGCGTATGCGTTTTTTCCTGAATATATTCAGGAAAAAACGCATACGCCCTTTTTGGCCAACCAAGCAAGCTTGCAAAGGAAACCTGCACTACAATGAAGTCTCACTTCCCCCCGGTCAAAAGGGCCATCTGAAAAAAGTGTAAAATCCAGAAAGGCAGGACAGGCCATGGAGAACTGGGAGCCTTGTTATGCTGATGGGCGGGATGTAAATTGCCAACAGCCACTCGGGAGAGGTGTATGGTGTTTCCTGAAACATCTAAAAAACAAAGCAACAGAGCCTAGGGCACTTCCACTTATGGTCCTATAGCTTAGGGAAATTAAAATCAAAAAGACACAGCCACCCCAAAGTTTGGGACGGCTCTGTTTACAAGAACCTCGTTTACGGTACAAGTTCAATATCGCAGAAAGTGAAAAATGGATAAAGAAGTTGTGGTACTTACGTACAATGCAATATCACTCAGCAATGAAATCTATGTCATCAGGCCCATAGCAGCATAATGAGTGGATTCAGGTATGATGATTCTAACTGAAATAAGTCACACAGAAAAAGAAACATCATAAGATATCACTAATACACGGGATGTAAACTTGGCTACACAGGAACTGGATTACAAAACAGAACAGGGTCTCAAATTTAGAAAACCAACTTATGCTTGCTTAAGGGGAAAGGTGAGTTGGGGTGCTGCATAAAACCAGAGATTGAAATGAGCACAGATAAAGTTCCTTAAGCCAAATATAGAATAGACAAGAACTACTCCTTGCTCAACGAAATGGACTCAACACCCCATATTAAACGCCTAAGAATGTACCTGACTAGTAAGTATCTTAAAACCTATGGATTGCTATGTCTCTGAAAGAAAATCAAGCGTGTGTACAGGGGCACAAACGCAGCAGTGATAGGATTGGAGAGGTTCGGTGAGCAAATGAAGACCCTTTGAAGTCATATTGCATGGTACCCATTCCACGGGTCTCAACTCTCCAGGTTTAAGGGATTCTTCCTTCAGCTAAAACATGCACATGGAACCCAGAGTATGATCAACCGTGTGATCGGGAGACGTGTTCCAATATGTCTCAGTTCTCGTCCCCTGGTACTCGGGTGCAACATTCCAGACGCTTTACTAACACTCTCCCGACTTGGAGAGTCAGTGCCTTTAACCTCCTGTTTGGCCCAGTTTGCAATTTCTGCGGAAGATGAACAGGAATCGGGAGAACCAATGAGAGACTAGCTGGAGGTGTCTGGACGGGCAAATTTAACTCTCATTTCCCACCAGGAAGAGGAATTAACCAAAGGCTCAGCGTGCCGTGCCGGAACCAGATTAGGGCCTGAAGCAATCCTGCGGTGTTGCGGCCAGCTCACAAGAAAGCGAGTTGAAGAAAGGAGCTCAGGGGCACTGTAATTCACAAACCTGCAGAGTTATAAATGACAGCTATCGTCCAAAAATATACTGAAGTAAGGCTGCCAAGAGGACTTGAAAGCGGGGCAGAATTGCAGGAAACCGATTTCAGGAGGTAGACTGGAATTGCATTTAAAGCATAGGAAAAGAGGCAGAACGTCCACAATGATGCACTTGGCCAAAAAGGGCGTATGCGTTTTTTCCTGAATATATTCAGGAAAAAACGCATACGCCCTTTTTGGCCAACCAAGCAAGCTTGCAAAGGAAATCTGCACTACAATGAAGTCTCACTTCCCCCCGGTCAAAAGGGCCATCTGAAAAAAGTGTAAAATCCAGAAAGGCAGGACAGGCCATGGAGAACTGGGAGCCTTGTTATGCTGATGGGCGGGATGTCAATTGCCAAGAGCCACTCGGGAGAGGTGTATGGTGTTTCCTGAAACATCTAAAAAACAAAGCAACAGAGCCTAGGGCACTTCCACTTATGGTCCTATAGCTTAGGGAAATTAAAATCAAAAAGACACAGCCACCCCAAAGTTTGGGACGGCTCTGTTTACAAGAACCTCGTTTACGGAACAAGTTCAATATCGCAGAAAGTGAAAAATGGATAAAGAAGTTGTGGTACTTACGTACAATGCAATATCACTCAGCAATGAAATCTATGTCATCAGGCCCATAGCAGCATAATGAGTGGATTCAGGTATGATGATTCTAACTGAAATAAGTCACACAGAAAAAGAAACATCATAAGATATCACTAATACACGGAATGTAAACTTGGCTACACAGGAACTGGATTACAAAACAGAACAGGGTCTCAAATTTAGAAAACCAACTTATGCTTGCTTAAGGGGAAAGGTGAGTTGGGGTGCTGCATCAAACCAGAGATTGAAATGAGCACAGATAAAGTTCCTTAAGCCAAATATGGAATAGACAAGAACTACTCCTTGCTCAACGAAATGGACTCAACACCCCATATTAAACGCCTAAGAATGTACCTGACTAGTAAGTATCTTAAAACCTATGGATTGCTATGTCTCTGAAAGAAAATCAAGCGTGTGTACAGGGGCATAAACGCAGCAGTGATAGGATTGGAGAGGTTCGGTGAGCAAATGAAGACCCTTTGAAGTCATATTGCATGGTACCCATTCCACGGGTCTCAACTCTCCAGGTTTAAGGGATTCTGCCTTCAGGTAAAACATGCACGTGGAACCCAGAGTATGATCAACCGTGTGATCGGGAGACGTGTTCCAATATGTCTCAGTTCTCGTCCCCTGGTACTCGGGTGCAACATTCCAGACGCTTTACTAACACTCTCCCGACTTGGAGAGTCAGTGCCTTTAACCTCCTGTTTGGCCCAGTTTGCAATTTCTGCGGAAGATGAACAGGAATAGGGAGAACCAATGAGAGACTAGCTGGAGGTGTCTGGACGGGCAAATTTAACTCTCATTTCCCACCAGGAAGAGGAATTAACCAAAGGCTCAGCGTGCCGTGCCGGAACCAGATTAGGGCCTGAAGCAATCCTGCGGTGTTGCGGCCAGCTCACAAGAAAGCGAGTTGAAGAAAGGAGCTCAGGGGCACTGTAATTCACAAACCTGCAGAGTTATAAATGACAGCTATCGTCCAAAAATATACTGAAGTAAGGCTGCCAAGAGGACTTGAAAGCGGGGCAGAATTGCAGGAAACCGATTTCAGGAGGTAGACTGGAATTGCATTTAAAGCATAGGAAAAGAGGCAGAACGTCCACAATGATGCACTTGGCCAAAAAGGGCGTATGCGTTTTTTCCTGAATATATTCAGGAAAAAACGCATACGCCCTTTTTGGCCAACCAAGCAAGCTTGCAAAGGAAATCTGCACTACAATGAAGTCTCACTTCCCCCCGGTCAAAAGGGCCATCTGAAAAAAGTGTAAAATCCAGAAAGGCAGGACAGGCCATGGAGAACTGGGAGCCTTGTTATGCTGATGGGCGGGATGTCAATTGCCAACAGCCACTCGGGAGAGGTGTATGGTGTTTCCTGAAACATCTAAAAAACAAAGCAACAGAGCCTAGGGCACTTCCACTTATGGTCCTATAGCTTAGGGAAATTAAAATCAAAAAGACACAGCCACCCCAAAGTTTGGGACGGCTCTGTTTACAAGAACCTCGTTTACGGAACAAGTTCAATATCGCAGAAAGTGAAAAATGGATAAAGAAGTTGTGGTACTTACGTACAATGCAATATCACTCAGCAATGAAATCTATGTCATCAGGCCCGTAGCAGCATAATGAGTGGATTCAGGTATGATGATTCTAACTGAAATAAGTCACACAGAAAAAGAAACATCATAAGATATCACTAATACACGGAATGTAAACTTGGCTACACAGGAACTGGATTACAAAACAGAACAGGGTCTCAAATTTAGAAAACCAACTTATGCTTGCTTAAGGGGAAAGGTGAGTTGGGGTGCTGCATCAAACCAGAGATTGAAATGAGCACAGATAAAGTTCCTTAAGCCAAATATGGAATAGACAAGAACTACTCCTTGCTCAACGAAATGGACTCAACACCCCATATTAAACGCCTAAGAATGTACCTGACTAGTAAGTATCTTAAAACCTATGGATTGCTATGTCTCTGAAAGAAAATCAAGCGTGTGTACAGGGGCATAAACGCAGCAGTGATAGGATTGGAGAGGTTCGGTGAGCAAATGAAGACCCTTTGAAGTCATATTGCATGGTACCCATTCCACGGGTCTCAACTCTCCAGGTTTAAGGGATTCTGCCTTCAGGTAAAACATGCACGTGGAACCCAGAGTATGATCAACCGTGTGATCGGGAGACGTGTTCCAATATGTCTCAGTTCTCGTCCCCTGGTACTCGGGTGCAACATTCCAGACGCTTTACTAACACTCTCCCGACTTGGAGAGTCAGTGCCTTTAACCTCCTGTATGGCCCAGTTTGCAATTTCTGCGGAAGATGAACAGGAATAGGGAGAACCAATGAGAGACTAGCTGGAGGTGTCTGGACGGGCAAATTTAACTCTCATTTCCCACCAGGAAGAGGAATTAACCAAAGGCTCAGCGTGCCGTGCCGGAACCAGATTAGGGCCTGAAGCAATCCTGCGGTGTTGCGGCCAGCTCACAAGAAAGCGAGTTGAAGAAAGGAGCTCAGGGGCACTGTAATTCACAAACCTGCAGAGTTATAAATGACAGCTATCGTCCAAAAATATACTGAAGTAAGGCTGCCAAGAGGACTTGAAAGCGGGGCAGAATTGCAGGAAACCGATTTCAGGAGGTAGACTGGAATTGCATTTAAAGCATAGGAAAAGAGGCAGAACGTCCACAATGATGCACTTGGCCAAAAAGGGCGTATGCGTTTTTTCCTGAATATATTCAGGAAAAAACGCATACGCCCTTTTTGGCCAACCAAGCAAGCTTGCAAAGGAAATCTGCACTACAATGAAGTCTCACTTCCCCCCGGTCAAAAGGGCCATCTGAAAAAAGTGTAAAATCCAGAAAGGCAGGACAGGCCATGGAGAACTGGGAGCCTTGTTATGCTGATGGGCGGGATGTCAATTGCCAACAGCCACTCGGGAGAGGTGTATGGTGTTTCCTGAAACATCTAAAAAACAAAGCAACAGAGCCTAGGGCACTTCCACTTATGGTCCTATAGCTTAGGGAAATTAAAATCAAAAAGACACAGCCACCCCAAAGTTTGGGACGGCTCTGTTTACAAGAACCTCGTTTACGGAACAAGTTCAATATCGCAGAAAGTGAAAAATGGATAAAGAAGTTGTGGTACTTACGTACAATGCAATATCACTCAGCAATGAAATCTATGTCATCAGGCCCGTAGCAGCATAATGAGTGGATTCAGGTATGATGATTCTAACTGAAATAAGTCACACAGAAAAAGAAACATCATAAGATATCACTAATACACGGGATGTAAACTTGGCTACACAGGAACTGGATTACAAAACAGAACAGGGTCTCAAATTTAGAAAACCAACTTATGCTTGCTTAAGGGGAAAGGTGAGTTGGGGTGCTGCATCAAACCAGAGATTGAAATGAGCACAGATAAAGTTCCTTAAGCCAAATATGGAATAGACAAGAACTACTCCTTGCTCAACGAAATGGACTCAACACCCCATATTAAACGCCTAAGAATGTACCTGACTAGTAAGTATCTTAAAACCTATGGATTGCTATGTGTCTGAAAGAAAATCAAGCGTGTGTACAGGGGCATAAACGCAGCAGTGATAGGATTGGAGAGGTTCGGTGAGCAAATGAAGACCCTTTGAAGTCATATTGCATGGTACCCATTCCACGGGTCTCAACTCTCCAGGTTTAAGGGATTCTGCCTTCAGGTAAAACATGCACGTGGAACCCAGAGTATGATCAACCGTGTGATCGGGAGACGTGTTCCAATATGTCTCAGTTCTCGTCCCCTGGTACTCGGGTGCAACATTCCACACGCTTTACTAACACTCTCCCGACTTGGAGAGTCAGTGCCTTTAACCTCCTGTTTGGCCCAGTTTGCAATTTCTGCGGAAGATGAACAGGAATAGGGAGAACCAATGAGAGACTAGGTGGAGGTGTCTGGACGGGCAAATTTAACTCTCATTTCCCACCAGGAAGAGGAATTAACCAAAGGCTCAGCGTGCCGTGCCGGAACCAGATTAGGGCCTGAAGCAATCCTGCGGTGTTGCGGCCAGCTCACAAGAAAGCGAGTTGAAGAAAGGAGCTCAGGGGCACTGTAATTCACAAACCTGCAGAGTTATAAATGACAGCTATCGTCCAAAAATATACTGAAGTAAGGCTGCCAAGAGGACTTGAAAGCGGGGCAGAATTGCAGGAAACCGATTTCAGGAGGTAGACTGGAATTGCATTTAAAGCATAGGAAAAGAGGCAGAACGTCCACAATGATGCACTTGGCCAAAAAGGGCGTATGCGTTTTTTCCTGAATATATTCAGGAAAAAACGCATACGCCCTTTTTGGCCAACCAAGCAAGCTTGCAAAGGAAATCTGCACTACAATGAAGTCTCACTTCCCCCCGGTCAAAAGGACCATCTGAAAAAAGTGTAAAATCCAGAAAGGCAGGACAGGCCATGGAGAACTGGGAGCCTTGTTATGCTGATGGGCGGGATGTAAATTGCCAACAGCCACTCGGGAGAGGTGTATGGTGTTTCCTGAAACATCTGAAAAACAAAGCAACAGAGCCTAGGGCACTTCCACTTATGGTCCTATAGCTTAGGGAAATTAAAATCAAAAAGACACAGCCACCCCAAAGTTTGGGACGGCTCTGTTTACAAGAACCTCGTTTACGGAACAAGTTCAATATCGCAGAAAGTGAAAAATGGATAAAGAAGTTGTGGTACTTACGTACAATGCAATATCACTCAGCAATGAAATCTATGTCATCAGGCCCGTAGCAGCATAATGAGTGGATTCAGGTATGATGATTCTAACTGAAATAAGTCACACAGAAAAAGAAACATCATAAGATATCACTAATACACGGAATGTAAACTTGGCTACACAGGAACTGGATTACAAAACAGAACAGGGTCTCAAATTTAGAAAACCAACTTATGCTTGCTTAAGGGGAAAGGTGAGTTGGGGTGCTGCATCAAACCAGAGATTGAAATGAGCACAGATAAAGTTCCTTAAGCCAAATATGGAATAGACAAGAACTACTCCTTGCTCAACGAAATGGACTCAACACCCCATATTAAACGCCTAAGAATGTACCTGACTAGTAAGTATCTTAAAACCTATGGATTGCTATGTCTCTGAAAGAAAATCAAGCGTGTGTACAGGGGCATAAACGCAGCAGTGATAGGATTGGAGAGGTTCGGTGAGCAAATGAAGACCCTTTGAAGTCATATTGCATGGTACCCATTCCACGGGTCTCAACTCTCCAGGTTTAAGGGATTCTGCCTTCAGGTAAAACATGCACGTGGAACCCAGAGTATGATCAACCGTGTGATCGGGAGACGTGTTCCAATATGTCTCAGTTCTCGTCCCCTGGTACTCGGGTGCAACATTCCAGACGCTTTACTAACACTCTCCCGACTTGGAGAGTCAGTGCCTTTAACCTCCTGTTTGGCCCAGTTTGCAATTTCTGCGGAAGATGAACAGGAATAGGGAGAACCAATGAGAGACTAGCTGGAGGTGTCTGGACGGGCAAATTTAACTCTCATTTCCCACCAGGAAGAGGAATTAACCAAAGGCTCAGCGTGCCGTGCCGGAACCAGATTAGGGCCTGAAGCAATCCTGCGGTGTTGCGGCCAGCTCACAAGAAAGCGAGTTGAAGAAAGGAGCTCAGGGGCACTGTAATTCACAAACCTGCAGAGTTATAAATGACAGCTATCGTCCAAAAATATACTGAAGTAAGGCTGCCAAGAGGACTTGAAAGCGGGGCAGAATTGCAGGAAACCGATTTCAGGAGGTAGACTGGAATTGCATGTAAAGCATAGGAAAAGAGGCAGAACGTCCACAATGATGCACTTGGCCAAAAAGGGCGTATGCGTTTTTTCCTGAATATATTCAGGAAAAAACGCATACACCCTTTTTGGCCAACCAAGCAAGCTTGCAAAGGAAATCTGCACTACAATGAAGTCTCACTTCCCCCCGGTCAAAAGGGCCATGTGAAAAATGTGTAAAATCCAGAAAGGCAGGACAGGCCATGGAGAACTGGGAGCCTTGTTATGCTGATGGGCGGGATGTAAATTGCCAAGAGCCACTCGGGAGAGGTGTATGGTGTTTCCTGAAACATCTAAAAAACAAAGCAACAGAGCCTAGGGCACTTCCACTTATGGTCCTATAGCATAGGGAAATTAAAATCAAAAAGACACAGCCACCCCAAAGTTTGGGACGGCTCTGTTTACAAGAACCTCGTTTACGGTACAAGTTCAATATCGCAGAAAGTGAAAAATGGATAAAGAAGTTGTGGTACTTATGTACAATGCAATATCACTCAGCAATGAAATCTATGTCATCAGGCCCGTAGCAGCATAATGAGTGGATTCAGGTATGATGATTCTAACTGAAATAAGTCACACAGAAAAAGAAACATCATAAGATATCACTAATACACGGGATGTAAACTTGGCTACACAGGAACTGGATTACAAAACAGAACAGGGTCTCAAATTTAGAAAACCAACTTATGCTTGCTTAAGGGGAAAGGTGAGTTGGGGTGCTGCATCAAACCAGAGATTGAAATGAGCACAGATAAAGTTCCTTAAGCCAAATATGGAATAGACAAGAACTACTCCTTGCTCAACGAAATGGACTCAACACCCCATATTAAACGCCTAAGAATGTACCTGACTAGTAAGTATCTTAAAACCTATGGATTGCTATGTGTCTGAAAGAAAATCAAGCGTGTGTACAGGGCCATAATCGCAGCAGTGATAGGATTGGAGAGGTTCGGTGAGCAAATGAAGACCCTTTGAAGTCATATTGCATGGTACCCATTCCACGGGACTCAACTCTCCAGGTTTAAGGGATTCTGCCTTCAGGTAAAACATGCACGTGGAACCCAGAGTATGATCAACCGTGTGATCGGGAGACGTGTTCCAATATGTCTCAGTTCTCGTCCCCTGGTACTCGGGTGCAACATTCCACACGCTTTACTAACACTCTCCCGACTTGGAGAGTCAGTGCCTTTAACCTCCTGTTTGGCCCAGTTTGCAATTTCTGCGGAAGATGAACAGGAATAGGGAGAACCAATGAGAGACTAGGTGGAGGTGTCTGGACGGGCAAATTTAACTCTCATTTCCCACCAGGAAGAGGAATTAACCAAAGGCTCAGCGTGCCGTGCCGGAACCAGATTAGGGCCTGAAGCAATCCTGCGGTGTTGCGGCCAGCTCACAAGAAAGCGAGTTGAAGAAAGGAGCTCAGGGGCACTGTAATTCACAAACCTGCAGAGTTATAAATGACAGCTATCGTCCAAAAATATACTGAAGTAAGGCTGCCAAGAGGACTTGAAAGCGGGGCAGAATTGCAGGAAACCGATTTCAGGAGGTAGACTGGAATTGCATGTAAAGCATAGGAAAAGAGGCAGAACGTCCACAATGATGCACTTGGCCAAAAAGGGCGTATGCGTTTTTTCCTGAATATATTTAGGAAAAAACGCATACGCCCTTTTTGGCCAACCAAGCAAGCTTGCAAAGGAAATCTGCACTACAATGAAGTCTCACTTCCCCCCGGTCAAAAGGGCCATCTGAAAAAAGTGTAAAATCCAGAAAGGCAGGACAGGCCATGGAGAACTGGGAGCCTTGTTATGCTGATGGGCGGGATGTAAATTGCCAACAGCCACTCGGGAGAGGTGTATGGTGTTTCCTGAAACATCTAAAAAACAAAGCAACAGAGCCTAGGGCACTTCCACTTATGGTCCTATAGCTTAGGGAAATTAAAATCAAAAAGACACAGCCACCCCAAAGTTTGGGACGGCTCTGTTTACAAGAACCTCGTTTACGGTACAAGTTCAATATCGCAGAAAGTGAAAAATGGATAAAGAAGTTGTGGTACTTATGTACAATGCAATATCACTCAGCAATGAAATCTATGTCATCAGGCCCATAGCAGCATAATGAGTGGATTCAGGTATGATGATTCTAACTGAAATAAGTCACACAGAAAAAGAAACATCATAAGATATCACTAATACACGGGATGTAAACTTGGCTACACAGGAACTGGATTACAAAACAGAACAGGGTCTCAAATTTAGAAAACCAACTTATGCTTGCTTAAGGGGAAAGGTGAGTTGGGGTGCTGCATCAAACCAGAGATTGAAATGAGCACAGATAAAGTTCCTTAAGCCAAATATGGAATAGACAAGAACTACTCCTTGCTCAACGAAATGGACTCAACACCCCATATTAAACGCCTAAGAATGTACCTGACTAGTAAGTATCTTAAAACCTATGGATTGCTATGTGTCTGAAAGAAAATCAAGCGTGTGTACAGGGCCATAAACGCAGCAGTGATAGGATTGGAGAGGTTCGGTGAGCAAATGAAGACCCTTTGAAGTCATATTGCATGGTACCCATTCCACGGGACTCAACTCTCCAGGTTTAAGGGATTCTGCCTTCAGGTAAAACATGCACGTGGAACCCAGAGTATGATCAACCGTGTGATCGGGAGACGTGTTCCAATATGTCTCAGTTCTCGTCCCCTGGTACTCGGGTGCAACATTCCACACGCTTTACTAACACTCTCCCGACTTGGAGAGTCAGTGCCTTTAACCTCCTGTTTGGCCCAGTTTGCAATTTCTGCGGAAGATGAACAGGAATAGGGAGAACCAATGAGAGACTAGGTGGAGGTGTCTGGACGGGCAAATTTAACTCTCATTTCCCACCAGGAAGAGGAATTAACCAAAGGCTCAGCGTGCCGTGCCGGAACCAGATTAGGGCCTGAAGCAATCCTGCGGTGTTGCGGCCAGCTCACAAGAAAGCGAGTTGAAGAAAGGAGCTCAGGGGCACTGTAATTCACAAACCTGCAGAGTTATAAATGACAGCTATCGTCCAAAAATATACTGAAGTAAGGCTGCCAAGAGGACTTGAAAGCGGGGCAGAATTGCAGGAAACCGATTTCAGGAGGTAGACTGGAATTGCATGTAAAGCATAGGAAAAGAGGCAGAACGTCCACAATGATGCACTTGGCCAAAAAGGGCGTATGCGTTTTTTCCTGAATATATTTAGGAAAAAACGCATACGCCCTTTTTGGCCAACCAAGCAAGCTTGCAAAGGAAATCTGCACTACAATGAAGTCTCACTTCCCCCCGGTCAAAAGGGCCATCTGAAAAAAGTGTAAAATCCAGAAAGGCAGGACAGGCCATGGAGAACTGGGAGCCTTGTTATGCTGATGGGCGGGATGTAAATTGCCAACAGCCACTCGGGAGAGGTGTATGGTGTTTCCTGAAACATCTAAAAAACAAAGCAACAGAGCCTAGGGCACTTCCACTTATGGTCCTATAGCTTAGGGAAATTCAAATCAAAAAGACACAGCCACCCCAAAGTTTGGGACGGCTCTGTTTACAAGAACCTCGTTTACGGAACAAGTTCAATATCGCAGAAAGTGAAAAATGGATAAAGAAGTTGTGGTACTTACGTACAATGCAATATCACTCAGCAATGAAATCTATGTCATCAGGCCCATAGCAGCATAATGAGTGGATTCAGGTATGATGATTCTAACTGAAATAAGTCACACAGAAAAAGAAACATCATAAGATATCACTAATACACGGGATGTAAACTTGGCTACACAGGAACTGGATTACAAAACAGAACAGGGTCTCAAATTTAGAAAACCAACTTATGCTTGCTTAAGGGGAAAGGTGAGTTGGGGTGCTGCATCAAACCAGAGATTGAAATGAGCACAGATAAAGTTCCTTAAGCCAAATATAGAATAGACAAGAACTACTCCTTGCTCAACGAAATGGACTCAACACCCCATATTAAACGCCTAAGAATGTACCTGACTAGTAAGTATCTTAAAACCTATGGATTGCTATGTCTCTGAAAGAAAATCAAGCATGTGTACAGGGGCACAGACGCAGCAGTGATAGTATTGGAGAGGTTCGGTGAGCAAATGAAGACCCTTTGAAGTCATATTGCATGGTACCCATTCCACGGGTCTCAACTCTCCAGGTTTAAGGGATTCTTCCTTCAGCTAAAACATGCACATGGAACCCAGAGTATGATCAACCGTGTGATCGGGAGACGTGTTCCAATATGTCTCAGTTCTCGTCCCCTGGTACTCGGGTGCAACATTCCAGACGCTTTACTAACACTCTCCCGACTTGGAGAGTCAGTGCCTTTAACCTCCTGTTTGGCCCAGTTTGCAATTTCTGCGGAAGATGAACAGGAATAGGGAGAACCAATGAGAGACTAGGTGGAGGTGTCTGGACGGGCAAATTTAACTCTCATTTCCCACCAGGAAGAGGAATTAACCAAAGGCTCAGCGTGCCGTGCCGGAACCAGATTAGGGCCTGAAGCAATCCTGCGGTGTTGCCTCCAGCTCACAAGAAAGCGAGTTGAAGAAAGGAGCTCAGGGGCACTGTAATTCACAAACCTGCAGAGTTATAAATGACAGCTATCGTCCAAAAATATACTGAAGTAAGGCTGCCAAGAGGACTTGAAAGCGGGGCAGAATTGCAGGAAACCGATTTCAGGAGGTAGACTGGAATTGCATTTAAAGCATAGGAAAAGAGGCAGAACGTCCACAATGATGCACTTGGCCAAAAAGGGCGTATGCGTTTTTTCCTGAATATATTCAGGAAAAAACGCATACGCCCTTTTTGGCCAACCAAGCAAGCTTGCAAAGGAAATCTGCACTACAATGAAGTCTCACTTCCCCCCGGTCAAAAGGGCCATCTGAAAAAAGTGTAAAATCCAGAAAGGCAGGACAGGCCATGGAGAACTGGGAGCCTTGTTATGCTGATGGGCGGGATGTAAATTGCCAACAGCCACTCGGGAGAGGTGTATGGTGTTTCCTGAAACATCTAAAAAACAAAGCAACAGAGCCTAGGGCACTTCCACTTATGGTCCTATAGCTTAGGGAAATTCAAATCAAAAAGACACAGCCACCCCAAAGTTTGGGACGGCTCTGTTTACAAGAACCTCGTTTACGGAACAAGTTCAATATCGCAGAAAGTGAAAAATGGATAAAGAAGTTGTGGTACTTACGTCCAATGCAATATCACTCAGCAATGAAATCTATGTCATCAGGCCCGTAGCAGCATAATGAGTGGATTCAGGTATGATGATTCTAACTGAAATAAATCACACAGAAAAAGAAACATCATAAGATATCACTAATACACGGAATGTAAACTTGGCTACACAGGAACTGGATTACAAAACAGAACAGGGTCTCAAATTTAGAAAACCAACTTATGCTTGCTTAAGGGGAAAGGTGAGTTGGGGTGCTGCATCAAACCAGAGATTGAAATGAGCACAGATAAAGTTCCTTAAGCCAAATATGGAATAGACAAGAACTACTCCTTGCTCAACGAAATGGACTCAACACCCCATATTAAACGCCTAAGAATGTACCTGACTAGTAAGTATCTTAAAACCTATGGATTGCTATGTCTCTGAAAGAAAATCAAGCGTGTGTACAGGGGCACAAACGCAGCAGTGATAGGATTGGAGAGGTTCGGTGAGCAAATGAAGACCCTTTGAAGTCATATTGCATGGTACCCATTCCACGGGTCTCAACTCTCCAGGTTTAAGGGATTCTTCCTTCAGCTAAAACATGCACATGGAACCCAGAGTATGATCAACCGTGTGATCGGGAGACGTGTTCCAATATGTCTCAGTTCTCGTCCCCTGGTACTCGGGTGCAACATTCCAGACGCTTTACTAACACTCTCCCGACTTGGAGAGTCAGTGCCTTTAACCTCCTGTTTGGCCCAGTTTGCAATTTCTGCGGAAGATGAACAGGAATAGGGAGAACCAATGAGAGACTAGGTGGAGGTGTCTGGACGGGCAAATTTAACTCTCATTTCCCACCAGGAAGAGGAATTAACCAAAGGCTCAGCGTGCCGTGCCGGAACCAGATTAGGGCCTGAAGCAATCCTGCGGTGTTGCGGCCAGCTCACAAGAAAGCGAGTTGAAGAAAGGAGCTCAGGGGCACTGTAATTCACAAACCTGCAGAGTTATAAATGACAGCTATCGTCCAAAAATATACTGAAGTAAGGCTGTCAAGAGGACTTGAAAGCGGGGCAGAATTGCAGGAAACCGATTTCAGGAGGTAGACTGGAATTGCATTTAAAGCATAGGAAAAGAGGCAGAACGTCCACAATGATGCACTTGGCCAAAAAGGGCGTATGCGTTTTTTCCTGAATATATTCAGGAAAAAACGCATACGCCCTTTTTGGCCAACCAAGCAAGCTTGCAAAGGAAATCTGCACTACAATGAAGTCTCACTTCCCCCCGGTCAAAAGGGCCATCTGAAAAAAGTGTAAAATCCAGAAAGGCAGGACAGGCCATGGAGAACTGGGAGCCTTGTTATGCTGATGGGCGGGATGTAAATTGCCAACAGCCACTCGGGAGAGGTGTATGGTGTTTCCTGAAACATCTAAAAAACAAAGCAACAGAGCCTAGGGCACTTCCACTTATGGTCCTATAGCTTAGGGAAATTAAAATCAAAAAGACACAGCCACCCCAAAGTTTGGGACGGCTCTGTTTACAAGAACCTCGTTTACGGAACAAGTTCAATATCGCAGAAAGTGAAAAATGGATAAAGAAGTTGTGGTACTTACGTACAATGCAATATCACTCAGCAATGAAATCTATGTCATCAGGCCCATAGCAGCATAATGAGTGGATTCAGGTATGATGATTCTAACTGAAATAAGTCACACAGAAAAAGAAACATCATAAGATATCACTAATACACGGGATGTAAACTTGGCTACACAGGAACTGGATTACAAAACAGAACAGGGTCTCAAATTTAGAAAACCAACTTATGCTTGCTTAAGGGGAAAGGTGAGTTGGGGTGCTGCATCAAACCAGAGATTGAAATGAGCACAGATAAAGTTCCCTAAGCCAAATATAGAATAGACAAGAACTACTCCTTGCTCAACGAAATGGACTCAACACCCCATATTAAACGCCTAAGAATGTACCTGACTAGTAAGTATCTTAAAACCTATGGATTGCTATGTCTCTGAAAGAAAATCAAGCGTGTGTACAGGGGCATAAACGCAGCAGTGATAGGATTGGAGAGGTTCGGTGAGCAAATGAAGACCCTTTGAAGTCATATTGCATGGTACCCATTCCACGGGTCTCAACTCTCCAGGTTTAAGGGATTCTGCCTTCAGGTAAAACATGCACGTGGAACCCAGAGTATGATCAACCGTGTGATCGGGAGACGTGTTCCAATATGTCTCAGTTCTCGTCCCCTGGTACTCGGGTGCAACATTCCACACGCTTTACTAACACTCTCCCGACTTGGAGAGTCAGTGCCTTTAACCTCCTGTTTGGCCCAGTTTGCAATTTCTGCGGAAGATGAACAGGAATAGGGAGAACCAATGAGAGACTAGGTGGAGGTGTCTGGACGGGCAAATTTAACTCTCATTTCCCACCAGGAAGAGGAATTAACCAAAGGCTCAGCGTGCCGTGCCGGAACCAGATTAGGGCCTGAAGCAATCCTGCGGTGTTGCGGCCAGCTCACAAGAAAGCGAGTTGAAGAAAGGAGTTCAGGGGCACTGTAATTCACAAACCTGCAGAGTTATAAATGACAGCTATCGTCCAAAAATATACTGAAGTAAGGCTGCCAAGAGGACTTGAAAGCGGGGCAGAATTGCAGGAAACCGATTTCAGGAGGTAGACTGGAATTGCATGTAAAGCATAGGAAAAGAGGCAGAACGTCCACAATGATGCACTTGGCCAAAAAGGGCGTATGCGTTTTTTCCTGAATATATTCAGGAAAAAACGCATACGCCCTTTTTGGCCAACCAAGCAAGCTTGCAAAGGAAATCTGCACTACAATGAAGTCTCACTTCCCCCCGGTCAAAAGGGCCATCTGAAAAAAGTGTAAAATCCAGAAAGGCAGGACAGGCCATGGAGAACTGGGAGCCTTGTTATGCTGATGGGCGGGATGTAAATTGCCAAGAGCCACTCGGGAGAGGTGTATGGTGTTTCCTGAAACATCTAAAAAACAAAGCAACAGAGCCTAGGGCACTTCCACTTATGGTCCTATAGCTTAGGGAAATTAAAATCAAAAAGACACAGCCACCCCAAAGTTTGGGACGGCTCTGTTTACAAGAACCTCGTTTACGGTACAAGTTCAATATCGCAGAAAGTGAAAAATGGATAAAGAAGTTGTGGTACTTATGTACAATGCAATATCACTCAGCAATGAAATCTATGTCATCAGGCCCGTAGCAGCATAATGAGTGGATTCAGGTATGATGATTCTAACTGAAATAAGTCACACAGAAAAAGAAACATCATAAGATATCACTAATACACGGGATGTAAACTTGGCTACACAGGAACTGGATTACAAAACAGAACAGGGTCTCAAATTTAGAAAACCAACTTATGCTTGCTTAAGGGGAAAGGTGAGTTGGGGTGCTGCATCAAACCAGAGATTGAAATGAGCACAGATAAAGTTCCTTAAGCCAAATATGGAATAGACAAGAACTACTCCTTGCTCAACGAAATGGACTCAACACCCCATATTAAACGCCTAAGAATGTACCTGACTAGTAAGTATCTTAAAACCTATGGATTGCTATGTCTCTGAAAGAAAATCAAGCGTGTGTACAGGGGCATAAACGCAGCAGTGATAGGATTGGAGAGGTTCGGTGAGCAAATGAAGACCCTTTGAAGTCATATTGCATGGTACCCATTCCACGGGTCTCAACTCTCCAGGTTTAAGGGATTCTGCCTTCAGGTAAAACATGCACGTGGAACCCAGAGTATGATCAACCGTGTGATCGGGAGACGTGTTCCAATATGTCTCAGTTCTCGTCCCCTGGTACTCGGGTGCAACATTCCACACGCTTTACTAACACTCTCCCGACTTGGAGAGTCAGTGCCTTTAACCTCCTGTTTGGCCCAGTTTGCAATTTCTGCGGAAGATGAACAGGAATAGGGAGAACCAATGAGAGACTAGGTGGAGGTGTCTGGACGGGCAAATTTAACTCTCATTTCCCACCAGGAAGAGGAATTAACCAAAGGCTCAGCGTGCCGTGCCGGAACCAGATTAGGGCCTGAAGCAATCCTGCGGTGTTGCGGCCAGCTCACAAGAAAGCGAGTTGAAGAAAGGAGCTCAGGGGCACTGTAATTCACAAACCTGCAGAGTTATAAATGACAGCTATCGTCCAAAAATATACTGAAGTAAGGCTGCCAAGAGGACTTGAAAGCGGGGCAGAATTGCAGGAAACCGATTTCAGGAGGTAGACTGGAATTGCATTTAAAGCATAGGAAAAGAGGCAGAACGTCCACAATGATGCACTTGGTCAAAAAGGACGTATGCGTTTTTTCCTGAATATATTCAGGAAAAAACGCATACGCCCTTTTTGGCCAACCAAGCAAGCTTGCAAAGGAAATCTGCACTACAATGAAGTCTCACTTCCCCCCGGTCAAAAGGGCCATCTGAAAAAAGTGTAAAATCCAGAAAGGCAGGACAGGCCATGGAGAACTGGGAGCCTTGTTATGCTGATGGGCGGGATGTAAATTGCCAAGAGCCACTCGGGAGAGGTGTATGGTGTTTCCTGAAACATCTAAAAAACAAAGCAACAGAGCCTAGGGCACTTCCACTTATGGTCCTATAGCTTAGGGAAATTCAAATCAAAAAGACACAGCCACCCCAAAGTTTGGGACGGCTCTGTTTACAAGAACCTCGTTTACGGAACAAGTTCAATATCGCAGAAAGTGAAAAATGGATAAAGAAGTTGTGGTACTTACGTACAATGCAATATCACTCAGCAATGAAATCTATGTCATCAGGCCCGTAGCAGCATAATGAGTGGATTCAGGTATGATGATTCTAACTGAAATAAGTCACACAGAAAAAGAAACATCATAAGATATCACTAATACACGGAATGTAAACTTGGCTACACAGGAACTGGATTACAAAACAGAACAGGGTCTCAAATTTAGAAAACCAACTTATGCTTGCTTAAGGGGAAAGGTGAGTTGGGGTGCTGCATCAAACCAGAGATTGAAATGAGCACAGATAAAGTTCCTTAAGCCAAATATGGAATAGACAAGAACTACTCCTTGCTCAACGAAATGGACTCAACACCCCATATTAAACGCCTAAGAATGTACCTGACTAGTAAGTATCTTAAAACCTATGGATTGCTATGTCTCTGAAAGAAAATCAAGCGTGTGTACAGGGGCACAAACGCAGCAGTGATAGGATTGGAGAGGTTCGGTGAGCAAATGAAGACCCTTTGAAGTCATATTGCATGGTACCCATTCCACGGGTCTCAACTCTCCAGGTTTAAGGGATTCTTCCTTCAGCTAAAACATGCACATGGAACCCAGAGTATGATCAACCGTGTGATCGGGAGACGTGTTCCAATATGTCTCAGTTCTCGTCCCCTGGTACTCGGGTGCAACATTCCACACGCTTTACTAACACTCTCCCGACTTGGAGAGTCAGTGCCTTTAACCTCCTGTTTGGCCCAGTTTGCAATTTCTGCGGAAGATGAACAGGAATAGGGAGAACCAATGAGAGACTAGGTGGAGGTGTCTGGACGGGCAAATTTAACTCTCATTTCCCACCAGGAAGAGGAATTAACCAAAGGCTCAGCGTGCCGTGCCGGAACCAGATTAGGGCCTGAAGCAATCCTGCGGTGTTGCGGCCAGCTCACAAGAAAGCGAGTTGAAGAAAGGAGCTCAGGGGCACTGTAATTCACAAACCTGCAGAGTTATAAATGACAGCTATCGTCCAAAAATATACTGAAGTAAGGCTGTCAAGAGGACTTGAAAGCGGGGCAGAATTGCAGGAAACCGATTTCAGGAGGTAGACTGGAATTGCATTTAAAGCATAGGAAAAGAGGCAGAACGTCCACAATGATGCACTTGGCCAAAAAGGGCGTATGCGTTTTTTCCTGAATATATTCAGGAAAAAACGCATACGCCCTTTTTGGCCAACCAAGCAAGCTTGCAAAGGAAATCTGCACTACAATGAAGTCTCACTTCCCCCCGGTCAAAAGGGCCATCTGAAAAAAGTGTAAAATCCAGAAAGGCAGGACAGGCCATGGAGAACTGGGAGCCTTGTTATGCTGATGGGCGGGATGTAAATTGCCAACAGCCACTCGGGAGAGGTGTATGGTGTTTCCTGAAACATCTAAAAAACAAAGCAACAGAGCCTAGGGCACTTCCACTTATGGTCCTATAGCTTAGGGAAATTAAAATCAAAAAGACACAGCCACCCCAAAGTTTGGGACGGCTCTGTTTACAAGAACCTCGTTTACGGAACAAGTTCAATATCGCAGAAAGTGAAAAATGGATAAAGAAGTTGTGGTACTTACGTACAATGCAATATCACTCAGCAATGAAATCTATGTCATCAGGCCCGTAGCAGCATAATGAGTGGATTCAGGTATGATGATTCTAACTGAAATAAGTCACACAGAAAAAGAAACATCATAAGATATCACTAATACACGGAATGTAAACTTGGCTACACAGGAACTGGATTACAAAACAGAACAGGGTCTCAAATTTAGAAAACCAACTTATGCTTGCTTAAGGGGAAAGGTGAGTTGGGGTGCTGCATCAAACCAGAGATTGAAATGAGCACAGATAAAGTTCCTTAAGCCAAATATGGAATAGACAAGAACTACTCCTTGCTCAACGAAATGGACTCAACACCCCATATTAAACGCCTAAGAATGTACCTGACTAGTAAGTATCTTAAAACCTATGGATTGCTATGTCTCTGAAAGAAAATCAAGCGTGTGTACAGGGGCATAAACGCAGCAGTGATAGGATTGGAGAGGTTCGGTGAGCAAATGAAGACCCTTTGAAGTCATATTGCATGGTACCCATTCCACGGGTCTCAACTCTCCAGGTTTAAGGGATTCTGCCTTCAGGTAAAACATGCACGTGGAACCCAGAGTATGATCAACCGTGTGATCGGGAGACGTGTTCCAATATGTCTCAGTTCTCGTCCCCTGGTACTCGGGTGCAACATTCCACACGCTTTACTAACACTCTCCCGACTTGGAGAGTCAGTGCCTTTAACCTCCTGTTTGGCCCAGTTTGCAATTTCTGCGGAAGATGAACAGGAATAGGGAGAACCAATGAGAGACTAGCTGGAGGTGTCTGGACGGGCAAATTTAACTCTCATTTCCCACCAGGAAGAGGAATTAACCAAAGGCTCAGCGTGCCGTGCCGGAACCAGATTAGGGCCTGAAGCAATCCTGCGGTGTTGCGGCCAGCTCACAAGAAAGCGAGTTGAAGAAAGGAGCTCAGGGGCACTGTAATTCACAAACCTGCAGAGTTATAAATGACAGCTATCGTCCAAAAATATACTGAAGTAAGGCTGCCAAGAGGACTTGAAAGCGGGGCAGAATTGCAGGAAACCGATTTCAGGAGGTAGACTGGAATTGCATTTAAAGCATAGGAAAAGAGGCAGAACGTCCACAATGATGCACTTGGCCAAAAAGGGCGTATGCGTTTTTTCCTGAATATATTCAGGAAAAAACGCATACGCCCTTTTTGGCCAACCAAGCAAGCTTGCAAAGGAAATCTGCACTACAATGAAGTCTCACTTCCCCCCGGTCAAAAGGGCCATCTGAAAAAAGTGTAAAATCCAGAAAGGCAGGACAGGCCATGGAGAACTGGGAGCCTTGTTATGCTGATGGGCGGGATGTAAATTGCCAAGAGCCACTCGGGAGAGGTGTATGGTGTTTCCTGAAACATCTAAAAAACAAAGCAACAGAGCCTAGGGCACTTCCACTTATGGTCCTATAGCTTAGGGAAATTCAAATCAAAAAGACACAGCCACCCCAAAGTTTGGGACGGCTCTGTTTACAAGAACCTCGTTTACGGAACAAGTTCAATATCGCAGAAAGTGAAAAATGGATAAAGAAGTTGTGGTACTTACGTACAATGCAATATCACTCAGCAATGAAATCTATGTCATCAGGCCCGTAGCAGCATAATGAGTGGATTCAGGTATGATGATTCTAACTGAAATAAGTCACACAGAAAAAGAAACATCATAAGATATCACTAATACACGGAATGTAAACTTGGCTACACAGGAACTGGATTACAAAACAGAACAGGGTCTCAAATTTAGAAAACCAACTTATGCTTGCTTAAGGGGAAAGGTGAGTTGGGGTGCTGCATCAAACCAGAGATTGAAATGAGCACAGATAAAGTTCCTTAAGCCAAATATGGAATAGACAAGAACTACTCCTTGCTCAACGAAATGGACTCAACACCCCATATTAAACGCCTAAGAATGTACCTGACTAGTAAGTATCTTAAAACCTATGGATTGCTATGTCTCTGAAAGAAAATCAAGCGTGTGTACAGGGGCATAAACGCAGCAGTGATAGGATTGGAGAGGTTCGGTGAGCAAATGAAGACCCTTTGAAGTCATATTGCATGGTACCCATTCCACGGGTCTCAACTCTCCAGGTTTAAGGGATTCTGCCTTCAGGTAAAACATGCACGTGGAACCCAGAGTATGATCAACCGTGTGATCGGGAGACGTGTTCCAATATGTCTCAGTTCTCGTCCCCTGGTACTCGGGTGCAACATTCCACACGCTTTACTAACACTCTCCCGACTTGGAGAGTCAGTGCCTTTAACCTCCTGTTTGGCCCAGTTTGCAATTTCTGCGGAAGATGAACAGGAATAGGGAGAACCAATGAGAGACTAGCTGGAGGTGTCTGGACGGGCAAATTTAACTCTCATTTCCCACCAGGAAGAGGAATTAACCAAAGGCTCAGCGTGCCGTGCCGGAACCAGATTAGGGCCTGAAGCAATCCTGCGGTGTTGCGGCCAGCTCACAAGAAAGCGAGTTGAAGAAAGGAGTTCAGGGGCACTGTAATTCACAAACCTGCAGAGTTATAAATGACAGCTATCGTCCAAAAATATACTGAAGTAAGGCTGCCAAGAGGACTTGAAAGCGGGGCAGAATTGCAGGAAACCGATTTCAGGAGGTAGACTGGAATTGCATGTAAAGCATAGGAAAAGAGGCAGAACGTCCACAATGATGCACTTGGCCAAAAAGGGCGTATGCGTTTTTTCCTGAATATATTCAGGAAAAAACGCATACGCCCTTTTTGGCCAACCAAGCAAGCTTGCAAAGGAAATCTGCACTACAATGAAGTCTCACTTCCCCCCGGTCAAAAGGGCCATCTGAAAAAAGTGTAAAATCCAGAAAGGCAGGACAGGCCATGGAGAACTGGGAGCCTTGTTATGCTGATGGGCGGGATGTAAATTGCCAAGAGCCACTCGGGAGAGGTGTATGGTGTTTCCTGAAACATCTAAAAAACAAAGCAACAGAGCCTAGGGCACTTCCACTTATGGTCCTATAGCTTAGGGAAATTAAAATCAAAAAGACACAGCCACCCCAAAGTTTGGGACGGCTCTGTTTACAAGAACCTCGTTTACGGTACAAGTTCAATACCGCAGAAAGTGAAAAATGGATAAAGAAGTTGTGGTACTTATGTACAATGCAATATCACTCAGCAATGAAATCTATGTCATCAGGCCCGTAGCAGCATAATGAGTGGATTCAGGTATGATGATTCTAACTGAAATAAGTCACACAGAAAAAGAAACATCATAAGATATCACTAATACACGGGATGTAAACTTGGCTACACAGGAACTGGATTACAAAACAGAACAGGGTCTCAAATTTAGAAAACCAACTTATGCTTGCTTAAGGGGAAAGGTGAGTTGGGGTGCTGCATAAAACCAGAGATTGAAATGAGCACAGATAAAGTTCCTTAAGCCAAATATGGAATAGACAAGAACTACTCCTTGCTCAACGAAATGGACTCAACACCCCATATTAAACGCCTAAGAATGTACCTGACTAGTAAGTATCTTAAAACCTATGGATTGCTATGTCTCTGAAAGAAAATCAAGCGTGTGTACAGGGGCATAAACGCAGCAGTGATAGGATTGGAGAGGTTCGGTGAGCAAATGAAGACCCTTTGAAGTCATATTGCATGGTACCCATTCCACGGGTCTCAACTCTCCAGGTTTAAGGGATTCTGCCTTCAGGTAAAACATGCACGTGGAACCCAGAGTATGATCAACCGTGTGATCGGGAGACGTGTTCCAATATGTCTCAGTTCTCGTCCCCTGGAACTCGGGTGCAACATTCCACACGCTTTACTAACACTCTCCCGACTTGGAGAGTCAGTGCCTTTAACCTCCTGTTTGGCCCAGTTTGCAATTTCTGCGGAAGATGAACAGGAATAGGGAGAACCAATGAGAGACTAGGTGGAGGTGTCTGGACGGGCAAATTTAACTCTCATTTCCCACCAGGAAGAGGAATTAACCAAAGGCTCAGCGTGCCGTGCCGGAACCAGATTAGGGCCTGAAGCAATCCTGCGGTGTTGCGGCCAGCTCACAAGAAAGCGAGTTGAAGAAAGGAGCTCAGGGGCACTGTAATTCACAAACCTGCAGAGTTATAAATGACAGCTATCGTCCAAAAATATACTGAAGTAAGGCTGCCAAGAGGACTTGAAAGCGGGGCAGAATTGCAGGAAACCGATTTCAGGAGGTAGACTGGAATTGCATTTAAAGCATAGGAAAAGAGGCAGAACGTCCACAATGATGCACTTGGCCAAAAAGGGCGTATGCGTTTTTTCCTGAATATATTCAGGAAAAAACGCATACGCCCTTTTTGGCCAACCAAGCAAGCTTGCAAAGGAAATCTGCACTACAATGAAGTCTCACTTCCCCCCGGTCAAAAGGGCCATCTGAAAAAAGTGTAAAATCCAGAAAGGCAGGACAGGCCATGGAGAACTGGGAGCCTTGTTATGCTGATGGGCGGGATGTAAATTGCCAAGAGCCACTCGGGAGAGGTGTATGGTGTTTCCTGAAACATCTAAAAAACAAAGCAACAGAGCCTAGGGCACTTCCACTTATGGTCCTATAGCTTAGGGAAATTAAAATCAAAAAGACACAGCCACCCCAAAGTTTGGGACGGCTCTGTTTACAAGAACCTCGTTTACGGTACAAGTTCAATATCGCAGAAAGTGAAAAATGGATAAAGAAGTTGTGGTACTTATGTACAATGCAATATCACTCAGCAATGAAATCTATGTCATCAGGCCCGTAGCAGCATAATGAGTGGATTCAGGTATGATGATTCTAACTGAAATAAGTCACACAGAAAAAGAAACATCATAAGATATCACTAATACACGGGATGTAAACTTGGCTACACAGGAACTGGATTACAAAACAGAACAGGGTCTCAAATTTAGAAAACCAACTTATGCTTGCTTAAGGGGAAAGGTGAGTTGGGGTGCTGCATCAAACCAGAGATTGAAATGAGCACAGATAAAGTTCCTTAAGCCAAATATGGAATAGACAAGAACTACTCCTTGCTCAACGAAATGGACTCAACACCCCATATTAAACGCCTAAGAATGTACCTGACTAGTAAGTATCTTAAAACCTATGGATTGCTATGTCTCTGAAAGAAAATCAAGCGTGTGTACAGGGGCATAAACGCAGCAGTGATAGGATTGGAGAGGTTCGGTGAGCAAATGAAGACCCTTTGAAGTCATATTGCATGGTACCCATTCCACGGGTCTCAACTCTCCAGGTTTAAGGGATTCTGCCTTCAGGTAAAACATGCACGTGGAACCCAGAGTATGATCAACCGTGTGATCGGGAGACGTGTTCCAATATGTCTCAGTTCTCGTCCCCTGGAACTCGGGTGCAACATTCCACACGCTTTACTAACACTCTCCCGACTTGGAGAGTCAGTGCCTTTAACCTCCTGTTTGGCCCAGTTTGCAATTTCTGCGGAAGATGAACAGGAATAGGGAGAACCAATGAGAGACTAGGTGGAGGTGTCTGGACGGGCAAATTTAACTCTCATTTCCCACCAGGAAGAGGAATTAACCAAAGGCTCAGCGTGCCGTGCCGGAACCAGATTAGGGCCTGAAGCAATCCTGCGGTGTTGCGGCCAGCTCACAAGAAAGCGAGTTGAAGAAAGGAGCTCAGGGGCACTGTAATTCACAAACCTGCAGAGTTATAAATGACAGCTATCGTCCAAAAATATACTGAAGTAAGGCTGTCAAGAGGACTTGAAAGCGGGGCAGAATTGCAGGAAACCGATTTCAGGAGGTAGACTGGAATTGCATTTAAAGCATAGGAAAAGAGGCAGAACGTCCACAATGATGCACTTGGCCAAAAAGGGCGTATGCGTTTTTTCCTGAATATATTCAGGAAAAAACGCATACGCCCTTTTTGGCCAACCAAGCAAGCTTGCAAAGGAAATCTGCACTACAATGAAGTCTCACTTCCCCCCGGTCAAAAGGGCCATCTGAAAAAAGTGTAAAATCCAGAAAGGCAGGACAGGCCATGGAGAACTGGGAGCCTTGTTATGCTGATGGGCGGGATGTAAATTGCCAAGAGCCACTCGGGAGAGGTGTATGGTGTTTCCTGAAACATCTGAAAAACAAAGCAACAGAGCCTAGGGCACTTCCACTTATGGTCCTATAGCTTAGGGAAATTCAAATCAAAAAGACACAGCCACCCCAAAGTTTGGGACGGCTCTGTTTACAAGAACCTCGTTTACGGAACAAGTTCAATATCGCAGAAAGTGAAAAATGGATAAAGAAGTTGTGGTACTTACGTACAATGCAATATCACTCAGCAATGAAATCTATGTCATCAGGCCCATAGCAGCATAATGAGTGGATTCAGGTATGATGATTCTAACTGAAATAAGTCACACAGAAAAAGAAACATCATAAGATATCACTAATACACGGAATGTAAACTTGGCTACACAGGAACTGGATTACAAAACAGAACAGGGTCTCAAATTTAGAAAACCAACTTATGCTTGCTTAAGGGGAAAGGTGAGTTGGGGTGCTGCATCAAACCAGAGATTGAAATGAGCACAGATAAAGTTCCTTAAGCCAAATATGGAATAGACAAGAACTACTCCTTGCTCAACGAAATGGACTCAACACCCCATATTAAACGCCTAAGAATGTACCTGACTAGTAAGTATCTTAAAACCTATGGATTGCTATGTCTCTGAAAGAAAATCAAGCGTGTGTACAGGGGCATAAACGCAGCAGTGATAGGATTGGAGAGGTTCGGTGAGCAAATGAAGACCCTTTGAAGTCATATTGCATGGTACCCATTCCACGGGTCTCAACTCTCCAGGTTTAAGGGATTCTGCCTTCAGGTAAAACATGCACGTGGAACCCAGAGTATGATCAACCGTGTGATCGGGAGACGTGTTCCAATATGTCTCAGTTCTCGTCCCCTGGTACTCGGGTGCAACATTCCACACGCTTTACTAACACTCTCCCGACTTGGAGAGTCAGTGCCTTTAACCTCCTGTTTGGCCCAGTTTGCAATTTCTGCGGAAGATGAACAGGAATAGGGAGAACCAATGAGAGACTAGGTGGAGGTGTCTGGACGGGCAAATTTAACTCTCATTTCCCACCAGGAAGAGGAATTAACCAAAGGCTCAGCGTGCCGTGCCGGAACCAGATTAGGGCCTGAAGCAATCCTGCGGTGTTGCGGCCAGCTCACAAGAAAGCGAGTTGAAGAAAGGAGCTCAGGGGCACTGTAATTCACAAACCTGCAGAGTTATAAATGACAGCTATCGTCCAAAAATATACTGAAGTAAGGCTGCCAAGAGGACTTGAAAGCGGGGCAGAATTGCAGGAAACCGATTTCAGGAGGTAGACTGGAATTGCATGTAAAGCATAGGAAAAGAGGCAGAACGTCCACAATGATGCACTTGGCCAAAAAGGGCGTATGCGTTTTTTCCTGAATATATTCAGGAAAAAACGCATACGCCCTTTTTGGCCAACCAAGCAAGCTTGCAAAGGAAACCTGCACTACAATGAAGTCTCACTTCCCCCCGGTCAAAAGGGCCATCTGAAAAAAGTGTAAAATCCAGAAAGGCAGGACAGGCCATGGAGAACTGGGAGCCTTGTTATGCTGATGGGCGGGATGTAAATTGCCAAGAGCCACT
Source organism: Leucopleurus acutus (assembly GCF_964270905.1). Taxonomy (NCBI): domain Eukaryota; kingdom Metazoa; phylum Chordata; class Mammalia; order Artiodactyla; family Delphinidae; genus Leucopleurus; species Leucopleurus acutus. Next base: position 1,772,355 of record NW_028139217.1, read on the forward strand.
CGGGAGAGGTGTATGGTGTTTCCTGAAACATCTAAAAAACAAAGCAACAGAGCCTAGGGCACTTCCACTTATGGTCCTATAGCTTAGGGAAATTAAAATCAAAAAGACAAAGCCACCCCAAAGTTTGGGACGGCTCTGTTTACAAGAACCTCGTTTACGGTACAAGTTCAATATCGCAGAAAGTGAAAAATGGATAAAGAAGTTGTGGTACTTACGTACAATGCAATATCACTCAGCAATGAAATCTATGTCATCAGGCCCGTAGCAGCATAATGAGTGGATTCAGGTATGATGATTCTAACTGAAATAAGTCACACAGAAAAAGAAACATCATAAGATATCACTAATACACGGGATGTAAACTTGGCTACACAGGAACTGGATTACAAAACAGAACAGGGTCTCAAATTTAGAAAACCAACTTATGCTTGCTTAAGGGGAAAGGTGAGTTGGGGTGCTGCATAAAACCAGAGATTGAAATGAGCACAGATAAAGTTCCTTAAGCCAAATATAGAATAGACAAGAACTACTCCTTGCTCAACGAAATGGACTCAACACCCCATATTAAACGCCTAAGAATGTACCTGACTAGTAAGTATCTTAAAACCTATGGATTGCTATGTCTCTGAAAGAAAATCAAGCGTGTGTACAGGGGCACAAACGCAGCAGTGATAGGATTGGAGAGGTTCGGTGAGCAAATGAAGACCCTTTGAAGTCATATTGCATGGTACCCATTCCACGGGTCTCAACTCTCCAGGTTTAAGGGATTCTTCCTTCAGCTAAAACATGCACATGGAACCCAGAGTATGATCAACCGTGTGATCGGGAGACGTGTTCCAATATGTCTCAGTTCTCGTCCCCTGGTACTCGGGTGCAACATTCCAGACGCTTTACTAACACTCTCCCGACTTGGAGAGTCAGTGCCTTTAACCTCCTGTTTGGCCCAGTTTGCAATTTCTGCGGAAGATGAACAGGAATCGGGAGAACCAATGAGAGACTAGCTGGAGGTGTCTGGACGGGCAAATTTAACTCTCATTTCCCACCAGGAAGAGGAATTAACCAAAGGCTCAGCGTGCCGTGCCGGAACCAGATTAGGGCCTGAAGCAATCCTGCGGTGTTGCGGCCAGCTCACAAGAAAGCGAGTTGAAGAAAGGAGCTCAGGGGCACTGTAATTCACAAACCTGCAGAGTTATAAATGACAGCTATCGTCCAAAAATATACTGAAGTAAGGCTGCCAAGAGGACTTGAAAGCGGGGCAGAATTGCAGGAAACCGATTTCAGGAGGTAGACTGGAATTGCATTTAAAGCATAGGAAAAGAGGCAGAACGTCCACAATGATGCACTTGGCCAAAAAGGGCGTATGCGTTTTTTCCTGAATATATTCAGGAAAAAACGCATACGCCCTTTTTGGCCAACCAAGCAAGCTTGCAAAGGAAATCTGCACTACAATGAAGTCTCACTTCCCCCCGGTCAAAAGGGCCATCTGAAAAAAGTGTAAAATCCAGAAAGGCAGGACAGGCCATGGAGAACTGGGAGCCTTGTTATGCTGATGGGCGGGATGTAAATTGCCAACAGCCACTCGGGAGAGGTGTATGGTGTTTCCTGAAACATCTAAAAAACAAAGCAACAGAGCCTAGGGCACTTCCACTTATGGTCCTATAGCTTAGGGAAATTAAAATCAAAAAGACACAGCCACCCCAAAGTTTGGGACGGCTCTGTTTACAAGAACCTCGTTTACGGAACAAGTTCAATATCGCAGAAAGTGAAAAATGGATAAAGAAGTTGTGGTACTTACGTACAATGCAATATCACTCAGCAATGAAATCTATGTCATCAGGCCCATAGCAGCATAATGAGTGGATTCAGGTATGATGATTCTAACTGAAATAAGTCACACAGAAAAAGAAACATCATAAGATATCACTAATACACGGAATGTAAACTTGGCTACACAGGAACTGGATTACAAAACAGAACAGGGTCTCAAATTTAGAAAACCAACTTATGCTTGCTTAAGGGGAAAGGTGAGTTGGGGTGCTGCATCAAACCAGAGATTGAAATGAGCACAGATAAAGTTCCTTAAGCCAAATATGGAATAGACAAGAACTACTCCTTGCTCAACGAAATGGACTCAACACCCCATATTAAACGCCTAAGAATGTACCTGACTAGTAAGTATCTTAAAACCTATGGATTGCTATGTCTCTGAAAGAAAATCAAGCGTGTGTACAGGGGCATAAACGCAGCAGTGATAGGATTGGAGAGGTTCGGTGAGCAAATGAAGACCCTTTGAAGTCATATTGCATGGTACCCATTCCACGGGTCTCAACTCTCCAGGTTTAAGGGATTCTGCCTTCAGGTAAAACATGCACGTGGAACCCAGAGTATGATCAACCGTGTGATCGGGAGACGTGTTCCAATATGTCTCAGTTCTCGTCCCCTGGTACTCGGGTGCAACATTCCAGACGCTTTACTAACACTCTCCCGACTTGGAGAGTCAGTGCCTTTAACCTCCTGTTTGGCCCAGTTTGCAATTTCTGCGGAAGATGAACAGGAATAGGGAGAACCAATGAGAGACTAGCTGGAGGTGTCTGGACGGGCAAATTTAACTCTCATTTCCCACCAGGAAGAGGAATTAACCAAAGGCTCAGCGTGCCGTGCCGGAACCAGATTAGGGCCTGAAGCAATCCTGCGGTGTTGCGGCCAGCTCACAAGAAAGCGAGTTGAAGAAAGGAGCTCAGGGGCACTGTAATTCACAAACCTGCAGAGTTATAAATGACAGCTATCGTCCAAAAATATACTGAAGTAAGGCTGCCAAGAGGACTTGAAAGCGGGGCAGAATTGCAGGAAACCGATTTCAGGAGGTAGACTGGAATTGCATTTAAAGCATAGGAAAAGAGGCAGAACGTCCACAATGATGCACTTGGCCAAAAAGGGCGTATGCGTTTTTTCCTGAATATATTCAGGAAAAAACGCATACGCCCTTTTTGGCCAACCAAGCAAGCTTGCAAAGGAAATCTGCACTACAATGAAGTCTCACTTCCCCCCGGTCAAAAGGGCCATCTGAAAAAAGTGTAAAATCCAGAAAGGCAGGACAGGCCATGGAGAACTGGGAGCCTTGTTATGCTGATGGGCGGGATGTCAATTGCCAACAGCCACTCGGGAGAGGTGTATGGTGTTTCCTGAAACATCTAAAAAACAAAGCAACAGAGCCTAGGGCACTTCCACTTATGGTCCTATAGCTTAGGGAAATTCAAATCAAAAAGACACAGCCACCCCAAAGTTTGGGACGGCTCTGTTTACAAGAACCTCGTTTACGGAACAAGTTCAATATCGCAGAAAGTGAAAAATGGATAAAGAAGTTGTGGTACTTACGTACAATGCAATATCACTCAGCAATGAAATCTATGTCATCAGGCCCGTAGCAGCATAATGAGTGGATTCAGGTATGATGATTCTAACTGAAATAAGTCACACAGAAAAAGAAACATCATAAGATATCACTAATACACGGAATGTAAACTTGGCTACACAGGAACTGGATTACAAAACAGAACAGGGTCTCAAATTTAGAAAACCAACTTATGCTTGCTTTAGGGGAAAGGTGAGTTGGGGTGCTGCATCAAACCAGAGATTGAAATGAGCACAGATAAAGTTCCTTAAGCCAAATATGGAATAGACAAGAACTACTCCTTGCTCAACGAAATGGACTCAACACCCCATATTAAACGCCTAAGAATGTACCTGACTAGTAAGTATCTTAAAACCTATGGATTGCTATGTCTCTGAAAGAAAATCAAGCGTGTGTACAGGGGCATAAACGCAGCAGTGATAGGATTGGAGAGGTTCGGTGAGCAAATGAAGACCCTTTGAAGTCATATTGCATGGTACCCATTCCACGGGTCTCAACTCTCCAGGTTTAAGGGATTCTGCCTTCAGGTAAAACATGCACGTGGAACCCAGAGTATGATCAACCGTGTGATCGGGAGACGTGTTCCAATATGTCTCAGTTCTCGTCCCCTGGTACTCGGGTGCAACATTCCAGACGCTTTACTAACACTCTCCCGACTTGGAGAGTCAGTGCCTTTAACCTCCTGTTTGGCCCAGTTTGCAATTTGTGCGGAAGATGAACAGGAATAGGGAGAACCAATGAGAGACTAGCTGGAGGTGTCTGGACGGGCAAATTTAACTCTCATTTCCCACCAGGAAGAGGAATTAACCAAAGGCTCAGCGTGCCGTGCCGGAACCAGATTAGGGCCTGAAGCAATCCTGCGGTGTTGCGGCCAGCTCACAAGAAAGCGAGTTGAAGAAAGGAGCTCAGGGGCACTGTAATTCACAAACCTGCAGAGTTATAAATGACAGCTATCGTCCAAAAATATACTGAAGTAAGGCTGCCAAGAGGACTTGAAAGCGGGGCAGAATTGCAGGAAACCGATTTCAGGAGGTAGACTGGAATTGCATTTAAAGCATAGGAAAAGAGGCAGAACGTCCACAATGATGCACTTGGCCAAAAAGGGCGTATGCGTTTTTTCCTGAATATATTCAGGGAAAAACGCATACGCCCTTTTTGGCCAACCAAGCAAGCTTGCAAAGGAAATCTGCACTACAATGAAGTCTCACTTCCCCCTGGTCAAAAGGACCATCTGAAAAAAGTGTAAAATCCAGAAAGGCAGGACAGGCCATGGAGAACTGGGAGCCTTGTTATGCTGATGGGCGGGATGTAAATTGCCAAGAGCCACTCGGGAGAGGTGTATGGTGTTTCCTGAAACATCTGAAAAACAAAGCAACAGAGCCTAGGGCACTTCCACTTATGGTCCTATAGCTTAGGGAAATTCAAATCAAAAAGACACAGCCACCCCAAAGTTTGGGACGGCTCTGTTTACAAGAACCTCGTTTACGGAACAAGTTCAATATCGCAGAAAGTGAAAAATGGATAAAGAAGTTGTGGTACTTACGTACAATGCAATATCACTCAGCAATGAAATCTATGTCATCAGGCCCGTAGCAGCATAATGAGTGGATTCAGGTATGATGATTCTAACTGAAATAAGTCACACAGAAAAAGAAACATCATAAGATATCACTAATACACGGAATGTAAACTTGGCTACACAGGAACTGGATTACAAAACAGAACAGGGTCTCAAATTTAGAAAACCAACTTATGCTTGCTTAAGGGGAAAGGTGAGTTGGGGTGCTGCATCAAACCAGAGATTGAAATGAGCACAGATAAAGTTCCTTAAGCCAAATATGGAATAGACAAGAACTACTCCTTGCTCAACGAAATGGACTCAACACCCCATATTAAACGCCTAAGAATGTACCTGACTAGTAAGTATCTTAAAACCTATGGATTGCTATGTCTCTGAAAGAAAATCAAGCGTGTGTACAGGGGCATAAACGCAGCAGTGATAGGATTGGAGAGGTTCGGTGAGCAAATGAAGACCCTTTGAAGTCATATTGCATGGTACCCATTCCACGGGTCTCAACTCTCCAGGTTTAAGGGATTCTGCCTTCAGGTAAAACATGCACGTGGAACCCAGAGTATGATCAACCATGTGATCGGGAGACGTGTTCCAATATGTCTCAGTTCTCGTCCCCTGGTACTCGGGTGCAACATTCCACACGCTTTACTAACACTCTCCCGACTTGGAGAGTCAGTGCCTTTAACCTCCTGTTTGGCCCAGTTTGCAATTTCTGCGGAAGATGAACAGGAATAGGGAGAACCAATGAGAGACTAGCTGGAGGTGTCTGGACGGGCAAATTTAACTCTCATTTCCCACCAGGAAGAGGAATTAACCAAAGGCTCAGCGTGCCGTGCCGGAACCAGATTAGGGCATGAAGCAATCCTGCGGTGTTGCGGCCAGCTCACAAGAAAGCGAGTTGAAGAAAGGAGCTCAGGGGCACTGTAATTCACAAACCTGCAGAGTTATAAATGACAGCTATCGTCCAAAAATATACTGAAGTAAGGCTGCCAAGAGGACTTGAAAGCGGGGCAGAATTGCAGGAAACCGATTTCAGGAGGTAGACTGGAATTGCATGTAAAGCATAGGAAAAGAGGCAGAACGTCCACAATGATGCACTTGGCCAAAAAGGGCGTATGCGTTTTTTCCTGAATATATTCAGGAAAAAACGCATACGCCCTTTTTGGCCAACCAAGCAAGCTTGCAAAGGAAATCTGCACTACAATGAAGTCTCACTTCCCCCCGGTCAAAAGGGCCATGTGAAAAATGTGTAAAATCCAGAAAGGCAGGACAGGCCATGGAGAACTGGGAGCCTTGTTATGCTGATGGGCGGGATGTCAATTGCCAACAGCCACTCGGGAGAGGTGTATGGTGTTTCCTGAAACATCTAAAAAACAAAGCAACAGAGCCTAGGGCACTTCCACTTATGGTCCTATAGCTTAGGGAAATTAAAATCAAAAAGACACAGCCACCCCAAAGTTTGGGACGGCTCTGTTTACAAGAACCTCGTTTACGGTACAAGTTCAATATCGCAGAAAGTGAAAAATGGATAAAGAAGTTGTGGTACTTATGTACAATGCAATATCACTCAGCAATGAAATCTATGTCATCAGGCCCGTAGCAGCATAATGAGTGGATTCAGGTATGATGATTCTAACTGAAATAAGTCACACAGAAAAAGAAACATCATAAGATATCACTAATACACGGGATGTAAACTTGGCTACACAGGAACTGGATTACAAAACAGAACAGGGTCTCAAATTTAGAAAACCAACTTATGCTTGCTTAAGGGGAAAGGTGAGTTGGGGTGCTGCATCAAACCAGAGATTGAAATGAGCACAGATAAAGTTCCTTAAGCCAAATATGGAATAGACAAGAACTACTCCTTGCTCAACGAAATGGACTCAACACCCCATATTAAACGCCTAAGAATGTACCTGACTAGTAAGTATCTTAAAACCTATGGATTGCTATGTCTCTGAAAGAAAATCAAGCGTGTGTACAGGGGCATAAACGCAGCAGTGATAGGATTGGAGAGGTTCGGTGAGCAAATGAAGACCCTTTGAAGTCATATTGCATGGTACCCATTCCACGGGTCTCAACTCTCCAGGTTTAAGGGATTCTGCCTTCAGGTAAAACATGCACGTGGAACCCAGAGTATGATCAACCGTGTGATCGGGAGACGTGTTCCAATATGTCTCAGTTCTCGTCCCCTGGTACTCGGGTGCAACATTCCAGACGCTTTACTAACACTCTCTCGACTTGGAGAGTCAGTGCCTTTAACCTCCTGTTTGGCCCAGTTTGCAATTTCTGCGGAAGATGAACAGGAATAGGGAGAACCAATGAGAGACTAGGTGGAGGTGTCTGGACGGGCAAATTTAACTCTCATTTCCCACCAGGAAGAGGAATTAACCAAAGGCTCAGCGTGCCGTGCCGGAACCAGATTAGGGCCTGAAGCAATCCTGCGGTGTTGCGGCCAGCTCACAAGAAAGCGAGTTGAAGAAAGGAGCTCAGGGGCACTGTAATTCACAAACCTGCAGAGTTATAAATGACAGCTATCGTCCAAAAATATACTGAAGTAAGGCTGCCAAGAGGACTTGAAAGCGGGGCAGAATTGCAGGAAACCGATTTCAGGAGGTAGACTGGAATTGCATGTAAAGCATAGGAAAAGAGGCAGAACGTCCACAATGATGCACTTGGCCAAAAAGGGCATATGCGTTTTTTCCTGAATATATTCAGGAAAAAACGCATACGCCCTTTTTGGCCAACCAAGCAAGCTTGCAAAGGAAATCTGCACTACAATGAAGTCTCACTTCCCCCCGGTCAAAAGGGCCATCTGAAAAAAGTGTAAAATCCAGAAAGGCAGGACAGGCCATGGAGAACTGGGAGCCTTGTTATGCTGATGGGCGGGATGTAAATTGCCAAGAGCCACTCGGGAGAGGTGTATGGTGTTTCCTGAAACATCTAAAAAACAAAGCAACAGAGCCTAGGGCACTTCCACTTATGGTCCTATAGCTTAGGGAAATTAAAATCAAAAAGACACAGCCACCCCAAAGTTTGGGACGGCTCTGTTTACAAGAACCTCGTTTACGGTACAAGTTCAATATCGCAGAAAGTGAAAAATGGATAAAGAAGTTGTGGTACTTATGTACAATGCAATATCACTCAGCAATGAAATCTATGTCATCAGGCCCGTAGCAGTATAATGAGTGGATTCAGGTATGATGATTCTAACTGAAATAAGTCACACAGAAAAAGAAACATCATAAGATATCACTAATACACGGGATGTAAACTTGGCTACACAGGAACTGGATTACAAAACAGAACAGGGTCTCAAATTTAGAAAACCAACTTATGCTTGCTTAAGGGGAAAGGTGAGTTGGGGTGCTGCATCAAACCAGAGATTGAAATGAGCACAGATAAAGTTCCTTAAGCCAAATATGGAATAGACAAGAACTACTCCTTGCTCAACGAAATGGACTCAACACCCCATATTAAACGCCTAAGAATGTACCTGACTAGTAAGTATCTTAAAACCTATGGATTGCTATGTCTCTGAAAGAAAATCAAGCGTGTGTACACGGGCATAAACGCAGCAGTGATAGGATTGGAGAGGTTCGGTGAGCAAATGAAGACCCTTTGAAGTCATATTGCATGGTACCCATTCCACGGGTCTCAACTCTCCAGGTTTAAGGGATTCTGCCTTCAGGTAAAACATGCACGTGGAACCCAGAGTATGATCAACCGTGTGATCGGGAGACGTGTTACAATATGTCTCAGTTCTCGTCCCCTGGTACTCGGGTGCAACATTCCAGACGCTTTACTAACACTCTCCCGACTTGGAGAGTCAGTGCCTTTAACCTCCTGTTTCGCCCAGTTTGCAATTTCTGCGGAAGATGAACAGGAATAGGGAGAACCAATGAGAGACTAGGTGGAGGTGTCTGGACGGGCAAATTTAACTCTCATTTCCCACCAGGAAGAGGAATTAACCAAAGGCTCAGCGTGCCGTGCCGGAACCAGATTAGGGCCTGAAGCAATCCTGCGGTGTTGCGGCCAGCTCACAAGAAAGCGAGTTGAAGAAAGGAGCTCAGGGGCACTGTAATTCACAAACCTGCAGAGTTATAAATGACAGCTATCGTCCAAAAATATACTGAAGTAAGGCTGTCAAGAGGACTTGAAAGCGGGGCAGAATTGCAGGAAACCGATTTCAGGAGGTAGACTGGAATTGCATTTAAAGCATAGGAAAAGAGGCAGAACGTCCACAATGATGCACTTGGCCAAAAAGGGCGTATGCGTTTTTTCCTGAATATATTCCTGAATATATTTCCTGAATATATATTCAGGAAAAAACGCATACGCCCTTTTTGGCCAACCAAGCAAGCTTGCAAAGGAAATCTGCACTACAATGAAGTCTCACTTCCCCCCGGTCAAAAGGGCCATCTGAAAAAAGTGTAAAATCCAGAAAGGCAGGACAGGCCATGGAGAACTGGGAGCCTTGTTATGCTGATGGGCGGGATGTAAATTACCAACAGCCACTCGGGAGAGGTGTATGGTGTTTCCTGAAACATCTAAAAAACAAAGCAACAGAGCCTAGGGCACTTCCACTTATGGTCCTATAGCTTAGGGAAATTAAAATCAAAAAGACACAGCCACCCCAAAGTTTGGGACGGCTCTGTTTACAAGAACCTCGTTTACGGAACAAGTTCAATATCGCAGAAAGTGAAAAATGGATAAAGAAGTTGTGGTACTTACGTACAATGCAATATCACTCAGCAATGAAATCTATGTCATCAGGCCCATAGCAGCATAATGAGTGGATTCAGGTATGATGATTCTAACTGAAATAAGTCACACAGAAAAAGAAACATCATAAGATATCACTAATACACGGGATGTAAACTTGGCTACACAGGAACTGGATTACAAAACAGAACAGGGTCTCAAATTTAGAAAACCAACTTATGCTTGCTTAAGGGGAAAGGTGAGTTGGGGTGCTGCATCAAACCAGAGATTGAAATGAGCACAGATAAAGTTCCTTAAGCCAAATATAGAATAGACAAGAACTACTCCTTGCTCAACGAAATGGACTCAACACCCCATATTAAACGCCTAAGAATGTACCTGACTAGTAAGTATCTTAAAACCTATGGATTGCTATGTCTCTGAAAGAAAATCAAGCGTGTGTACAGGGGCACAAACGCAGCAGTGATAGGATTGGAGAGGTTCGGTGAGCAAATGAAGACCCTTTGAAGTCATATTGCATGGTACCCATTCCACGGGTCTCAACTCTCCAGGTTTAAGGGATTCTTCCTTCAGCTAAAACATGCACATGGAACCCAGAGTATGATCAACCGTGTGATTGGGAGACGTGTTCCAATATGTCTCAGTTCTCGTCCCCTGGTACTCGGGTGCAACATTCCAGACGCTTTACTAACACTCTCCCGACTTGGAGAGTCAGTGCCTTTAACCTCCTGTTTGGCCCAGTTTGCAATTTCTGCGGAAGATGAACAGGAATAGGGAGAACCAATGAGAGACTAGGTGGAGGTGTCTGGACGGGCAAATTTAACTCTCATTTCCCACCAGGAAGAGGAATTAACCAAAGGCTCAGCGTGCCGTGCCGGAACCAGATTAGGGCCTGAAGTAATCCTGCGGTGTTGCGGCCAGCTCACAAGAAAGCGAGTTGAAGAAAGGAGCTCAGGGGCACTGTAATTCACAAACCTGCAGAGTTATAAATGACAGCTATCGTCCAAAAATATACTGAAGTAAGGCTGTCAAGAGGACTTGAAAGCGGGGCAGAATTGCAGGAAACCGATTTCAGGAGGTAGACTGGAATTGCATTTAAAGCATAGGAAAAGAGGCAGAACGTCCACAATGATGCACTTGGCCAAAAAGGGCGTATGCGTTTTTTCCTGAATATATTCAGGAAAAAACGCATACGCCCTTTTTGGCCAACCAAGCAAGCTTGCAAAGGAAATCTGCACTACAATGAAGTCTCACTTCCCCCCGGTCAAAAGGGCCATCTGAAAAAAGTGTAAAATCCAGAAAGGCAGGACAGGCCATGGAGAACTGGGAGCCTTGTTATGCTGATGGGCGGGATGTAAATTGCCAACAGCCACTCGGGAGAGGTGTATGGTGTTTCCTGAAACATCTAAAAAACAAAGCAACAGAGCCTAGGGCACTTCCACTTATGGTCCTATAGCTTAGGGAAATTAAAATCAAAAAGACACAGCCACCCCAAAGTTTGGGACGGCTCTGTTTACAAGAACCTCGTTTACGGAACAAGTTCAATATCGCAGAAAGTGAAAAATGGATAAAGAAGTTGTGGTACTTACGTACAATGCAATATCACTCAGCAATGAAATCTATGTCATCAGGCCCATAGCAGCATAATGAGTGGATTCAGGTATGATGATTCTAACTGAAATAAGTCACACAGAAAAAGAAACATCATAAGATATCACTAATACACGGGATGTAAACTTGGCTACACAGGAACTGGATTACAAAACAGAACAGGGTCTCAAATTTAGAAAACCAACTTATGCTTGCTTAAGGGGAAAGGTGAGTTGGGGTGCTGCATCAAACCAGAGATTGAAATGAGCACAGATAAAGTTCCCTAAGCCAAATATAGAATAGACAAGAACTACTCCTTGCTCAACGAAATGGACTCAACACCCCATATTAAACGCCTAAGAATGTACCTGACTAGTAAGTATCTTAAAACCTATGGATTGCTATGTCTCTGAAAGAAAATCAAGCGTGTGTACAGGGGCACAAACGCAGCAGTGATAGGATTGGAGAGGTTCGGTGAGCAAATGAAGACCCTTTGAAGTCATATTGCATGGTACCCATTCCACGGGTCTCAACTCTCCAGGTTTAAGGGATTCTTCCTTCAGGTAAAACATGCACGTGGAACCCAGAGTATGATCAACCGTGTGATCGGGAGACGTGTTCCAATATGTCTCAGTTCTCGTCCCCTGGTACTCGGGTGCAACATTCCAGACGCTTTACTAACACTCTCCCGACTTGGAGAGTCAGTGCCTTTAACCTCCTGTTTGGCCCAGTTTGCAATTTCTGCGGAAGATGAACAGGAATAGGGAGAACCAATGAGAGACTAGGTGGAGGTGTCTGGACGGGCAAATTTAACTCTCATTTCCCACCAGGAAGAGGAATTAACCAAAGGCTCAGCGTGCCGTGCCGGAACCAGATTAGGGCCTGAAGCAATCCTGCGGTGTTGCGGCCAGCTCACAAGAAAGCGAGTTGAAGAAAGGAGCTCAGGGGCACTGTAATTCACAAAACTGCAGAGTTATAAATGACAGCTATCGTCCAAAAATATACTGAAGTAAGGCTGTCAAGAGGACTTGAAAGCGGGGCAGAATTGCAGGAAACCGATTTCAGGAGGTAGACTGGAATTGCATTTAAAGCATAGGAAAAGAGGCAGAACGTCCACAATGATGCACTTGGCCAAAAAGGGCGTATGTGTTTTTTCCTGAATATATTCAGGAAAAAACGCATACGCCCTTTTTGGCCAACCAAGCAAGCTTGCAAAGGAAATCTGCACTACAATGAAGTCTCACTTCCCCCCGGTCAAAAGGGCCATCTGAAAAAAGTGTAAAATCCAGAAAGGCAGGACAGGCCATGGAGAACTGGGAACCTTGTTATGCTGATGGGCGGGATGTAAATTGCCAAGAGCCACTCGGGAGAGGTGTATGGTGTTTCCTGAAACATCTAAAAAACAAAGCAACAGAGCCTAGGGCACTTCCACTTATGGTCCTATAGCTTAGGGAAATTAAAATCAAAAAGACACAGCCACCCCAAAGTTTGGGACGGCTCTGTTTACAAGAACCTCGTTTACGGTACAAGTTCAATATCGCAGAAAGTGAAAAATGGATAAAGAAGTTGTGGTACTTACGTACAATGCAATATCACTCAGCAATGAAATCTATGTCATCAGGCCCGTAGCAGCATAATGAGTGGATTCAGGTATGATGATTCTAACTGAAATAAGTCACACAGAAAAAGAAACATCATAAGATATCACTAATACACGGGATGTAAACTTGGCTACACAGGAACTGGATTACAAAACAGAACAGGGTCTCAAATTTAGAAAACCAACTTATGCTTGCTTAAGGGGAAAGGTGAGTTGGGGTGCTGCATCAAACCAGAGATTGAAATGAGCACAGATAAAGTTCCTTAAGCCAAATATGGAATAGACAAGAACTACTCCTTGCTCAACGAAATGGACTCAACACCCCATATTAAACGCCTAAGAATGTACCTGACTAGTAAGTATCTTAAAACCTATGGATTGCTATGTCTCTGAAAGAAAATCAAGCGTGTGTACAGGGGCATAAACGCAGCAGTGATAGGATTGGAGAGGTTCGGTGAGCAAATGAAGACCCTTTGAAGTCATATTGCATGGTACCCATTCCACGCGTCTCAACTCTCCAGGTTTAAGGGATTCTGCCTTCAGGTAAAACATGCACGTGGAACCCAGAGTATGATCAACCGTGTGATCGGGAGACATGTTCCAATATGTCTCAGTTCTCGTCCCCTGGTAGTCGGGTGCAACATTCCAGACGCTTTACTAACACTCTCCCGACTTGGAGAGTCAGTGCCTTTAACCTCCTGTTTGGCCCATTTGCAATTTCTGAGGAAGATGAACAGGAATAGGGAGAACCAATGAGAGACTAGGTGGAGGTGTCCGGACGGGCAAATTTAACTCTCATTTCCCACCAGGAAGAGGAATTAACCAAAGGCTCAGCATGCCGTGCCGGAACCAAACTAGGGCCTGAAGCAATCCTGCGGTGTTGCGGCCAGCTCACAAGAAAGCGAGTTGAAGAAAGGAGCTCAGGGGCACTGTAATTCACAAACCTGCAGAGTTATAAATGACAGCTATCTTCCAAAAATATATTGAAGTAAGGCTGCCAAGAGGAGTTGAAAGCGTGCAGAATTGCAAGAAACCGATTTCAGGAGGTAGACTGGAATTGCACGTAAAGCATAGGAAAAGAGGCAGAACGTCCACAATGATGCACTTGGCCAAAAATGGCGTATGCATTTTTTCCTGAATATATTCAGGAAAAAACTCATACGCCCTTTTTGGCCAACCAAGCAAGCTTGCAAAGGAAATCTGCACTACAATGAAGTCTCACTGCCCCCCGGTCAAAAGGGCCATCCGAAAAAAGTGTAAAATCCAGAAAGGCAGGACAGGCCAAGGAGAACTAGGAGCCTTCTTATGCTGATGGGTGGGATGTAAATTGCCAGCAGCCACTCTGGAGAAGTGTATGGTGTTTCCTGAAACATCCAAAAAACAAAGCAACAGAGCCTAGGGCACTTCCACTTATGGTCCTATAGCTTAGGGAAATTAAAATCAAAAAGACACAGCCACCCCAAAGTTTGGGACGGCTCTGTTTACAAGAACCTCGTTTACGGTACAAGTTCAATATCACAGAAAGCGAAAAATGGATAAAGAAGTTGTGGTACTTACGTACAATGCAATATCACTCAGCAATGAAATCTATGTCATCAGGGCCGTAGCAGCATAATGAGTGGATTCAGGTACGATGATCCTAAGTGAAATAAGTCACACAGAAAAAGAAACATCATAAGATATCACTAACACACGGAATGTAAACTTGGCTACACAGGAACTGAATTACAAAACAGAACAGGGTGTCAAATGTAGAAAACCAACTTATGCTTGCTTAAGGGGAAAGGTGAGTTGGGGTGCTGCATAAAACCAGAGATTGAAATTAGCACAGATACCGTTCCATAAGCCAAATATGTAATAGACAAGAGCTACTCCTTGCTCAACGAAGTGGACTCAACACCCCATATTAAACGCCTAAGAATATACCTGACTAGTAAGAATCTTAAAACCTATGGATTTATATGTCTCCGAAAGAGAATCAAGCGTGTGTACAGAGGCATAAACGCAGCAGTGATAGGATTGTTGAGGTTCGGTGAGCAAATGCATACCCTTTGAAGTCATATTGCATGGTACCCATTCCTTGGGTCTCAACTCTCCATGTTTAAGGGATTCTTCCTTCAGCTAAAACATGCATGTGGAACCCAGAGTATGATCCACCATGTGATTGGAAAACGTGTTCAAATGTGTCTCAGTTTTCGTCCCCTGGTACTCGGGTGCAACATTCCAGACGCTTTACTAACACTCTCCCCACTTGGAGAGTCAGTGCCTTTAACCTCCTGTTTGGCCCAGTTTGCAATTTCTGTGGAAAATGAACAGGAATAGGGAGAACCAATGAGAGACTAGGTGGAGGTGTCCGGACGGGCAAATTTAACTCTCATTTCCCACCAGGAAGAGGAATTAACCAAAGGCCCAGCATGCCGTGCCGGAACCAAACTAGGGCCTGAAGCAATCCTGCGGTGTTGCGGCCAGCTCACAAGAAAGCGAGTTGAAGAAAGGAGCTCAGGGGCACTGTAATTCACAAACCTGCAGAGTTATAAATGACAGCTATCTTCCAAAAATATATTGAAGTAAGGCGGCCAAGAGGAGTTGAATGCGGGCAGAATTGCAAGAAACCGATTTCAGGAGGTAGACTGGAATTGCACGTAAAGCATAGGAAAAGAGGCAGAACGTCCACAATGATGCACTTGGCCAAAAAGGGCGTATGCATTTTTTCCTGAATATATTCAGGAAAAAACGCATACGCCCTTTTTGGCCAACCAAGCAAGCTTGCAAAGGAAATCTGCACTACAATGAAGTCTCACTGCCCCCCGGTCAAAAGGGCCATCCGAAAAAAGTGTAAAATCCAGACAGGCAGGACAGGCCAAGGAGAACTAGGAGCCTTCTTATGTTGATGGTTGGGATGTAAATTGCCAGCAGCCACTCTGGAGAAGTGTATGGTGTTTCCTGAAACATCCAAAAAACAAAGCAACAGAGCCTAGGGCACTTCCACTTATGGTCCTATAGCTTAGGGAAATTAAAATCAAAAAGACACAGCCACCCCAAAGTT